>NC_141159.1:63024097-63371597 GCF_053477565.2 Lygodium microphyllum | reverse complement strand
AGCCTTTCTGATGGACCTTCTGGCGCCGCCTATGGGATAGCTGGAGGCCGAGGAGGATATCGTATTTTTTATGGCTGGTGGCACATGGAGGCTTGGCGGTGGGAAGCTGGCTTGCCTAGATGCAGAAGGAGGGAAGTTGTAAGTGCTGCACACAGCAGCCTCTGGAAACCCCAAAGCACTGCCTTTGGTCATGTGAGGCAATGCAGCTTGTGTGGAGAGGAGCATGCCGCATCCTTCGCCCTATAGCATCTAGCCTTGGATGTATCTCATGGGGAGCTTTCTACTGGCAGGCCGTCAGCTAGGGCCGTCACCTTCTGTATGAGGTAGGGATGCAGGACACGATATTCATTATTGAGGCAGGGTCGTGCCCAGTGGTCGATTTGGAGACTCTACCCATCCACCAAGTACTGAAGCCCACAACAGACCGCTCCGAGGTATGGGAGATCATAGGGAGTCTTATTGGTTGGCATATTTGGAAGGCGTGGTGTCAGGAGGCTTTCGGCAGAGAGAGACTTTCAGTACAGGCGATCTTAGTAGAGCTTTGGACCTCCATCATCCACTCCCTCCGCGGTTGATGGGATCAGGTGCAGGGCGAGTCCAAGGCTCTTCTGGAGCTCCGATGTCATTTCATGCTCACTTGGGGCGGCCAAGACCTGTTTTTCGTGATGCAAACAGGCAGCCCCAGATGGCGATACACCCCCCCTCCATGGCTTCTTGCCCCCACCCCCCCAGACCGCCTTGAGAGGCTTGTACACATGATGTTTTTGTGACTTTCATTAGCTCCAGCTTGTCTGTTGAGCATGAGTACTCCGTTATAATCTTCTTTTTTTTTTTTTTTTTTTTTTGGAGTAATATAATCAGCCACATTTTACTTGCAAAAAAAATAAGTGGTATAGCTAGTTTTGGGAGAACCACTTTGGGACATAGGCATCCCTCTGGGACGAGTTCCTGCCAGCTTGGATGCATTTCAATAGTTGGCAGTAAGGATAGAAAATGCACGCAAGCTTTCCTTACAATCAAGTACGCTCTTAGCATCCTCATTGAATACTTATTATGATGTTGTTTAACAATTGGCATGTGAGTTGCATGCCTTGAAAATGGAAAAAACATAAATGGAGGAGCAACGTGTAATAGAGCTCTTAAGGAGGAGCTCAAAAGTGCAGCTACTTCTAGCATAACAGCTGCTGCTCCTTGGTGTACCCATTGTCAACAACAAGGGCACATGCCAAGTGAGTGCCCTTGGCGTAAATTCTGCAGCTTTTGTCGCAAGATAGGCCATGAAGATCATGAATGTTACTACCTTAAAGGACTCAAACCACTCCCCAAGTAAGTCCACTTGCAACCCCTATTTTTCTCACCAGGTTTCCCCTCAAGTTTCTCATTTACAGCAAGGCAATAGTTCTTATTTGCATCCCACCCCAACATTCCACCCTCCACGAATCCTCCTTTGCTGACTACTCTTCCACTTGCATATGCCACTTCTTCTATACCACCCTCCACAAGACTGAGGGCCTCTCGCAATCTGTGTGACCACCCCATATTGTGCTATAGGTGTGGAGAATACTAACATTATCAAAGTAGATGCACCCTCCCAGAAGGTACACCTCCATGCCGGTTTTGTCCAAGTTCTCGCGACCACTATACTCGAGACTGTCCCAAAACCAAAATACACAAGCACCTCAAACCATGACTTGATTGATATTACTTCTCCTACCACTAGCACACTTGCTCCCTTAGTGGCTATTCTCACACAAGCACAAGCACAAGCAAAGGCCCTTTAAACTTCTTCCAATCCTGTAGGAATCTCCCCATGTACTCCTTCCACTTCCTCCTTAGAACATCCACAATTTCCATCAAGAAATTTTGATAAAGTCCCTCTAGGAAACTTTGAACTACCAACATCGATAAATGAATTTGTAGCAAGAGAAAAATGCTCACTATCTCTCGCAAGGAAGGCTATTACCGAGGCACCAAAACAGCAAGAAGGCTACAATGTTATCGAAGAGGCTTTTCAGTAAACTTAGGAGCAGTTATGTCATCCATCCTCGACAACAAGGATGGCCAAGGCCCTCAATGATTGGCCTCCAAGTGAAGCTTTGCTTGAGGAAATTTGCAATGGTAAGTGGCTTCATCTCTCTCTTCCCCAAGCTTGGCATTTTGAGTCCTCTAGTTGAGGAATATGTGCAAAACATTCTCAATCAAGTGAAGGGTCCACAATTGAACCCCAATATCTACTAGTGTCAATTGTCACCTAGTGTTGGACATTCTTGTCATTGTTGACTCTTGTAGCCCACGACTTTTGGTTGAAGTTAAAGGCCATGCTATTAAAGGGGCCATAGTGGATGGTGGCTTGGGAGTTAACATATTTAACATAATGCCTAAAATGTCACTTTTAACATTAGGGCTTACAATTACTTGACCCGCCCCTTTTACCATTCACATAGTAAATATTTGGGAAGTGCAACCCATGGGATTGGTTGAAGGGGTTCTAGGGCACATACAAGGCCTCCAGTTCCATATGTCCTTCCTGGTAGTAGACATTCCAGCCATGGAAGGATTGTACCTATTCCTTATTGGCTGCCCATGGTTCCACATAGCTAGGGACCTAGGGTATGCCAAGATTGGGACATGGATGAGCTATGGTTTAAGTATGTCAAGGTGCTAACACCACTGCAATTAGAGAAAGGGCTCGACTTTTCTTCTATCATGGTACTTGTTGTGGAAGCTGCCACACCCACTCGCCCAAGTAGCCCCCATTCCTTAGATGACTCCGCCCTCTTAGATTGGCTAGGGGGATTCTCATGCCATATGGTGCAAATAAACAAGTTTCCCCTTGCCACTCCAAATTAAAAAAATCGACCATTGCAAAACTCTAACCTAAAAACCCATCTGACTTCTAAAGACAGTCTCTCAAAACCTAGAGCTTAATACCGCAAACATAGAAAACTCTTCAAACAATCACTTAGAGGATAGCACTGACATAGAAAATATAGAGTACCTTGATTCACAGAAATCTGTGGGATCCCAACTCAAAAATTCCTTGGATTTTGGGTAGGTTGATCCATGGGAACTAGATACTCTTCACTTTGATCGCCATCAAGACAAAGGAAGCCATCTCTTACCTGAAACATGTCAAGTGCAATGGAAAGCACCCTCTCAACATCACACCATTAGATGCACTAGTAAACTGACCGCACCTTCTTTGGAAGAACCTAGAACTGCAGACATGCATGCTGAATATGGTAAGCTACCAGCATCTTGGCTGAGTGACACTATTGCAACACAAAAGATTGATGATACCCTTGACCATGATCTAACAGTTCTTATATGGGAAGTAGAACAAGGGCAACTGTTGGAGCTGGAACGATTCCAAGACATGCTGTGGGAGTACAACATTGGCAGCCTAGAAGTCCTGAAACCCATCTTGCTAGTAGCATGGCTATGGGAATTCCCTTCTCATCTTGAAAAGGTAACCTCTTTTTTCCACTCCTTTGATATTTTTGCATGGATCTACAAGGATCTTCTAGGCATTCTTCCTTAGCATGGCTGACACTGTATTCCACTCCATAGTGATGTTTGTCCTGTATGAGGGCGCGTGTATAAGCTTAACCCTAAATATACATTAGAAGTTAAGCAAGAATTGGATAGAATGCTCGATGCAAAGATTATCACACCCATAGAGAACTCAGAATGGCTTGCACCTATCGTAATTGTTCCTATAATGAATGGAAAAATCCAAATTTGTGCTGATCTTTGAGAAGTTCATTAACAAGGCCATGATTAGCGATGGTTTTCCCTTACCTTACATTGATAGAGTATTGGAAAATGTGGCTGGTCTTCTGAGGTTGATGAATCCTTCAAGTATTTTAGATGGCGCCTTACTTAAGCACCCATCTTAATCACCCCTGATTGGACTAAGACCTTCAATGTCCACATGGATGCAAGCCTTATAGCAGTAGTAGGAGCCGCCCTCACACAACCAGATTCCTCAGCCAACATCAATTGCCTATCTACTATGCTAGTCATTTTCTCAACAAGGCCGAACGTAATTACTCCACAATTGAGCATGAAAAATTGGCTGTTGTTTACGCTTGTATGAAATTTCAACATTATCTTTTAGGAGCCCACTTTGTTGTTATTTCAGATCATTAGGCTTTAAGATATTTACTTAACAAATCTCAACTTTTTGTTTGTGTTTGTAGATGGTTGCTACTTTTGCAAGAATTTGATTTTGAGTTATGGATGTGTCCGAGAAAACACCATAATATGGCTACCATCTTAGTTGTGTCACGAGCAGAGAGCACCATCATTCGAAGGTCTCGACCCAAATTTTCTAGTTAGCAAGCTCTTTAGGATTACTTGCTCGTTGTTCCAAGTGGATGTAGTATCAACCTAGTACAAGGATATCAAAGACTTATTGGCTCATGGCTTATTTCTGCACCAAGTGTCCACAAGCGACAAGCCTCTGCCTCCACTGTTGCAGCCTTCTTTTACTCCCATGTGTTCTTTCACTATGGTTTCCCCCTCAGTATCATGACGGGCCGTGGTATACACTTTAATAATGCTCTTATCAACGATCTTCTTAGTCATTACAAGAATTTCCATTGGCAATCTTGTGCCATCCATATGCCAATGGCTGAGCAGAGAGCACCAACAAAACATTGTGTCACCTCCTCCTCCGCACATGCCACTCACATCCCCAACATTGGGATGATGAGGCTTTGCTTGGTTGCTTATGGACATACTGCACGACACACAAGGCCACATGGCACACACCCTTTTAGCTTGCATTTGGCCTGGAAGCAATCATGCCATTCAAGTTTGCCACCCTCACACCTCGCCTCCTCTAGCATCTTGATGTTGTGACACTCCTCTCCGAGCCCTCGCTGCATTTGCATCTTTTGGAAGACACCCACATCCATGCTGACCAAGCTCTGAAGGCCATCCAACAACAATGGAAGGTTTGGCATGATCGCCATCTCCAAATGCCAAGCTTTCACATCAGATATCTAGTCCTTATCTACAATGCTAACTACCTTGCCAAAGATACGACCATCTTGCTAGACACCTCCCATTCCATGCCGTGGAGTCACATTGGATAGAGCCATTTCATATTGTCAAGCACGATGACCTCGTCTACCAAGACCACGTCCGAGGAGGCCGCACCATGGTCAGATTAGAGCCATTATCACGAGACATCGAAGATTCACCACTAGGCATATGGGTGGAGTGGTTAGGGACCACATTATAGTTGAGATCATGTATAGACCTTGAGATCAGCTACAACCTACAGATTCCACCACATTTTTCTGTACATAGTTCTGTTAGATTTGGGTTTCCTTTTCTTTCTATTAATGGGACAACACTAGACATGGTTGTACTCTAGTGTAGTCCCATCATAAAACTATTCTTAGCATTGTTTCATAGGCCGCCTACTTATTTTAATGTTTTCTTCACCTTATTGATGAGATGACGTTAGACATGGATATACTTTGGATATTGTTTAGGCCACTTACTTATTTTAATTTTATCTTCGCCTTACTAATGAGATGACATTAGACATGGATGTACTTTGGATTTTGTTTAGGCCACTTATTTTAATGTATCTTCGCCTTACAGATGAGATGACATTAGATATGGATGTACTTTGGATTTTGTCTCATAGGTCACATTGGCCTTATGTAGACGTTAATCTCTCTCTCTCTCTTTTTTTTCGTAAACTCTCTCTCTCTCTCTCTCTCTCTCTCTCTCTCTCTCTCTCTCGCGCGCGTGCAAAACAGTTGCCTTGCCACACCATATGTTGAAGCATCCCCCATCTCTCTCTCCCTCTCTTTGCTTTTGGGAGTGTGCCCATCATACTTTGCATATGCATGGGCATGTACCTTAAATTTTTACTTTCTCTAAAAAGAGAGAAAAAAGAGGAAAAAAGAAAGAGAAGGGAGAAAGAAAAGAAAAGGAAGGAAAGAAAAAAAGAGAAGAAGAAGGACAAAGAAAAACAAAAAAAGGAATTTAAAAAATGGGGGACCACACTTGACAAACCACCCTACCCTCCCTACCCCCAACTTTCCCTATCCGACCCCATCCCACTCAGCCTTGCCCTACTGCTTGCCCTGACCTGCCTTCCACCTGCCCTACACCCACCTTGCTCCCCAACCTACCCCCCCCGCCCTGCCCTCTTGATCCACCCTCTCAACCAGCCCCACCCATAGCTGCCCCCACTGCCTGCCCGAACCCACCTTCCTAACCTCCCCGTCTTGTTTCCCACCGACCTGCCACCTCAACATCCCTGCCCAAAACCACCTCGACCCAGCCTTGCACTCCCCAGGCCACCTTGCCCCACCCAGAAAAACAGAGGAGGAGGAGGAGGAGAAGAAGAAGAAGTAGAAGAAGAGGGAGGAGGAGAGAAAGGAAGGAAGAAAGAAGTAGAAGTAGTAACAAAAGAAGAAGAAGAAGAAGAAAAAAAAGTAGACAAGTTGTTCCTATGCTACCATGGAGTTGTCAACAAGACCCATTGTACCATCAGCAAAGCCATTTGAGGCTCTCAACCTCAATACAACTCCCATGTTGTCCATGGCATTGCTAGTAATCTCTTTTGGGCAACCCACACTTTCAGTGGCACTTCTTAGCTCTCCCACAAGTCACATGGTCTTTGCCGCTTCTCTACACACCCGCGTTGTGTTTGAGCACATTCATTCTACGAGTATGCTAGGCATTGGCCCTTCTCCTCAACCTACTCCTATTGAGATCCGATATTCCTCTCGCCCCATCCCATCGGCCCAATAAAAAATCTCTTGGGTGCCCTCTCTCAAACTCCTCGCACTTTAGCATCCTCAGGTTCTTCATCCGAATGAGATAAGGACAAGGTCAGCTCCTCGACAGACACTTCTATGAGCATTGGTGGTGACACTAACAATGAAACTCAGCTCAGCTGGTGGTGGCCAGGACCTTAGCTGAGCAAAGTGCAGCTCTCATACCAAATGTGAGAGGTGAGAGGATGCATGAGGATCGAAGCTCAAGCTCAGCTGCAAGTACAGTTGACAGTGAAGAGAGAGTGTGTGTGATAGCACGACACCCAATACAATAATTAAAGAGTTTGAAGTGCAAGTACAAAGTGCAAGCCTTAAACCTTAGGGTTGTAAGAGGGTGTTCACACCCGAAGGGTGTAAAACACGATAAGTGCCCAAACTGTGTAACATAGGCACATAAAATAAAAGGAAATAAATCTGGGGGAAAAAACCTCTCGTAAGGAGAGTTAAAAGTGCCCCAATGTCCTACTAAGGATTACCAACACTCCTCTGTGAGCGTAGGTGTGAGTTGTACCCAACACATATGTTGTTCGATGTAAGTCATTTGAAAGAATGCTTGGGACAAGGCGAGTAGATAGTCCGTAAGGAAGCCCCATGACTAGAAATGTATGGCTCAAAATATTCCACTACAACTCCAAGTGCTCCTTGACTATGGGACTAAATGATCCCGAAGGATTGTTTATCGTCAAGTGGAAACACCGTGCACTTTGGAGGTGTAGGCAACATGGAAGTCAGTTCACTCAGTCTACAGTCACTTTCTTGGCTTCATTCCTGAGGATATTGCTGGGACAGCAAGGAGGAAACTCGAAGTGTTACATGCATGGACCTCCGAGATGGGCATCAACAGCATTTGCAATAGGCTTGGTTCGCATTGAGACTAGGGGTGGATGTGTCCCTAAACTAGGGTACTGTTAAGGAGGATATAAAAGGACCATGGATCTCATTTCTGTGATATCTTTTATGATCACCATACTTGGACTCTAGGCCCTAAGGCCATTGCATCTGCACGCTAGTATGGTGTAGTTGGTGGTATGAAACACCAGCCCTTGTGACATGAGTGTTGTGATCTGAGTGTGGTCCATTATTTTGTTGGACTCCAAGTTGGGGCTGAGCTGGTTTTGGCTCCATGGTTGGGAGTTGAGTCTATTATCCGTTTCCTCATATTTCACCCTACCATAGATAGGGATTATGTGGTGTCTCATGTGCAAGTTAGATCCTAGAAGGAAGTTTCATTGGAGCACTTGACAATAGGAACGAGTCTCTCCAAAACCACACTCTTCGATCCGTTGAAATCCTCAAACACGTTTTCTCTCTTAAACTAAGGCACCAAGGGTAATCCAACCAACTCCAAACATTGTAAAAGCTCTGTGGCAGTTAGCAAGAAAAATAGTTGTGCCTTCCATGCAGTCCTCGGTTGCATGGGGTAACATTTTCCTGCAAAGCTCTCAAGTCATCCTTAATATGCCACATTTGTTTCTGATATACTTGGGATTTAGCAGCATGAACAGATGGCATTCACATCACCAAGTCTTGGACCAGACAGCACACAGCAAACAATCACACAATCACATACCATTACCCCCTACCCCACCCCCTGGGGCAAAAAACAAAACAAAACGAATTTCTGATAGAGGTGAGCCTAAATCCTATACTGGGACTCTACAGAGACTCAAGTTAGATAGAACCAACAAACTACATACATGCATGAGCAATTAAGGTATGTAGCATTTTTAAGATTGAGCTGGAGCAAATGCAGCTTCTGCAAAAAATTTCATCTGTTCTTGCTTATTTCACAAGAGAGAATCGAGAAAAGAACCAGTTTTCTATATGAGTCTTTAATTGGGCACCAAAGGTGCTATTAGAATGGTAGATGTTTGATTGACCTGAATGTGTTTACTTTCTTCAAAGACCTGAGGTGTTGTTTCTACTCTTGCAGATGATCAGCATAAGGAAAGAGCAAAAACATCAACCTATGGAAGCCTGACCGAAGATGTCAGTAAGCTGTCAAGCATGTGCATCAGCACTATAAAGGATGTGAAGACCATAATGAAGAATTCACCAATTAAATGGGCCCCACAACCTAAGAAAATGAAGCGGAATCGATCTCATGAGATCTCTTCCAGGGCAAGCTGCCAAGCAAACTTGGGATTACAGACTGACTGCAGTGTATTAAGAGCTGAGGTTACAGTACCAGCCCATGTCTGCTCTGTAATAGAGAGGCTGGCACGCATTGGGGTGACAGTTGATGAATGTTACAAAACCTTAAATGTTGCAGGACCTCTTACAGACTTGAATATTAACCATTCCTCTACAGAGTTGAGTCAAGCTAAAACTATTACACCGGGACAGCTTGTGGAACACAGCTCAGTGTGGGTGGGAGTCCAAGACACTTGTGAAGATGATGAGGAATTAACACCTTTCAGTTTGCTTAATTGCCAAGAAGATGCTAAGATCGAGTCTGACGATGATGGTCTAACATACATGTGGCAGGATATGGCATTTTGTCGGCAATGTGTAGAGGTGAGGTTCTCCCACCAGCCTAACAATCAATCTTCTGGCTATAGTTTATAAACTTTTTCTAATTTGACAACTTCAGACTAATATCATTGAAAAACAATAGGATGTTTTTAGCAAGATACAATCATGACCTTGAAACAGATTGAAAATAAAATGTAGGGTAAAACCACCATGTTATCTATGTGCCCAGATTTTAGTTTTAAATTAGAATGGCTGTTGAAGATCAACTTTATAAGCAATTTTAAGAAAACTGAATCAAACAACAGTAACCATTTTATAACAATGGCACTAGGAAGGTCTGTGGCTCGCTCCAAAGCAGGGGTCATCCAAAAATTAAAAAACCTAACTGCTGTTGATCAAATTGTAGAAAGTAAAGAGCCAACTAGAGGCTCTTTCATATTAATTATCCTCTATTTTAATCAAATTCCTCCATGTAGGGTGCAGTCCTATGTAGCGCTCACCTGCATGGGTTGGACTATACACCATGTAGGCTGCAGTCCTATGTAGCACTCACCTGTATGGATTGGACTATACACCGAAGCATCTTTTTTTGCCTCCCTAATTGCCACATGCTGTTTTGTTTTTTTTTAATAATATAATTTTTTGGGTGCATCTGATTGGACAAATACTGACTTTTCTCTTTACCAGGGGCAAGATGAAACAGAAGATCCTGAACCGGACCCAACTGTACAAGGGTGCGATCATCATTTCTATTTGAAAAATGACATGGGCTTGGTATGTGAAGTATGTGGGCTTGTCGGGCAGGATATTGAGACAATCTTCCAGATAAGCTGGGGAAATGTAAGTTTGATGACATTAATCTTGATTATGTTGCACACTTGTGCATGCAATTAATGCAGGTCTATTCATTTCATCCCTATGATAAATTTCCTAGGTCACATATGTAGCCTCTTTGATAATTGCTGATTTGAAAAAACTGGTATAGTGCTTGCAGAGGTAATTCTTGTGTTCAAATATTCCCTCAAACCAGCTACTTAGAAACAATAGTTTGGAGCTTTATGGATCTACACTCATAGAAGTTCAAGATTTCATTTGTATGACAGTCCTTTTGGCTATGATTTTAGTGCTATCCTGTGGCCTAAACTGAGACTGTTTGATATATGCTACTTGAGGACAGGTGCATAAGAAAAAGCACCGCAAGCATCTGGTTTCTGAAGATGAGTTTGATGAACGTTCTTTGAAAGACCTGATTGATAAGGAAAGTGCACATAAAAATAACCAAAACCAGAAAATCATTGCAGTTCATCCACAATTTAAAGGATTGATGCATTTGCATCAGCTTGATGGCTTTGATTTCTTGGAGAAAAATATAGTTGGGGATGAGCCTAGCGGTTGTATCCTGGCACATGCTCCAGGAACAGGGAAAACGTTCCTAGTTATTGCATTCTTACAGAGCTTTTTGGAAGCTTATCCAAATGAAAGGGTATTGATTATGGCACCCAAGGGTATGTTGCTTCCTTGGGTCAAAGAATTTAAAAAATGGAATGCAGAAGATATTCCCCTATTGAACCTTTACGAGAATAGTAGCTCAGGTAAGACTTTGGGAGAGAGCAGTGATTGGGGAGATTCTTTTGATGTCAATGCAAGCAATTCACTGAGAGTTTGGCAATGTCAAAGAGTCAAAGAATGGCAGAGGACCAGAAGCATCCTCTTTGTAAGCTATCACCACTTTTCCAGTCTAGTGAAGTACAGAACAGGAAATCCTATTTGCATGGAGTTGAAAAAACTACTCCTAGAAGTTCCTGGGCTTCTGATACTGGATGAAGGGCACATAACCAGGAATAGTGATACCCAGATCCTCAAAGGCCTCATGCATGTTCACACCAAAAGGCGCATTCTCCTATCTGGAACACTGTTCCAGAACAACTTTGAGGAGCTATTTACACTTTTCAAGCTAGTAAGGCCAGATTTCTTGAGAAGTAATGCTAGTTGTGCACGGATCATCTTAGATTCTCTTCTTGATCACAATGCAAAGGAGTCACATGGGCATGCCAAGACTGTTGA
This sequence comes from Lygodium microphyllum, assembly GCF_053477565.2. Taxonomy (NCBI): domain Eukaryota; kingdom Viridiplantae; phylum Streptophyta; class Polypodiopsida; order Schizaeales; family Lygodiaceae; genus Lygodium; species Lygodium microphyllum. The sequence goes on along the minus strand of NC_141159.1, from coordinate 63,360,249 downwards.
TTCAAAATCAGGCAGCAAGAGGCATACTGCAGAGAGTCTGGAGCAGAGGATGTTTGTTGAATGCTTGGGAGATAAAATCCAGTTTGGAAGCATAGATGAACAAAACCAGACAATTAAGCTTCTGAAGCAGCTAACTGATCCGTTTGTTCACTGGTACAGGGGTCAAGTACTGGACAATTTGCCAGGATTGAATGATTACACCGTTTTTCTATCACTAACCAAAGCACAAGAAAAGGCTTTTGTCTCACTACAGAAACAAGCACCAAACAAGATGGAAAGGGAGATTAAATCTGCCCTAATCTGTGTTCATCCATCCTTATTGAAACTTAAGGTGGATTGTACACAACAATCTCAAGAGAAAGATGAATCTCCTTCTGCAGCTGGACATGGAGCAGAGCTGAGCCTTATGAATGATGAAGACCCTAACCTTGGTGTAAAGACAAAGTTTGTTCTTGACATGGTACTGTTATGCCACCACTTGAACGAGAAAGTACTGGTATTCAGTCAATACTTACAGCCATTGTCTCTGCTAGAGAAAATTATGATAAATTACTTGCACTGGGCAGAGAATCGACAATTGTGGAGGCTTGAAGGTAACACACCAGCTGAAGTCAGGGAAAAGATAATTGAGAGTTTCAACATGGATCCTGATTCAAGGGTACTGTTTGCTTCTATTAAAGCTTGCGGCGAAGGCGTATCACTGATAGGTGCCTCCAGGATTGTGTTCTTGGACTTGACATGGAATCCTGCAGTTACACAACAGGCAATTAGCCGAGCATTCAGGATTGGACAGAGTAAACGAGTCTATGCTTATCGTTTAGTGGGTGCAGGAACATTGGATGAGGAGATTCACAGGTCAGCATCAAAGAAGGAATGGATTGCCAAGGTTGTCTCTCATGCTAGTGATGAAACAAACTTTGACTTGTATTCAAAGGAAATTGATCCTCAGCAAGAGGACTTGATATTTGAGAGCCCAGAACTGAAAAGGCTGGTTAAAAAATGCTACAAAAATTCCTAGATTAGGCTTCAGGATGAAAGGATTCTGAATGTGTAGCCTGAGATGTCCCTTGTTCAGTTAAATAAACTGCATTTCATGGCTCTAAGTATATACTTATATTGATTAAAAACCAATTTGGGACTTTTAAATGCAGATTAAAATGTTATATACTGCACGTTTGTTGGGTGGCAGCTAGTGCCTACACAAAATTCAGCCTGAGACTTATGTTCTCGAGTCATGCGAACTGCAGTCTTAGGGTTGTGCAATGATCAAGAATCGCAGTCTATCACGTCTGTCACCATGTCACAGATGATGGACCATCAATTCTGATGCTCACAACGAAGTTGGAAAGACAAAATCTGGAGCAAAGAGACAAAAGGGCTTGGCGCACTGGTATCCCTCCTCACGACTATGTTACGATAGGTAGTGAGTGCTCTCTGGGAGAATATTGGACTACTTTGACTGTGCTGCTGCTGGCAAACACCCGCTAGCACTGCTGGGCTGCTGCCACCCCCTTCTTCCCTGCCCCCGCACCACTTTCTTGCTGCTCCCCTTAACAGTGTTAGGAAACTCAAGAGAGTAGATAGGTCCCTTGCCCAAGGGCCACAGGAGGTTGGATAGGTGGACATAGACTATTATACTTCCCTATTTGGTTTGATGATGAGACCTCCAAGCTTTGAGAGGGATAGACAGATTGTGTGGCACAGTACCAATAGAGTGGCCAAAGAGCATGAGGAGACACTTGATGGCCCCCATCCCAGAGGAGGAGATGGCAGAGGCTTTATTGGCATTACCATGAGGGAAGTGCTTGGGAGATTATGGATTAAATATGGATCAGCATAGGACTTCTAGCAACATTTCAAGAGATCATGGCATCAAGAGATACTAGAGATGCTATTTGACAGATTGATTTGCCTTATCCCAAAAGGCAGTGGAGAAAATTGGAGATCACCCAATGAAGATCGATTACTTTGCTTGGAACAACATGTAAAATCCTAGCTAAAATGATGAGTCTCAAATTCTCTCTCTTAATGCTAGACCTCACTCACCCTACTCAGATTGGTTTTGTTCGGAAGTGCACCATCCTAGACAATATTTTCACCTTTTGGGAGTCCACATCTCTTTCACAATCCAAGGGATAGGATATCATCGTTTTGCATTTGAGAAGTCTTATGATAGAGTTGATTGGGAGTTCCTAGAGTGTACCATGCTAAGGAATGTGGAGATGGTAGCCTGGGATGTCACCATTCAATTAGATTAGGGGCAGTTTGGGGATCATTGACTCAAACAGTCAAAGCCAAGTGGCAACGGTGAATCTCATTGTGAGGGGCCTCCTTTTGGGAGGGAAACCATGGAGGAAGCTACTCCTATGGAGATTAGAGACCATGGCTCCTGCTCATGGAGGTCCATGGCAGCCTAGCATACATTGAATATTGTAGCACATCCATGCTATTGGACTTGAGAATAGTTTTGAGGTCAGATTTGTTGCATCTATTATATAGGCATGGAGACTAGTATCTGCAACACGGTCACTGCTGAAGAGAAGTTGAGGCAGCCACTTCTCTTTGACCAACTACTTAGAACAGAGAGAGGCCACACCATTCAAGAGAGGATTCACCTATCTTGGGGGAGGTTCTCTTCGCAAGTAGCTTCTACAGTGGGGGAGTGGTTTACCTTTCTTGAGCTACTAGTTCAAGTACAGAGACAGAATTTGAATCATTAGGGGGCTAGAGCCATAATGAGAGCATTAGGAAGGTGGTAACCCCTCAATGAAGGAGTGGCACAAATACCTTACAGACATCAATTGGGCTTTTCACTAGAGGACAAATCCTTCTTACATTAGTAGCCACCGGCAAAAGAGTGTATTTACTTTCTCAGTAGAGGTGGATGACAGACTCAGGCAAGAGAATTTGGTTCAAGCAAAGTTCACAGGATACTCTCGACAAAGGAGAGTTGTGGCTCATTGTGATAGGACTTGGTACTTAGACCCAGACCCTCATACTTTTATGGTGAATGACCGGAGACATTGAGCATATAGGAGAAGGCCACTTCAAAGGCTGCAAGGGGACAATGGGGAGTGGGTATGGAGAGATCCATTCGCAAAGATACTCAAATTTCTAACACAGTGTGTGGACTTGAGGGCATTGTCATAGACGGGAGCTCATAGCTAGTATCATTGCTTTGTACATATGGACAGCCAGATGCAGCCATACTATAGACTTTTTTGACATATCTACTACAAAGATTCTCTCCAAGATTTAACAGAGAATGTGCATACTATTTGAGGGAGATGAGAAAGGATACATGGCAGTTTGGAGACTACTATGAGGAGAGATGCTTTTCTCAAGACATGGGATTTTGGCAATTTCTTCCATTTCTAGACCCAGATGGGCCAGCATTATAGACCTCCCCACTGGTTACTCAGTTGAGCTACAATACACACTCCCTCGTTACATATTTTTTTGATATGGAAGTCCCTTACAAGGCTACTTGTATTTTTGCTTGGACATTTTTTTTGGAGGGATCCTATTAATACAATGTTTTCTCTTTGTTGAGACAAAACAGAGAGGGCTTGGCACACTTAATGGCAAGTTGGTTTCTCTATGCTTGCGAGGTCTCTGCATCAGACTGTAGAAATAGACAGTAGATATAAGAAGACTATTCCTTTTTTGTTGCCCGATGCAAGTATACAAAAGAATTGTCATGTGAAGATCAACCCCTATTTACTTAGGGGGTAAGCTATCATGACCTTTGCTAGCACGATTCCCACCTCCCTGTTCCACTGCGTCTTTGTGTGTGTTTGCAGGCCCCATGTCTCAGTCCCCTCTATTGCTGTAAGAAAGCTGACTCTGCCCTTGATACAACAACAAGCTCTATGAATATTGATTACCTTGCTAGTGTCATCAGCCACACCAACATCGCCGATCCTTCTCCCATCTTCACAAACCCAGTGCTCTTATTCTTCAGGAACTTTTTGAGCTTCTCTTGCCAGCCTCCTCTTCATTGACCTCTCATAGTCTACCATCGAGAATTTTGCACATTTCATGGCCTTCATCGAACCTCTTTGCACACTCAGAACCAATAGCAATGGTCTGAGTGATGGGGTAGCTAAGCCTCACCGTACAGAGATTTGGATGGAAATACATTGCTTGGAGATTTTGAAGTTTTTCCAATAGGCATTACACAATAAGTTGTAAACAAATCCCGACGGAAATTTTCACATTGTGAATTACGAAAATTGTAAGAAAACACAGATCTAGAGCATGGCAAGAGCTATGGAGGATGGAAGATGAATATACAACTCATGATGACATAGACTTAGATAGACTAACTGTTACACAAGTGAATTAGGTTCCAAGATAGATTAGTTTGGACTTGTAAACACATTCTTGTGTAAGATGGACAATGACACTGCCAGTGACTCAAACTAATAGTTCCATTACCTTGTAATGAGTGTCAACCAAGTACATGCTTTTATAGCTTTTTGGATAGTACCACTCTACTCACTGTGCATATGGACTGTGCATATGGGATTCTGAACATCTCTTCCTAGAGCATATATTATTTGTCTATCTTCTAGCCTCTTCAGGGCATACATCTAGCCTCTAGAGGCAAGCATCATTTGCTATTCTTAACACCCCCCTCAAATGATGAGTCTCTACCCTTGCTGACTTTTGCTCCCCCCTACATGATGACATGGTCCAGGAGACTAGCTCTTTGGCAGCCTAGTCAAGTTAAGGCTTGAAACTTTACATCTTTGGTAATGGCTTTTAAATCCACTATGGGAATCAAGATCCACTACAGGAAATAAAGATCCACTATGGAAAAACAAGATCCACTATAGAAAATAGAGATCCACCATGGAAAATTTTCTTTGAAGTCAACAACAAAAATTTCTTTATCTTTTTCATGCTTCTTTGACATCCTTTGCTTTAAAAGATCTTCTGGGTGTCTTTGATCTTCTTGGACTCCTTGGTCTTCATGCTTTTCATCTTTGACTTGTTCTTTGTGCTCTAGTCTTCTTTGTGAGGTCCTTTTGGTCTTCTTTCTCAGTGAGTTTGAGATGGGTACATTGCTGTGACTTGACATGACTTGTTGAACTATTTCATAAATCTTGGGATACATAGCTTTTGGGATTTCATATGGCTTTGACTCATGGCTTGGCATAACATTGGATTTTTTAATGAGATCATACAACATCTTGCCCTTCATTTTGCTTGCTTTGTCACTCTTTACTTTGCTTGTAGCTTCTTTGACTTTGACTTTGCTTACCACCAACTTTGAGTTTTGTATGATGGCCAAGGCAGCTGGAATGTCTTCAAAAATTTCAAGTGAAATCATTGATTGCTCTTTTATGTAGACAGCTCCATGTCTTCCTGCAAGTGGGTCAAACAAGTCTTCCATGTAGTTGAAGTAAGCAACAATGATTGTCACTTTTCATGAGAAGCACCCCTTATAAAAGACTTGATTTCAGTCATTCTCATGGTGGAAATCAACTAAAAATATATGAGAATATCCAGCAAAGAAAGTTATACTTCAATGTGTCAAGAGATACAAGCAAAATAGTATAGATACTAGCTTGATTTCAAGCTTGATGTTGTCTAATTTCAGGTGGTCGTCTTGATCTTCAGGTGGAGTGCTTGAATTCAGGTGGGTTGCTCTATATCTTCTTCCCGAGGTTTGACTTTGTTGAAAACTCCATATTTGAGTGGTAAGAACTTGGTTCAAGTGGCAGGAGTGAGAAAATGTAGTGTTTTATGAGCTTTAACCCAAATGGCTATGGAGAACTGAGAGTTCGGGTTTCTGGCTGACTTGTTTTTCTCAAATTACAGCAGCTACGGTAGAGCATTTGGGCTCAAAACTTGTTAGAGGAAGCTTATGTGATGGACTTCAAATGCCCTATAGGTGCAGGGTGAATCACAACACGCAGTTGCGGATCCAGTCGTACGTTAGGACGCAGGTGCAAACAGGGCAGCGAGTTTCAATTTCCACAACATTGGAGCTATAGACCACCGATATCTGTGTTTGAAGTGCTAGGAGGAAGTGCCTTAAGCAGAGAAAGATATCTCCAGAAGGAATCATTGGAAGATATGGCTTGTAGAGAGAGATCTAGAAGCTCCAAGGTGGGTAGGTGCAATCTGGCTATGGCTACCACAAGGTGACTGTGAGATTCAAGTGAAAAATGGGGGTCATACACTGAAATTGAGCTAGACTGAGATGAAGAGGAGCTAAGAGTAAAAAGAGAGTTGTGCCATGCTCAATTGGGCTCTAATACCATGCCAGAAAACACGGATCTAGAGCATGGAAGGAGCTATAGAGGATGGAAGATGAATATACAACTCATGATGACATAGACTTAGACTAACTATTACACAAGTAAATTAGGTTCCAATATAGATTATCTTGGACTCATAAACAAATTCTTGTGTAAGATGGACAATGACATTGATAGTGACTCAAATTGATAGTTCCATTACCTTGTAATGAGTGTCAACCAAGTACATGCCTTTTTAGCTTTTTGGATAGTACCACTTTGCTCACTGTGCGTATAGGATTTTGAACATCTCTTCCTAGAGCATGCATTATTTTTATATCTTTTAGCCTCTTCAGGGCATACATCTAGCCTCTATGGGAAAGCATCATTTGCTATTCTCAACAACAATATCATGTGCTTCTGCTCGGGAGACACTATGTACATAGCTAGGTGCACCTAGCAAGGTATGGAGTTCCTCTCCAACAAAAGCTCATGATGTTGAACACTATAAGGAAAAGCAAGGGCAAAGAGCCCCTTTTCTCACATGGGAAAGTGTCAAAAACGTCTAGTGTGAATGCCAAAAGAAGAGACCATGTTACGTTCAAATTTGATTGGGATTCAACATTTTCTTAAAATAGAGAAAAGAGGCTTTCATGCATATATGGGACTCTAGCACTTTCATCCATATCGCCCCTCAAATGGTTTGACATCATAGCCCACTGGATTGGTGGTTCACATAGCCATTGTATTCATGATGTACTTAATTACTCTTTATAGAGTTTCTTGTACTTTATATTTTACTTCATGTTTATCCTTGAGGTGTTATTAATAGAATTTAACTCAAATTTTTGGAGGGATTTTTGAATTAGATTCTATATATTTGCCTTTTTCATAACTAAAAGTTCTATAAGGCTCAAGGTTTTAAATTTTATTGTTTAAAATTTGAAGGCTTTGTAACATTAACCCTTAGTTTTTTGTAAACATTCTTTCTAATCCCACCCCCTCGCGGCACTTTTTTTTCACTAGATGACATAGGATTAGGATTCCTTAGGTGTTGGGGTCAATGTCTTAAGACTTAAAAATCTCATTGTTTGCATGCCAATCTTGTAACCCATACAAAGATAGTAGCTTGGGTAGAATTGGACCATGAGTTGGCAAGCCATCACATTTATTGTGGATACTATGATAAGCCCATAAATGGACCACATCCAAATTTGCAAAATTACATGCTCTTTAAAGTTTCACCATTGCTAAGCAACATAAGTGTCAAAGACTCATTCTTAACTTGAATAAATCATTTGTAACAAGCCCATTGAGAGAAGGGTGAGAAAATTGGTGTGTGATTCGAGTTCCATGGCATCATGTCTTCTCTTCAACTCTCATTGTTATTTGCGATTGAACCTAAATGATTGAATGCATGGGTTATGGTGTCAACATTGATTGCATTTGGCACTCTATTAAAGTGGTGGGGAATAGGATGGCATTCTACATATATGCAATTGGTGGCCCTCGAGTCACATTTTGTGGGGAAAATTGGGCTAACATGAGAGAGATATGAAGCTATAAACAATGCATTCATGGCTCATCTACCAAGTGAGCATAAGGAATTGTAAGATTAGTAACCTTGGTATCATACATTGGCTGTGCTCTTTGTGGTAGCTTGAGTATGATTATTACAATAGTGATAGCCTTCACCACTACAATCACTTGCCCACTGGGTAGACTTAAGAGTACCAAGATACACAGGTGTTTGATACATGGTTTAAAACTTATGGATTATTATCATTCTCGTAGCTTTGTGGATGTGAATACTTTGATTAGTGATAATAAAACATAATTTGATGATATTTTTGTAGTGAGGATACATTCTCCAAGTGTAAGGAAATCCATGGGATTGAGACACCACAAACATATACACAAAACCCATTTATGTATGTGTAGGAGCACTTGATGTGATAAGAGTGGAAGAATATTGTGGAGTCTTGTCATATTGATATTGTGGAGTCTTGCCATATCAATATTAAAAGGAAATCTTGAATCGAATGCAAGACAATATGTTTGTTGATGAACTTGGATGTAAAGGCTTGAAAGAAGCATCATCCATGTCTCCTAATCCAACTCTTGAAAAGAAGACTAATGAAAAAGTTGAGGTGACCAAAGTCCACACCACCAACCAAGCTCAACTAAAAAAGGAAATCATGGACATTATGATAAGATGGTACAACTTGTGCTCAAGTGGTCCAGTGAATGTGTCATGATCATCAGAGTTGGTGGTTGAGTATATTTGTCATTGAGGTGATTGTGCTCCATAGGTAGGTAGATTTGAATAAATAAAACTTCAAAGAAATATGATACATTATGAGCTAAATTAAAATACACAAAAGAATTAGAAAATACATTAATGTTTACATGCATGTTGTTCATTCTTTTGGATCTATTCTAGGCACAAGAAAATATATGTATTACTACCACGTTCACCTATGTGTGGTTCAATATTGTATCAATGATCTGTTTGGCATGGGCAAATGTTGCCATGTGGCAAAAATGAGTGTCTCAAGGTAATGATCTCATTTGACTTGAGCATCCCAATTGGATTGCGCGACTTCAAAGTTTTTCATGATTCATAAAGAGGTTCAAATGATGTTCCAACCTATTAATCAAGGTAGCAACCTTGATTACATGCTCCCTTAATCATTGCTATATGAAACACCTAAACTTGATGCTCTTGCCCATACAAAGATCATCTCTCATATTGATAGGATTTCAATGTGTATGGAGGCAAGAGGAGTGCCTAGTCAAGGGAAGGTTTTCTACTTCAATCTTGTGATCCCAATGTCACAAAGAGATCGTTTGTATTGGCTGGCCAAATTGAGGGCTCACGGGAGACTATTATGTATTTGTCACTTAACAATGCATGGGCCATAGATAATGGTTCTAAAATGTGATGGACTTTTACTTTATGTAGGAATGGCACCTAATCACCTAGAGATTGGCATCTCTCTATGGTTCATGATGTATGCTTGACTTGGGCTTTGGTTAGATGATACGGATGAGATGAAGAGGTCATTTTTTAAAATTGTCATGTGTTTGAGCTTCCACATTATGTAGTAATGGCACCTAATCACTTAGGGTGGACATCCCATGATAGTTCATCACACATGCTTGACTCAAGCACTAATTAGGCAAGAGTGACTCTACATATGACTCTTCAAAGGGTTTGGAATGTGTGGCCATTAGCAATTGTTTTTGACAAGTGCTCCCAAAACTAGAGGAGTTATCAAAGGTTATTTGTAGCAAACTTGTTGGATCGTAGACCATCATTTGGGGAGGCATCAAGTGGCATAACATAAAAAAGGCATGGATTGTGAATCTTTTTGCACATGTACTATATTTGCTCTCAAAGTTGCTCAAGCAACCCAATTGCGTATATACGATCTATTAATAGGGAAATTTGATTGTTTCTACATGAATATATAGATAAAGTCTCATGATGCATTCTATTCATCTATCTTGGATTTGATGCACTCACACACATGATAAATTCAATACTAGATACCACGTACTCCTTTCCAAGCCACTCTAGAAATCCAAACTTTCAAAGATACATCACAAATGAGTGGTGTGGTGAAGCTTGTATTTGGATAATATATTTGCCCAAGTTTGGTCATCTCTTCCATTATGGCAAAATGGACAACCAATCTAGTGGAGAAACATTGGTCATACATAAGTATACAATCAATTTTCAAGTCAATTGTTCTATCCCAAATGTCCTCCATGCCCTCATCGAAAACTCTCAATTTGATACTCCAATGGTGGAAGGATTTTGAAGTTCTTCAAACAAAAGCAAGAGATTTATATTTTCTCAAACCAAATGTGGACCTTGCTCTAATAAGGTCATTCTTTGTATAGTCGATTTAGAGTGTTATCCACAATTTCGGCACAAGGAGAGCGGTTTCCTCAATTGTATGAGGATTCTTCTTCCTTTGTAGAGACATTAAACAAGTCCACATCGTTGTTTAGAGGGTGTAGCACCTCAAGCCAAGGCACATGGTATCACATCAATATATATTCCACCTACTATGATTTCCTAAACTAGACCATAGAGTGCAAGCAATTGTATAGCCTATGATGATTATTCCAAAAGAATATATATATTCTACCTACTATGATTTCCTAAACTGGACCATAGAGTGCAAGCACTTGTATATCCTATGATGATTATTCCAAAAGAACTTTACTCATCAATGATGAGATCCACACAATTATCATGTTCCCTTAATGCAAATATGGAAGACAATTGAGCATGCCCTTCTTCTAATGCAAGAGATGAAGCATCAAGGATGAAGCATTGCAAATGATGGAGCATGAATTTTCATTTCTTGATGAGGAAAAGCAAGAGATGTTCTTTACGTCACCATCGATCATTTGATTCCACCTATACAAATTGACGTGCCCATAAAGAGGAGTATACACAATAGGATTCAAGCCAATGTGATCAAGACATGTCTCGGGCATGGAAAGCAATCATTGATGTGATTACAAGTACCAATCTCCACACATCAAAGAAGCCATGCCAATAGACTAGTGGTCTATGACATAAATATCAACATAGAAGATAATCTGTGTGTTGTGCCAAACATAATAACATTCATTGTGGCCATTGGAATATAAAGATCCTTATGATGAATCCAATGGTGACTTTGGCATGCCACACGTGCCATGCTCTTCTTCCACTTAAAAGAAAGGATGCTCCACCCACCAGCACTACAAAATTGCCATAAGAGAGTGACAATGTATGAATAAAAGCCTTGTGGCATTCACTTTGGAAGAAACACATTTTTCCACTCTAAACCACTAGAATCCATGGCTAATGGAGACTAACAATTCTGTAGACAACATTCCTTAGTTCCACAAGATCTATAATAATGAGATAAAGTACTCAAAGAACTAAGTTTCATGTAATATAAGGGACACAAAACATCTGTGCTTATTTTTTTATAATGAGACTAACTTTTGTAAGTCCACATTGGCAATTCAACTTGATCCACTATTACAAAGATGATTTCCTACGAAATTGATGATAATGAGTGGAGTTTTTATGTGTCCCTTCTCACTAGAGATGTTGTCAATGTGCTTGCTTCTCAAACCAAGAAGTTGATGGCTTTTTTCTAGCGATTTGGATACTATGCATTAGTCTTGTTTAGGATACTAGCCATCAATGACTCGAATCTTTCTATTTATCACATGGTATGTGACTTCTCTTTGACACATGTTTTGTCTCCCTTGTATGGATTAGAAAATTCTAGTGTGCAAAATGATTGGCATATTTTGTATAGATTATTATAATGTATAGTTATAGGTATAGAGCATATATACCTTATCATGGTTGTCTAGTTCAATTACCCTTGATTTGAAATTTGGTTCACAATTATTTGAAATTACACAAGGACCATTGCTAAAATCTTAAACATGCATGATCAAGAAGGAAACTTGCACTATAATGTGATTGAGACAAAGAGGATACAACAACCCAAACACTTCCAAAAGGGAAGTTGACAAAGCTTGATGAGGTTGATAGTGTGCTTAGCCACAAGACTCACCTTTGCTCACCAAAATAAGCCCACAATCTCATGATTGCACATATAGTATCCCCAATTACTTGCTTACCAAAATAGGCCCGCAATCTCACAATTGCACATATAGTATCCCATGTTACTTGCTTAAGCCCATACAAGACAAGGAGAATACAACAACCCAAACACTTTCAAAAGGAAAGTGGACAATGCATGATGAGGTTGATAATGTGCCTAGCCACAAGACTCATCCCTACTCACCAAAATAGACTAGTAGTGCCATGATTGCACATCTAGTATCCCCAATTTACTTGCTTAATCCCACACAAGAGGATGGATTGCAATTATAGTGACCCTTGCTTCCTATCTTAAACCATCAAAGAGGCCAAATTGCAATATCAGTAAACCTTTGTTTCCTATGGTGACCTTTTGAACGTATGGTTGCAAATGTATTATGCTTTTTTTGTGCACTACTCTGATAGAGAGGCATTTCTTGAATCACTAGAAATGTGTGGTTTTATCTTTTTAGATAAAACACTTGAAAACCCACAATAGGGTGGGGAGGGGTGGAGTTTATTGAGAGTAAGCAAGAGTCATGCTAGCATTTTTTCTATCTAAAGTAGGATAGATCATAGTTGGCAAGCCAATGAACAAGGGGAGTGGGTTCACACAAGTACCCTCCTCCTTACTGACCCTACCAAGGAGAAACAACCCCAAGTGTTGAGTGTCCAAGAGACTAGACTTACACAAACACCCCATATGAACATAGGTGTCCAACCAAGTGATGCACCTTGTGAGACTTGAACCCACAATCCCATGATTATGAAGTGCTAAACATTAGGCCATCAACTTTGGGATGCTATGCATCTCTAGCAACATGTTTTACGTACACATCCTTACTAAAACCCTAACTAGTACAACCCTGTAAACTAGTCAATGAATTATGGTGAAGTACCCTTGGCACTCAAAGTTTCACAAAACCAATTAAGGAATAATATGTTCTTGTGCATTACATGCTAACCCTAACTTGAATAATGAAACTATTACATTCTTGTAAGTGATAACGGATTTACTGTAAGTATGAACTTGTGCACATCAAAATTGGTCCAAAAATTTGTCATTTATTGCTATGTGGAGTTGACTATGCAACACATCTCTATAGCATTCTAGTTTTCTCCAAGTCACACATTTAAAGAAATGATTATAACCATGTTAAGATAAAGTGACTTAGCATAAAATCTTACATGGAAAAGAATTGTAAATCAATATAATTAACAATAATGGTACCTAGGGTGAGTCCACATTATATGAGAAACAAGGGGATGATGATATCTAGTGAATATTGTTAACCTCAGCACGAGAAGAAAGTGGAAAAGCACAAATAGGGACCTAAAAGAGGTGGCTGGAAGGAAATCACACACAACGAAAGAGGTAGGATGGAGAATGACTAAAAGCGTAAGGGCGGTCTCTACAATCAAGTCAAAGGCAAAAAGCACATTTTTAAACGCAAGGCACTACTAAAACTATTGTAAAAGAGTGTTAAGCTCCCTCCTGTGCGAATTGTACCTCCTATGCACATTGTAAAAGGTAGGTGGGCATAGATAAGAGAGAAGGCAAATAGAAGACACATAGAAGGAAATGGAAAAGTGACCTTGTCACAATGGCCGGTCATGTAAAAAAGGGATGATCGCCCAAAAGGGGATTTAGGGTTATGTATAAAAGCCAAAAAGTGAATGGAAAGCTCATTCTTTGGTGTGTAGAAAAAGTGGACTCTTCTTCTTCTCTCCTTCTCTTCTCTTTTATTGCTTGAGAGTGCTTGAGGGAGGGAGTGTGAGTGAGTGAGGGAGTGAGTACGTGAGGGTGAGGGATCTTGGAGGTGAAGCCCTCCATTATCTCCTCTCTTCTTCTATTCTCTTCTCTTTTCTCATCTTGCACGTGGCTATGGAGGGAGCTTGGAGGAAGAGGCTCGAGGATACTTGAGCTTGCATCACAAATCGTGGAGCTATTGGAGTGCTTTAGAGAGGAAGCAACTCATTTGGGCATCAAGGTAAGCTCACTACACCCTGGTAGGATGGATATTTTTGGTTTCTGATGATTAGTTGAGTGGGTGAAATCATTTCAGTACTTTGCTTTTGATTTTTGTTACATTTAGAGTAGTTTAGGATTGAGAAATCGGAAGCTTAGGGTTTGCTATTGTAAAACACGTCCAAATAGGGAAAAAATGGAAAAAATGAGTGCTCAGATGTGCTGGAATCACAAGGGGAGTGATCGGGAAGACCCCAGGAGGCAAGGGAAAGTCTCATTTGCAATCTTAGCTTTGAGAGAGAGAGAGAGAGAGAGAGAGAGAGAGAGAGAGAGAGAGAGAGAGAGCTTGCAGACCACGAGCTTGCATCGGATTGATCAAGGCGTACTGGAGTTTTTTGCGAGATTCAGGTAAATGAGTCCCTTTCCCTACATCTGTATTTGATTTTTGAAAGATCTTGCAAGCAGTCGTAGCTTGAGCATGGACATTTTTAGTAAATCGTGGTTGAACGTGTGTTTCGGCCGACAGAATCAGATAGGCTTACTAGTGTCCGATTCCCAGAATCGGATAGTCAAACCAAAGGTCTTTTCTGATTTTGAAAATTAAACTACTAAAATTGGACCCTTCCACATCATCACTCGAATCACCTTGTCCTATCCGATTCCAAGAATCGGACATGTGAGAATCAGACTCATTGTTCGATCGATCGGACACTCGACCCATTCGGTCCTCGAAATCGGACACATCCAAATCGGTTCAGCCACCCCATCCGATCGGATATGCCTTATTTGATTTTGATAATTGGACACACCTTGTCTAGTTTTGACAATCGGGTATGCCTAAATTGGACTAGACCAAATCGAACCATTAGTCAATCGGACGTCCGATTTCCAAAATCAGACCCTACACAATCGGACACACATTGACATGAAATTTTGGGAATCTAATACATCCCGGACAACGTAGAGCGCAACCCGCACCACGAGAATCCACTGAACGCCTTAGAGAGGTAGTCTCAAACCTAGAAATCGTAGTTGAACAACCAGGAACAGTGCTGGTACACTTGGTAGCAAATTCGACAAGCTTAGAGCCGTAGTCTAACCAGCAGACCCTAAATTGATGCTGAACAAACTAAATGACAAGGCAAAGACCCTAGCAAGTAGCAAGAAAGGCCAGCAATCGAGCTTAGAGCCCCATTAGGCCAGGAACACAAGCGGAAGTGCGGAAGCTAAATTGTCATCTTGTTTTCGCACTCGTACTATTTTTCAGCACTTGAAGTATACTTAAGAAAAGTTGAAAGCATGATTGCGCACAGTACATGCAAAAGAGTACACGCCCACACACACTGAGTGATTGTAGATTGAAAATTTGCTTGTAATTAACCAAGGAACTCACTCAGACATAATAACCCGAAGGAACCCACTAGTAGGAGAAGACTTGGAGACATGGTTGGGTGATTGAAAGCATAGGACCAGGTTGAGAAAGCAATAGAGAAGCCATGCACAGAAGGGGCAATCTCCATCAGAGAAATGGATCTACCCGACCTAATCAATCCCATCGACAACCTGGTGGAGCACAAGACCACAGATATGGCAGAGACCAGCTCAGATGGGAGATGCAACGAGGAGCTTGATCTCGAAGGTTTTCCAAAGAGGATCTAGCAAGTGGTGAACAAATATGACACTCAGACCACCATGGCAAACCTGTGGAGGCTGTCATAACATATCTCGAAGAGGAAAGAAAGCTAGCACGCAAGGCTTTGCAAAGCATAGTGGCTTATAACTAGGATTAACGAACTAGGAGCTTATGCCAGAACATGGAAATGCGAGAGATCCAGGTCCTACCAAGTGGAAATCAGACAAGACTAGACGTAGAGAGGGAGAGAGCGCTAGAAGGAGACCTCACACTGAGTGAGCTTCTAACGAATCGATTGCTAGATAACACGGCAACAGAGCAGAGTGTCGTGGTACTACCAACGTCACTTCTCGCAGGACTAGGAGTTAACCAAGGCCCCAAGAGCCAATAAAAAAACCCCGTTGTTGCAAAACAGCTGGACAAATACTAGCCAAATGACTACCCGTACATCTTCGTGGAGCAGTTCGAGCACGTTTGTGAGGCCAATAGCCTCACCGACCCTACTCAATGCTCATAAGCATTCAGTCTATGCTTAGGCAATAAGGGAAGGACTTGGTATACTAGTCTAGATGCTGCTGAGCGAGCCAACTTCAATAGCCTTAAAAATCTCTTCATTAAGAGATTCTCCAAGCCAAGGTACTCCGATAACCTACTAGTGTGCCTGATGAACATCAAGTAGAAAGACAAGAAGGTCATAAGAGACTACGTTACTCACATGCGGAGTCTCTTCAAGAGAATTCCAATGGGCGAGCGACCAACCGAGAGAGTGATGTCCATAGTATTTATTAATAGAATACGAAGCGAAGAGCTCTACAAGGCCTTGGCAAGCAACTCGAGCTTGTAGTGGGACGCGCTGGCTAGGGTCTTTGAAGAGGCCATTAGAGTGGACGATCAGCTCAAGGAGAGAAGCTCCAGGAGCTCGAATCAAGAGGAGACTACCTCTAGGAATTCCGAGAGAGCTTCGATGACAAGTGAAAGATCAAGTCCAAGTCAGGATAAATGAAAGGGCATTGACTCAAGCCAGGAGCTAGCGGAGGTGAAGATGGAGCTAGTTAGATTACAAGAGATTATGAGATGACCAACACGCCCTCACGTCCAATGCATGTATTGTGGCGGAAATCACCTACTACCATTTGAGTGTTAGGACCCTCGGTCCCGATCTTGCGCCAATTGTGGTAGGTTTGGCCACGATGCTATGCATTGCAAGCTGCCGATACTCATAACCATACAATCAACCTTACCTAGTGAATCGGCCGCCAAACTTCTTTGCAAGGGGAGTCCCATTGGCTCTCTTGGCACCCAATGATGCCAAGCTAGCCATCCCTAGGATGAAGATAAACCCTACGAGCATACCTAGACCACCTAGACCCTACATGACCCATCCACCGAGTGATGCTCCAGTCCACTATGTGGAGGAGCCGAACAACAAAGAGCCTTACGAGCACCCTTAAATCTCGTATGAAAAAGAGGGCAATACAGTCCTTATGGATTACCGACCAGTACTAGTAATGGCGTTAGGTAGAGGCTTAGGAGGGCAGACCCAAGAGCCAATCACGTGTTGGGCTTGCGGTCACCCACAAGACATATCTCCTCGCGCTTCTCTAAAAGGGAGAAAGCAAATCGACACAAGGATGATCAAAGATGTGCTAAATGCGGAATCACACATCTCTTTGTTGATTGTCCTAGACGGAAGCCATCCTCTAACTTGGTAAACAAGCCATCAACCACATTGGGGTTGTTCAGTGTCGAGACGCTCGACGAGGAGGCCACGCCTATCCCATTGCATGTCATGACCCGTGTATAGACAAAGCAGGTTGGCATATCATTGCCAAGGCCTAGCAACTTAGATGCAGCCTCAATTGGAAAGAAAAGCTGTAGGAGAAGAAAGAAGAAACCAACACAAAGGTCATGTTGAAAACGGAGAGTGCTACAATGTTGCTTTGCTGGAAAAAAAGTGACAGACGCAGAGGTAGAAATGTGAGCCCCAAGGACAGCTAAGAAGAGAAGTGCGAAGGTCGGGGAGTACCCCAACCCAAAATATCAATTGGAAGCCATCAAAAAGGTGAAGGAGTGGGTGAAAGAAGCCCAGGAACACCTAAAAGACACCGACTCCATATTGGAAAACGAGATCGATGATCTTTCAAGCATGAGCACACCAATGTCACCTCCATGACCAAAATCAAGAGATGCGACTGCACCACAAGCAGCGCCGCTTAGACAAAGACTAAACACTACAAGCCAGCGAATCAGTCGAGGCCATTGACCAGGAAACACATGGATAGGAGAGCGGCAAGCAACTGGCAATCTCCTCTCCTCACTGGTGACCACCCCCATGACGCTAAGCCTAGGAGATCTACTTAGGCAACATTTGTCACTGCGGCAAGAGCTGAAACAATGGATTGAAGGGTCAATGGAGCAAGCTGCTGCTGACCCACACCAACATGATGCAAAGACGTAGATACCGAGTCTAATGCTGCACTCAATGCCAAAATCCTTACACATCAATGCTTTTTGGGAGGGCATTGAAATGCATGTTGTATTGCCGATCTTAGCTCTAGGTGTACCACAAGGAAAGGAATTATAGACACGGGAGCGAGAGTCAGTGTGTTGAGCCATTTAGTGCTCCATACCTGGGGTAATCCACCGATCGAGATAGCCAGGTTTAACATCACACTAACTAAGGGATGAAAGTGAAGCCATTTGGCATATTAAAGAATTGGCCAATCACGATCGCAGGAGTCCAATTCTCAATTGACTTTATAGCCATGAAGGGAGTGGACTATGACATCCTGCTAGGCCGACCCTAGATGCACAATGCGAGAGTCATAGAAGACTGGGAAAACGGTTTGATCTTCCTAGGCAATCGAACGAAAGTCATAAGAGTAGAAATGGATACCTGGAAGACCACACCAATCGACCTAGATGCCATTTCCACTATGCTAAAGGGTAATGGCTAGAAAAGAAAATCTTATGGGCCATTGACTATGTATATCCCTTGCCTTGAGGACGAGTGAGACTAGATGCATGTCCTTGCTACAATCGACCTGTTGTTCTTGGACAACAAGGAATACGAGCAAGTCACTAAGGCGATTGGCAAGACCTGAGAAGAGCCCTCAGTGCCAATCTGCATGACGGCTAGGAGCATGCATAGAGGACCCAATCTAGTCATATTCTAAGTACCAAACAACAAGCAAGAGCTCTTATGAGATCTTAGAGCACCTAATCGACAAGTTAGCTAGTAACCTATTAGCGAACCTTAAACTACTCGAAGATCTCTTGAACGAACCTAAGTGGCGATGAGCCAAAGTGCACAATTTAAGCTTGATGTACAATTGGGCCTTATCACTAACGAGAGGGACAAGGCATGTCAAGACTTAGGAGATGATGCGCAGTCGAACAAAGATAGCTCTAACGACGAATATGAGGATTGATGTTCCTTCAGTGACGAGAGTGAAGGGAAAATTGATACAATAGAATACGACATTGAGGAACAGGTGATAGAGCAAATACGAGCAAACTCCAAACCACTCAAGGGAAATGCCTTTAGAATCAAAAGAGGAGTCATGCACATGGATTGCGATCGCACCTACTGGGAGCATGTAGGTGCAATAGACTTTGAGCAAGCAGGCCTAGTCCAACCAAGTGATGTGCATTGCTTAGGACGGATTCACCATTGGAGCTACGACCACCGGGAGAGACTCCATCTTCTAGTAAAGACGGAGAGTTTGATTCCAAATCAAAAGTAAGCTCAGATAGTAATCCTAAAATACCTCGACCTTCTAAGACTAAATGCACTAAGGGGGACTTACCCGTCCACCTTAGGCACCGAAGGTTAAAGGAGGAAAGAAGGAAGCAGCCTAAGGGCATGCAAGCAGAGGAGCAAAGAACACCACAAGACCTACCAAGGAGATTCACTAAGTTCAAGAAACGCGATAGGGTAGTGATCTTGTTGGGAGCCATATGCTAGGGGCAAGCAAGTGAACCAATAGAAGGACCTGCCAAGGTCAAGGAGGTCAATTTAGCCAAGGAGGGTTTGGACACCTCGACCTGTCTTCATAGCCGATGACCTAACCGAGAAGGAGGAAGTAAGTTTCATTGCTCTCTTGCGAGAGTATTTAGATGTCTTTTCTTGGACCTTGGAGGAACTCAAAGGGGTAGATCTAAGTGTAGTGACTCACAATATACCCATGAAACCCGATGCAACGCCAATTAAGCACAGCAACCGTATCCCATGAATCCAAACCATGCTCATGCTATTAAGAAAGAAATTGATAAAATAATGAGAGAAGGATTTATCTATGAGATTGAGCACACAGACTCGGTTTCACCCATAGTCATCGTACAAAAGAATGGAAAAATCAAAGTGTGCGTCAAGTACCAATATGTAAACGATGCTACAAAGAGAGATAATTATCCATTGCCGTACACCGAGCACATGCTCGAGAGAATGGTTGGTAAAGATGCCTACAATTTCCTAGACAACTTCTCAGGGTACAATTAGGTGCAAGTGCACCCTCACGATAGGCACAACAAGACCACCTTTGCCACTAAGTGGGGAGTCTTTGCCTACATAATCATGCCCTTTAGGTTGACTAATATGCCAGCTACCTTCCAAATGCTCATGTGTGCTATATTCAAGGATATGCTTGGGAAGGAGTTAGAGGTTTTCGTCACGATCTGTGTGTTCACTCCACTTGGAAGGAGCACATAGACACACTCCAAGTTGTCTTTGAACTATGTCGATTATATCGTCTCTAGTTGAACCCCTTAAAGTACCAATTCTGGGTAAAGCACGGATGCATCCTATGGCACGTGGTATCAAAGAACGGCATTGCCACCGACTTCTCAAAAGTCAGGATTATCGTCAATCTTCCACCACCAACAACTGATTACAAGGGAGTTCAGTGCTTCCCTAGGCCATACAGGGTATTATCGGTGGTTCGTACTGAACTACGTATTAATTGCCAGACCTCTATACAAGTTGTTGATTGTATTCGAATGGACCGAGGAATGCCAATGCGAGTATGAGGACTTGAAAAATGCTCTAACCATTACACCAATTCTACAAGCCCCAGACTAGACAATCACTTTTCACGTTCACATTGACGCATCTAAGTTCGTTGTAGGAGCGGTGTCGTGCCAGCCTGGTGAACACAACTTAGACTATCATGTGATCTTTGCTAGCAGAGAACTCACAAATATGAAAATGAATTACTTAGACTAGACAATCACTTCTCATGTTCACATTGACACATCTAAGTTCGTTGTAGGAGTGGTGTCGTGCCAGCCTGGTAATTACAACTTAGACTATCCTGTGAGTTGTGCTAGCAGACAACTCACGAATACGAAAGTGAATTATTCAACAATGGAGAGAGAAGGTTTGGTCATGGTGTTTGCTGTAAATAAGTTTAGGCATTATCTTTTGGCTATGCCCTTTACCTTCTTTGTTGACCATCAAGCCTTGCTTTACCTTGTTAAAAAATTGTGGGCTATAGGACGCATAGCTCGATGGTTACTTTTACTTTTAGAATTTGACTTCTTCATGGTCGTGCGAAAAGGAAAGGAGAATTATATGGTTGACCACATGCATCATATCCCGACAGGAGAAGCCGCTTGTCAAGGCATTGCAGACGAACTACTTGATGCCCATCTATTCAGCCTATCTAGCACAAAAGAGTTGTTTAGAGCTGATTTGACACCTTATTGGGTAGATGACATAGTCCAAGTTCTTGAGCATGGACTCCCTGAACGACCAATAGAAAAAGCCCGACTTAGGCGACTCTTTCTCAAAGTCCAACCTTATTAGTTGATAGCAGGTCAACTCTATCGACGGCTAGGGCAAGACGGATTACTGAGAAGATGTGTGTGCGAGCATGAAATGCATGATGCACTTGTAGAGGTACACACCGGAATAGCAGGAGGGCATTTCAACGAAGACACAATAGCCCATAAGGTGCTGCAGTCTCAGCTATGGTGGCCTACTCTTTTTCGAGATACAATACAATTCGTAAAGCACTGTGATGAGTGCCAAAGGACCAAGGTACCAGTTCGCAAGGACAAAATGGAGTTGAGTCCAATCATTGCAAGGCAACCATTCGAGAAATGAGAAATCGACTTCATTGGGCCAATGAGTCCCACACCACAATACTCACAAACGAAATACATCATTGTTACCACAAACTACCTCATGAAGTGGGCAAAAGCATGAGCTACAAGAAAGAATGACGTTAGGACCACTGCCAAGTTCCTTTTTGGAAACATGTAATCTCAAGATTTGGCTACCCCACCAAACTCATTAGCGACCATGGCACGCACTTCATCAATGAAGTGATCACTCATCTCCTATCCACCTTTCTAATCATCCATCAGAAATCCTTACCATACTATCCTCGGGTTAATGGCTAGGCTGAGTTTATGAATAAAATACTAGTAAACATCCTGACCAAGGTAGTCTCTGCTTCGTGCAGCGAGTGGGATAAAAAACTCATGGCAGCCTTATGGGCCTATTGCACAGCTTACAAAATGGCCGTGGGACAGACTCCCTTCAGGTTGACCTACGAGACTAAAGCAGTTCTACTTCTTCATTCTTAGCCTAAGAATCGCTCATCAAGAGAGATGGGATGGAAAGGAGGCATGGACAGAGTGCCTAGTTGAGCTAGAATGCCTATCAGAAACTCGACTTCTAGCCACCCACGCACTAATATGCGAGAAAGCAAGATGCAAAAGCTTGTTTGACAAGCACGTCAAGTAGCTTAATTTTGAACAAAGAGACTTGGTACTGCTATACTCAATCAAGGGACATAAGCAAAAAATGAAGTTTAGAGGGCTAGGACATTTTTGAGTTCACACCATCACTCGAACTGGCAATGTGGGACTCAAAACCCTAGAGGTTGAGGGAAAGGATTTTTCAATGGCAACCACATAAAGAAGTACTACCCTCCCATGCACCCACTACACAAGCCACCAAAGCGGAAATCCCCTATCAATGTGTGAGTAGCCATTATCACAAAGATTGACGATGAGGATGAGGAAGCAGTAGAACCAGCCTACCTAAGCATAACGGTCACTGCCAAGCAAACACACACCTTCAATGCATTGATCGATGAGGGAGCCGACTTTAATATCTTAACTCATGATCATTGGAGTGCAAGGCTGCAGTCTCTATCGAGTTTGAAAGCATACCAATGATCTTCTATGTGTTTCCAAATATCGAGGATGCAGGTAAGGAAAAGCAAGCTCATTCCAATGTCGAATACGAGTCCCAGCATATTCACCTCACCATAGGTAGCATACATATAGTTACCACTTTCAGCAAGGGCTGCACGACTCTAGTGAAGTCCGCAAAGCTACCGGTAGAGAAACCCACCAAGTTTAAGGATGGGGGTCGTGGCTTGCCACAACCCGTCAAACCTGAAGGCGTGCAAACCACTAAAGCCAAAAATGCCCCCCCTAAACGAAGGCTTCAATGGATACCTAAACATCCAAACCTGCCACCTAGGAGCACACATCCCCGGCCCCGCAAGGCTAAAGACCCTCACTCGAAACCTAGGAGGCCAAAACGAAACCATAAACATCAACGTATGGTCAGCCGCGATGGGTCCCTAAGACCCTATTGCAAGCACAAGGCTACTATGTGGGTAACACTTGGAACTGGGTACCTAAAGCCACGGCTAAAGGCCCTACTCAAATGCTGCCCTCAAGATTGACCACACGAACCATCAGAATAGATCAGGTACTTAGGCCACAAGAGACTCAGGCTACTAAATCTGGAGAATCTCCAAATCCCAGCCCTGCAAAATCTAAAACAGTCTATAGACCAAAACCCCAGCCCGCTACTAACAAACTGTGCCTACTTGTGCCCCTCAAACCTCACAAGTGCCATTAGCAGCCACAGCCCAACCCATTGAACAAGAGGCCAAGCCACAACTGTAGAAGCAACTAGACTCTTGAGATCACTTATAAGTGTTTGGTTGTAAAGTTTATGTGTGTGTGCCAAAGAAAAAGTACAGTAAGTTAAAACCAAAATCCACTAAGTGTATCTTTTTGGGCTATGGATAAGAGTGGCAACATGGGTTA
The DNA here is from genome assembly GCF_053477565.2 of Lygodium microphyllum. Classification (NCBI taxonomy): domain Eukaryota; kingdom Viridiplantae; phylum Streptophyta; class Polypodiopsida; order Schizaeales; family Lygodiaceae; genus Lygodium; species Lygodium microphyllum. Next base: position 63,336,691 of record NC_141159.1, on the reverse strand, counting down.
TTGCCTTTGGAATCTAAAAGGTAGAAATATTTTCCAAAGTTTAACTTTCGACATATCTTCAACCTAGAGGATGTAGCCATCGAAGAACAGGTCCCGAGACAGATTATTGAGCAGTGCAATCTACAAAAATGCATGGAAGCAGTGGGTCAAGGGGTTGATTACATCCATTGTGCGGAGTTATTACAAAGTTTATACAAGAACCACGGCACCATGACCGTGCAGGAGGGAGAAGAAACTTTTCGGGTGTAGATTGAATTAACCCCAGAGTTGGTAGAAAGAGCAGTGGGCCTGGTAAACAAAGCGGAGAGAAAGCCAAAGAGAGATGTATATGCCATGCTGGGGATGGACAAGGTGAAGGTCCACCAATGATGGCATCAACTTGGCAGATATTCCAGATCCTGAAATTCAACTCCAGGCCAAGATGGTGCACGCATTGTTCTCTAGTCAGAGGTATAACACAAGTAGCTGCATTAATATCCCCTTGCTAGAGAGCATTGCAGCACGATCACTGGATGAGCTGAACCTCAATGGCTTTGTAAGAAAGACCATTAATACCTCGGCAAAGGCCACATCTCCCGTCGGAGAAGAGTCCCCTGCCACCAAGGCTAAAAGGAAAGCTTCATCTTCAAATACCTCAACCATTGGATTCGGCAGGGTCATACTGCCATCATCAGAGAAGCCTTGGGGCAAAGGCAAGGAGACGGAGAAGGAGTAGATGAGATGTTGAGCAGGTCGCCATCTCACCAGAAAAAAGAGGCACATTCCAGTGAAAGAATGATGAGTAAGGATAAAGAAGACAAGGAACAAGAAGAGCATTCTAGTTGGGGAGAGGCTAAGAAGACAAAGAAGAAAATTGAATAGGAAAAGCAAGAAGAGGAGAGAAGGAAAAAAGAAAAATTGGACTTACAAAAGGCTCACATGGATTCCAAGAATGCCGAGGAGGAAAGAAAGAGAAAGGCGGACAAAGAGGAGGAGAAGTTGAAAATAAAGGAGGAGGAAGATATAGCCCTTGCAATGCATAGATCCATTGAGCAACATTCCAGGTAGGATGAGTTGGAACCCATGAGTCTGCTTAGAGATGAAGGGCCAAGCTCAATTACCCATGTGCTAGAACTCATACCACATGTAGTGCAAGAAGGCAAGGGCAAGGCCCCAATCACCCCCATTCCTACTCTCTTGGCGCCTGCCACTACCACCACCATATCCACACCTAGCACTACCACCTAGGTGGACGCCAGCAACCTAATGGCCTGAGTCCAATACTTTGTGAATAAGGAAATGAGTCAAGGAGCAGAAGGGACCCCTCTAGCAAGAACCAAAATACCAGCACAGATGATGCTAAGTCCAACCAGGACTCGAAGAAGCAAAAGGTAGCAACCTCTACAACCTCCATCCCTGCAACAAAGATACTACATGGAAGTATGATGAATACGTCAAGGAGCTTCTCACTCAACTAGAGAAATCCAAGGAAGAGTAAAAGTAGCAGTGGGGGCAGAGCTAGAAGCAGAAAAAGAGGCCATGGCTGCATTTCAGTTGGAGAAAACCTGGCAAATAGCCATGGCCCAAAGGGAGATTGGTGAGCTCAAAGAACAACTATAGGCTAAAGAAGAAGCAGAAGCCGAATGGCTGGCAAGATTGGACGAAGAAACTGAAGCCATAGTGCATCTACGAAGACACAACGAAGAGATCGTGGGGCTTTATGAGGACTTGTAAGTAGAGACGGAGAAGATTACTAAAGCCACCGAGGAACTAGAGGCATTGAGGAAGGAAAGAGCATGCAAATACAAAAAAGAAGTGGAAAATTTGACACGAGGCACCCTCAGCATAGGAAGAGCGGCAGAGATTGAAAAGAGAAATGGAAGATCAAGAATAGAGACTGACAATGCTAGCTCTCAAAGGCAGGGGGAAAGCCTCAACAAGGAGATGACGAAAAGGGCAATGCATAATGAAAGACGATTCAAGTCCTTGGTGCACCATTTGAAAAAGACAAGGTACTAGCTAAAAGCTGAGTAGAGGCCGCCCAAATGGGGTTCGAAACCCAGCAACGTGCCTTCCTCAATACACTACTCGATGTTACCCAGATGGAGGAAAGGGAGGCCGTTGAAACCCTTAAGAAGAAGCTACAGGTTGCATGCAAGGCCTTGAGAGCAGGCTTGCAGATGCCACCACAACCTATGGGAGTTAGCTTGACCCTAGAAGAGCAACAGAGATATCTACTATTTGTAGGCCTGACCCCACAGGAAATAGATGCAATAGGGTTCACGGAAGGGGTCCAACAAGAAACCCAACAAGGTGACAAGGTTAGCCCAAGCTTCGAGATGGGGCCCCATGAAAAAGAAATAGCCCCATTGCCTCCTTCCCCACCACAGCTGAAAGACCAGCAAATGGACTCATTCGAAGAAAGAAGGGCCAGGAAAAATATCTACCGCCGGTACGACTTTCTCGTAATCTACAATGGAAACTATACTAAGCCTGAAGAAGCCCTTATCTTCACCCCAGAAAATTTATATGACTCTATAGTCTATTTTGTATACAAATTCTCCTCGTGCCCCGACCCTGCATTCATTACTACATGTGATTACCTTAGGCTACTTAGAATACTACTTAGGAAAAATCCCACTCCGCAAGAACGCAACCTTCCCCCCTCTACTTTGATCCCAACGCCATAGATAGTTGTATCATGGCTCAACTGATAATGCGCACTACTCTTCTCCCTTCGTTTTGTTTATCTCTTCTAGAAGATATGAATGATAGCTACTTTACGCATTGCAATCATCCATTTCTCTCTACCACCACTCTGCAAGTCTGCTTGAACCTCAAAGGGTACTTGCAGAGTTGGAAATTCCTGAATAAGTCTCTTAGGCCCCCTTCTCCACCTCACTCGGATGACGAAGCTTGTCCTGCCTATGTAATCCAAAAGAAAAAAAAGACAGAAGAAAAGAAAAGAAAATGAACAAGAAAGAGAAAGAAGGGAAGAAAGAGAAAGAAAGCAAAGATAAAAAGCGATTAAATCATAACAAACAATAGTTTACCCCACATAGGTCACAGTCACTCCACCTAGGGGTTCTCAAGTTAGGTGCATCCGGTGGCTTCGGTCAACCAGCTCCATCTCTAATCCCCTAGCCTCATTTTGATTCCCCACTTCATGCTTAGGGCATGCCAAGGGCAAGACATACCTAGGGAGGTAACACTCGCCTATGGTTAGACTTGCCACCCTAAGCTACATGCACCGCACCTCCCTTATGCACAAACTAGGTCCTCAAGTGGGGGACAATACCCAGGCTTGCCTATGGTTCTTCGACCCAGGCTTGCATGTGGTTCCCTATGGTTTGTTGTTTCCTATGGTTTGCGACCCAACTCCCAGTTCCACTAGAACAAGCACAATGCACCACACGGCAAAGTAGACACTCCCCCAAGTAGTGTACCTTCTTTTCTTTTCAGGTACAAACAAAGGCTCCAACCTCCCAATGTCGGAGGCCCCCATCATCCACGCAATGCACTCCCGACCTCCACCACTTTAATTGGTTGATCAACTTTTTTCCAAGATTGATTCCCCTAAGACCCCATCATCATCAACTCACACAACTGCCCTTTTAAATCACCAAACCACAAGTGTTTTGGAACTAGCACCCGTCTAGGGGAGGTCATTTTATACGACATGTCACCATGCAGACGACACAAAGCAGAGATAGACCAAGGTAGCCCCAATCAAAAAGTAAATGAAGAAGCTCATTTGGAACAATGCAGAAGAAGGCAAGCTCAGAAAAAGAGGGAGCTCCAACTACTTTGGCGAGGTCCTCTCAAGGATGAGGAAGGCCCTATCAAGAATAAAGGATGCTCTCTCAAGGATCCTGGAAAGCACCAATGATTCTAGTAACATGCTTAGCAAGGATGGAGATAAGCACCAAATATTCTAGCAAGGCTCTCTCAAGGATAAGGGAGAACCCTGAATGCTCTTGCAAGGAAGGCACGAGGTACAATGTAATTCATTTTATAATGCACGCGTGTTTCCTCCGATGCAAGTGGCGAACTCTACACAAACATAGGTGAAGGGATAAGGCAGCTTGAAGGGAATAGGAAAACACCATATTGAGATCACGTTGTAGCAACCGCAGAGGGAAAGAGGATGGATCCATCCAACACGATATTCAATTTCAAGGACAGATCCACTCAAGGCCAACGTCAAAGATGGACATGTCCCAACTACATCTTCAAGTCCAAGGACCAGTCCATCCAACACCATCCCCCGCAAGGGCTTGTATACAAACTCAAAAAAGCCATCTGGCTACACCCACCCCACCTTCCAACTACTATACATCAATGCCATGGAACTGGCACTAAGCTAGGAGGGAGGTAATGTTAACCTTAGCATGAGAAGAAAGTGAAAAAAGTGGAAAAGTGTAAGTAGAGACCTAAAATAGGTAGCCCAGAAGGAAATCGGACACAATGGAAGAGGCAATATGGAGAACAATTAAAAGTGCAAGGACGGCCTCTAAAATCAAGTCAAATGCAAAAGCGCATTTTTAAACACAAGGCGCCACTAAAACTGTTGTAAAATAGTGCCAGGCTCCCTCCTGTGCAAATTGTAAAAAGCAAGTGGGCATAGATAAGAGAGAAGGCAAATAGAAGGCACATAGAAGGAAATGGAAAAAGGACCTTGCCATAATGGCCAGTCATGTAAAAAAGGGATGACCGCCCAAAAGGGGATTTAGGATTATGTATAAAATCCAAAAAGTGAATGGAAAGCTCATTCTTTGGTGTGTAGTAAAAGTGGACTCTTCTTCTTATCTCCTTCTCTTCTCTTTGCTTGCTTGTGAATGCTTGAGGGAGGGAGTGTGAGTGAGTGACGGAGTGAGTGCATGAGGGTAAGGAATCTTGGAGGTGAAGCCCTCCATCATCTCCTCTCTTCTTCTTCTCTTATCTTCTCTTCTCTTGTCTCGTGCATGGCTATGGAGGATGGAGCTTGGAGGAAGAGGCTTGAGGATGCTTGAGTTTCCATCACGAATCGTGGAGCTACCGGAGTGCTTGAGAGAGGAAGCAACTCATTTGGGCAGCAAGGTAAGCTCACTACACCCCAATAGGATCGAAGGTGCATCGACTAGGTGAGAGATAGCCATAGGTGCTCACTTGAAACACTTGAAGGAATAAGCGGTCCGTGGGTCTTGGCATTTGAGCATGAGCTCCCATTACAAATACCGTGACTCGATATGTTGATTATGATAAACAAAACCAACAACCCCTATATTTAAACATTTGTTAGCCATAGATCATCGGACTAGACCTATATAATATTCAAACGTGACAAACTAACATGTAAATAAAGAGCATTAGTTGTTGATGTAGGATGAACATTCTCCTTCAAAACCATGGTCCTTCACATAGGATCAATGTTGTAGACGTGTTACGAGACATCTAGTTGCATAGTATGTTCAATCCACAATGTGAACAAATTCATGAACCGAGTCAAAGCCTCAAATGGAAACATAAAGGATGCAATCAAAGCTCAATCAATCTCACATGTTAACTGTAGAGCCACAAAATTTACTTGCACATGCTCCAATCGATAGCAGGACAAAAATATGCAAACTATGAAATTCAATTTTTTTTTTAAAAGAGTAGTCGAGTTATTACCACATGAGCATATTTCATCAATACTTGGAGAAGTAGCCACATGAGTAGTCGAGTTATTACCACATGAGCATATTTCATCAATACTTGGAGAAGTAGCCATGAATTCGAAGCGCAAAGTGATCATGATATAAGGTGTATGAGTATGAGTCATTGCTTATGCTTTCCTATTGGTCAAGGGGCAACCTCTTATCGAAAACGCTCTTCCTTGAGCTTAATACATGCATAATCCTCTTCCTTAGGCTCGCTAGGTGCAATGTACTCTCCCTTGTGCTCAACACCATGGGCATGGCAATGCATAAAGGAAATGAAGCACATGCACAATTATTAAAGACCTCTTGTACATTCTTCATTGTCATTTTCATATAGTCCTCACATGGCAAGCAATCCCACAAAGTTAGGCCCTTTCACCATTAGCCATGCTCATAGTTTCATTGAGTTATTACAAATTTTTTGTTTGTGTTGAGGAAATGCCTCATGGTGTGTTTTTTCTTCTAGGCATTGTTGTTTGATGATGTTGAATTTCGTTTTTGGTTTTCTACTTTCTAAGTTTCCCAAAGCAAATTTCAACATTGAGTTCGTGCTCCATTTTAGATGGTCCACCAGACTTTTACATTGAAAATAAACCATGTTGAAGGAACTTAGCAATCAAAAAATCTAAATTATTTCTATTCTTATTATTATTACCTTTTTATTTCATAGGGCACATGCCTTTTTTGAAAAGAACATATATATGAAACATTTATGTTGAAATCCTCTAATGAAATCATTAAAATACTTCCATGGCTTCACATCTACGCCAAATTACAAGCATCATGAAAATAACCATAATGACTCATCTAGTTCAATGCAACATAATGCCTTAAAGCCAATCAATGTGTGAAACTATATGTCACCTTTGGGTGGGGAAGCCTTTCATTCTACCCCTCCCTAAACCATATGCTCAACCATTCCATGTTTAGAGGATGTCTTCCCCTCTTGGACCGCACCTATCAACGAGCTAGCATAAATTCACCATGCACCTCCTTGGTGTTATTTTGAGGAGTTAGCACATTTTATTTATTCACATTATAGGCAAGGCAAACTCTGCATGGTGAAATTGTTCTATCCTTTTCACACTAGGCATTGATACTTGACTATGTCCAAAACTTCCCAATGACTACTTTCTTTCAAACCCTAATTGCAATATGTCAAGCATCGGTAGGCCTCAAACTATCAAAGCAAGACGTAGCACTAGAAGATGCTAAGAAATGAGAAATTGCTACAACTCCTTTGAGGATGTGGGCATGTGACATGCTCTCTTTGGTGCTCTTGCTCACACTTACTACTTAGTTGAGAAACCTACTCTTGCACATAGCAAAGAAAGATATTCAAAGTGCCTGCATGCATCTATACAAGGCAAGAGACACCAAGTGCTCCACCATGTCTGAAATCATTCTAACATTATAACATTTATTACAATGATTATTTATTTTACTTTTTTGTTATATTTTGTAATTGTCTTGATTGAAACATTAATTCTATTTTGCTATTTGAAAGACTATTAAAATCAAGCAATATACAAAATTATTGTTTGCATTCCTATCATTAGATTAAAAACACATGATATGAAATGGATACAAGCTTTGGCACATGAGAGAGAGAGAGAGATAGAGAGACTCTGTGTGTGTGTGTGTGTGTGTGTGTGTGTGTGTGTGTGTGTGTGTGTGTGTGTGTGTGTGTGTGTGTGTGTGTGTGTGTGTGTGTGTGTGTGTGTGTGTGTGTGTGTGTGTGTGTGTGTGTGTGTGTGTGTGTGTGTGTGTGTGTGTGTGTGTGTGTGTGTGTGTGTGTGTGTGTGTGTGTGTGTGTGTGTGTGTGTGTGTGTGTGTGTGTGTGTGTGTGTGTGTGTGTGTGTGTGTGTGTGTGTGTGTGTGTGTGTGTGTGTGTGTGTGTGTGTGTGTGTGTGTGTGTGCGCACGTGCACGTGCACGTGCGTGCATGCGTGCATGGGTAGGGGGGAGGCACATGACAATTAGGTATAACTACAACATGTAACCTCTTTCTGACTTCTAGGCACATATTTGATAGGCAAATAGTGGCCCTTTGCAACCTACCACTATGAATAGCACAATATGAATCATCCCCTCTAGTGAAAGAACTTTCATCTTCTTGATTAACCAATGCAAAGTATCTATATCCAAGTAATGCCTCCATGGCTTGTACAATGAAAATATGTAATGCAAATTATCCAAAAATGTAGTTGAGACTAGCCAACAATAATTACTTAAATAATAGACCTTTGAGGAATCAAACTCCAACACATTTGTGCTATATCATTAAGCATTACCTACCTACGCTACAACTAATTATGCAAACATGTAAAAATAACACCACAAGCAAACACACAAAGCATATTGTTCAAACTAGTTAAGCTACATGCACAACAAATAACCACATGATTGGAAGGCCAAAATGAAAGTATGTATGCAAACAATCTAAAAATGCAGTTGAGGCTAGCCAACAATAATTACTTAAATAATTAAACTTTGAGGAATCAAAACCGAACACATTTGTGCTACATCATCAAGGACTACATATCCAAGCTACAATTAACTATGCAAACATGTAAACATAACGACTCAAGCAAATACATAAAGCATATTGTTCAAACTAGTTAGGCATATGCACAACAAAGAACCACACAATTGGAAGGCCAAAACACACTAACTCAAAGAAGACAAAGCATATCTATATGTGAAAAAAAAACGTAAAAATTTTGAAAAATAAGCAACTCATCAAATTGAGCTCATAGGAAGGTTATGCCATACTTGCAATGAACCAAGAGCTTATTACTAAACCAACATCTATTTTCTTTATATTTTCCATGTCCCCTTGTTACTATTATTCATTCTCTTCACATGCCATAATATTGTCTCTTTCCTTGTTGGATTTAGGATTTTAGGAATACACACATAAAGTTTGGAGAAGGAGGACCTTGAGAACACACAAGAGAGGTACCAATCTGGAAGATCTATAACGATAAGGTTGTCCTAAGTTGGGGGGTTTTTGATAAAATGGTCCCAGGTGCCAAGAAATAGCAAAAGATACACTTCACTAGCTACAATGCTCAGCACATGGGCTACACATATACCTTCTCATTTGTGATATGACAAAGTAAATGTCAAGCCTGTAGTACATATTGATAGAGGAAGCTTCCAAAGCAATCTCTAGCATCATCTGAAGGCTCCACTTCAAACCTATCTCCATAGGACTAGTAATAGGCTTGCAATCATTGAGACAAAATCTCTATAATAATGTCTCTATATGCTTTAGCTAGCACAAACCATTATCCCCATCACGTTCTTTAATCGAATGCCCAAATAATTATCCAATAGCCCCAAATTTTTCATGTCAAATTTTGAATTCTTATGTTTGACAACATAAGGTGCTTTCAATTGGATTATTCTAAAAACAATATGCAATCAAGTATGCAATTGGGGAGTTTTGAGGTCTAGAAAGCATCCCTATAAGAAATCCTAGGTATTAATATTTTGGCAAAAATTTCATTTTGTGATTTTTCAAAACGTTTACTTTTTGAAGAGTAAGCATATCTAGAATTGTGAAATGTCATAATCATAACATACTTGTGGCTTATATCAAGCTTAGCAATCTAGGAATCCATAAAAGTGATAATGATTGGAAAATTAAGATCCCACCTTTTCATCACAAAAATGGCACTGGCCATTAGGTGGCCATAGCAGATCGTGTTGTGCTTGACTTGTTGCAACTCAAGGACATTTGGGATTCCTTATGTATGAGCTCCAAGAGGAATGTGAGGAGAAAATTTGCCAATTCTAAGTGGCACTCCAAGTTCCATGCTGTCAACTAGCAAAGCTATGAAGCTTAATGATAAAAAAAATTAATCAGAGAATGTTACAATTGAATCTTTGTTCCTATCCGGTCTGCATCCTATCTACAATGACCTCAATGCACAAAACGACCCTATCTTTGAGACCATTGCTCCTATTGGGGAGATTTCTTATTCAAATCGAAGGGGACAATACCTTCTTTGAGGTGAGCTATAGGGTTCACTTCCAGATGCAATACAAAATTTACTACAAACATGCATTGTATGAGTGGCTCATGGGATAAGGAGCGTAAGCATCATAGTAAGCAACATCCTTAGTATAATGAGCACGATCTTGAGTACATTTAAGCATTATTTTGCTCTGCCATCACTACATAAGAAAGCCTTGGTGCCATACATCTTGCATTGATTTCATATATATCAAGTGCCATACATGGTTGTCTTAATCACTGAAAGTGTCTCATATTAGGGGGTGTCTCATCAAGAATGGGGTGATCATGGGGTGTACCTGTACCTACATACAGGTGTCGAGCTCTAGATCACTAGGAGGTGGGAAAAGTTTCCATGGGCCAGATTGTGCACTTACCCTTTTAAAATGGCTTATTATACTCTCAAGATCAATTCAACACAAATGTGATAGGATAAGTGCTAGGGTTAGCAATAAGCAATTGGAAAGAGTTGACATGATGCATCGGAATGCACATGGGGAGCAAGTGAGATACTAATTCAATTTGGATAGTATGCATTCAATGAAGGACTCTACTAATAAGGAAATATGCATCCTTAATATTTCCAATAAAAGGATTGAACTCAATAAGTGAATTAAAATGAAAGATCAAGATTGAATTAACATACCTCTTCAGTGCACTTGAAGTAGATGGATGAAGCATGATCCCACAATGATCCAAGTTCTCCATTAAGTCAGCTCAAGAAGCACTCCAATGAGTACAATATTCAAGAGTTTGGTGCTTTCTCTAATGGTAGGGGCTCTTGTGCTTAATCTTGAGCTTGCTCTTCAAGATTTGAAAGCTTTAAGTGGAGCTTAATCTTGGGCTTGCTCTTCAAGAATTGAAAGCTTTAAGTGGAGCTTTCATGGTTTCCTATAAAATTTATTTGCATCTTGATATCCATGTCTTCAATCCAAGTGAATGAAGCTAAGAATGGCTGAGGGAGCTCTTGAGGGCTGAGATTTCAGAGGTTGGGGAATGATTTGAGAGCTCATGTTGAGTGGCTATGACTGATCAAAATAGGGTACAACAAGGTTTGCATGCCTCAGAGGAGGGGGGTCAACAAAAGAGGGAAGAGAGCTGCAAACTTAGTGGAGTAAAACCCAAATGGAAGCTTGAATACTAGAGAAACAATGCTCGAGATGATTTCAGTTGAGGGGGAGCATGAAGAGAACTATCCTAGGCAATGTGAAATGCATTGAATATATCATTGGGCTGCCTAGAGGATTCCAGAGGTGAAGGCCAACCTATAAACTACTCTATTTGCTGCTCAAGGTGCAAGGGATCAAGCCTAGGTGGTGGTTGATGTCTTAGAGGAGGCTGGAGCAAGACCTTGGGGGTTCTTGTCCATGGCAGCCATGGCAAGTTGCAAATAAAGAGAGAGAGAAGGCAAGTCATGTTCATGACTGCAATGCATGCCTCAAATTATCGTCAGAGGCTTGGCATGATGGATATTCTAGACCACATCTATAATCCTTTACCCCTATATGCAAAGCGGAGATGGACGGGAGACTCAGGAATATACTACATAGCAGCCCACCGACTCGCGTACCTTCAAACCAACTTGAAGAGAATCAAGTGGATGGAGGATTTAAAGATCGTGAAGCGTTTCATCTTTGTTGAAGCGTAAACACAACTTTGCACGTTAGCGGTTGGCAAGTCAAGCAGAACAAGTATGTCTATGAAGAAGTGACACGGGTGATCTCTGCTAACAGAATCAAAGTATTAGGGCACTATGAGAAGAATGGGTATCAAAGGAAGGGATACCCAAAGCTTCCTATGACTTATCGTTTCCTGAAAATCCATGACCCCACTCCATATTATTATTCCGTCCCTGTAGCCGATTGTAATATAATCCTATTTTCCCCAAACTGATGTATCAATCTGTCTGTCCTACTTATCCAAAATAAATGTACTCAAGGGGTTATGCCTTCATGAATAAATAAGACTTTTTACAATTATCTATCTTGATCATAAATGTTAACTGAGGTGTTTAGTGATTAAATCACTTAGCTAAAAAGATGTGCTAGTCATATTAACATAATATGGGAACATATGATAAGATGTTAACATAAAGAATCTTATTGTTTAGACGCAACCCCAAGTGCAGGTTCCAAATCTGACTCCTGCACTAAGTCCAGCTGTGGTTCAAGAGAAGAAATTCCTTCTCAAACAAATTAAGCCATCTGAGTTCGATGGCAAGGGAAGGACTGTTCAAGCCGACACCAAGATCTGGATTGAGTCCATGCAGGACTATTTTGAGGCAGCGAGAACTGCACCTGCTAACCAAGCCATGCTCGCCAAACTTAAGCTAACAAGCAAAGCGAGACTTTGGTGGAAACAGTGGTGCAGAGACCAAGAAATCTCGGAGGGGACAGTCACTTGGGATAAGCTTAAGAAAGCTGTGCGAGGGAGGTATCTGCCACTTGCCTACCGCACACATAAGATGAATGAATTCTATGACTTGAAGCAGCTAGGATTATCCCTTGAAGCATATTATTCAAAGTTCGTTTCACTCCTAAAGTATGCACCTCCAATGGATATGACACAACAGGTGTCAAAATTCTGTGTTGGGTTGAATCCACCCATAAACACTCGATTGGAATCAATGTGCCCAACGGACCTACAAGACACACTCATTCGAGCTGCTCCGATAATACAGGAGGTGCAGTACAAACCAAGGAACAACAAGATTTGGCCTTACAAATATCAGAATAAGGGCATGACTAAGGCTCAGACTAAGAGAGCACAGGGTCAGAACTAGGGCCAAAGAAAGAAAGTTAGGGTTAATGCTGTCAACAACTTTGTTCCAACACAAAGCAATGATCGCAACCCACATTGTTTCCATTGCAACGAGCCCGGACACTTCAAGAGGGAGTGTCCCAAGCTTGGCAGAGGGCATCGCCAGGGGCAATTCCAAGGTCAAAATAGAGCCATTCATGGCCAAGGAACCACTGTTATGGCCAGAGGGAGAATCTCCAGTGTTTCCAACAAGGAGCTGGACAATGAAGAAGATCCATCCATGGATGCTGACATTGAGAGGGCAACGGTTCACGCCACTCTTCACAAGAAGGGTCCAAATCGCCAATTCTCAGTGATTCAAACTCCATCAGAATATTAAGGTAAAAGCTTCAAAACCTTGATTGACTACGGCAGTACACATTCCTTCATTTCACAAGTCTGTGCAAAAAGATTAGGGATAGCCACAATAGATGCACCTACTTTACTTGTGGAATTAGCAAATGGTCATGAGGTTACTTGTACTAGGCAAACTGCTAAGGTGAAATTCCTACTGGGTGGGAAGCCAACTTTTGTGAGGTTCAGGGTAATGAACCTAGGTGTCCACGAATGTTTACTCGGAATGGATTGGCTAATACCCAATGATGCCCACATCCACTGTGGGAAGGACCAAGTCTCCTTCCGAAATTGTGAAGGGGAACTAGTCACGACTTAAGGTGATGCTGGTAAGCCAAAAATACAGTTGGCAAAAGCAACACGGATAATAAAAGGTGTTCAAAAGGGTCTACATGTCTATCTGATTAAGCAAAATAAGCTAGATCAGAATCAGGAATCCGGAGAAGAACCTTCACGGTTAAAAGAATACGCAGACGTATTCCCTGAAGATCTGACAGAAGTTCCTCCCCAAAGGGAAGTCGACCACGAAATCAAACTTGTGCCAGGAGCTGCATTGGTTGCAAAGAGGCAATATAAGATGTCCATCCCGGAAGCTATCGAACTAAAAGAGCAACTCAAGCAACTGTTAGATCAAGGCTACATCCCTCCTAGCAGTTCACCACGGGGAGCTCCAGTGCTGTTCCAAAAGAAGAAAGATGGAACACTTGGCCTATGCATTGACTATACAGAGGGTTGAATCAAGTAACCATAAAAAATAAATACCCCATTCCAAGAATAGATGAATTACTTGACCATCTTCAAGGAGCGAAGATCTTCTCAAAGATAGATCTCAGATCTGGATATTATCAGATACGGATCAAAGAAGAAGATATTCCAAAGACTGCATTCAGTACAAGGTATGGACACTTCGAATTCCTAGTGATGTCATTTGGGCTGACGAATGCTCCTACTACCAGGTATTCAACAGGTTAATGCAGGATATCTTTAGGCCCTATCTTGATGACTTTGTACTCGTCTTTTTTGACGATACCCTAGTCTACTCAAAACAAGGAAAGGATCATGAACCCCAGCTTCGCATTGTTCTTGAAACAATGAGAGTACACAAGCTTTATGCCAAGAAGAAGAAGTGCGCATTTTTCAAGTGACAAATTGAATATCTGGGATTCATTGTATCAGCAGAAGGAATTTCAGTAGATCCAGCTAAGGTCATAGACGTTGTGGAATGGCAAACACCAACTTCTATCAAAGAAATACGTAGTTTTCTTGGGTTGACAAGATCGTACAGAATTTTCATCAAAGATTATGCTTTGATTGTAGCACCTCTGACTGATCTACTAAAGAAGCAAGTAGCAATTGCATGGTCACCTGTCAAATAGACCAGCTTTGACAAACTAAAGCAAAGCTTGAAACTTTGTGATCTTAGTAAGGAGTTTGAAGTTGTAATTGATGCTAGCTCACTTGCTTTAGGATGTGTACTTATGCAAGAAGGTCATCCCGTAGCATATTCTTCAAGGAAAGGTGCAAAAGAACAAGAAATGTCTCACTTTGTTGCATGCCACTAGCATCATCCAAGGCTATGCTTGCCATAAGTGAGAAAACAACACCCTTGAGAATCAAGTGAACTCTTAGCATGACAGCTTTCCTTAAAGCCGAAGCTAGATTGAAGAAAATTTCCTAAACCTTGAAATGAAATACTATGAGAGATAGAAGGATGAAATGATGCTAGTATAATTGGCAAAAGAATAGAATGCTCTAATTTTTTTACAGTGGTCTTAAATCATGACATTGAAAGGATCCCGACTATTTGCAAACTCGAAGGGTAGTAAGCAAGAGCAACAAGCTATTCAAGACCAAGGTAAAATCAAAGATCAAGGGGTCTAATTTGATTGAGTAAAAATTAGCCTAAACTGAGCTAGAGTTGCATTATATATGCTATGGAGAAATATCTCACACCACATATTTGTTGAATGGATTGTGTCCATTCTTCTGATATCTAATTGCTTACATGCTTACGCTGGTAGTGATAACTCTACAATTATGGCAATTGATTCCATCAAAAACGTTGTAATCTTAAAACAAGGGCAAAAATATGGGATCCAGGTGTTAGACCAATAACTACACCTTGTAAGGTCTCCACAATTTAATGCCTAATTACTGCATCTTTCCAAAGGGAGATATCACACTCTTTCAACTCAACATAACTCAAGATGCAGGAATTATGTTTGACAAAATGCCTAAGCATACAATAATTTTTTGGAATGCTATAATATTTGCATGTACCTAGAAAAAAAATGACCAAGAAGTACATAGCTCTTTGGCCCAAGAAATTACCATAGGAGGGAAGTACTACTGTCCAAAAATTTACTATAGCAAGAAATACTATAGTAGGAATCTAGCTAGACAACATTACCTACAATATGTGTATCCTTATAGCATGCTCAAGCTAGGATGCCTTACTTGATGGCTTGATGTATTGATGCAATACTACTACTAAATGAGCTCATGGGCACACTCCTAGTCTTATGGCAAGGTTTGCACAGTCTTATGCCTAACTATTGTACCTTACTAAAGGGGGTTATCACATTCTTTTAGCTAATCATGACTCGGGAGTTTAAGGGATGCAAGAACTATGTTTGACCTCGTATAGATCTTTGTCTGATACTGACTATCCACACCTACAACCTTGATTGGGCACATGCATGACCCTATTCCAAAGAACTAAGAACAATAGCACAAGAAAATGTAGAAAATAGCATACAAATTACTACACAACAAAATTTTCACTACTATACCATCTCTTGATTCTGCTACATTTGCTTCCAGCTTAAAGCATGTGGACATATATGTAGCCTAGAAATAGGTCAAGAAATATGTACTCTTGTAATCAAGATTGGGTGTTGAAAAGAGAGCTTTATGTTGCCAATGCACTAATTGATGGTGACATGGATGTACAATCTTTTGAGGCCATGTAAGAGCAAGGGGTGAAACCAAATTCTATCAAGTTCACATGTGTTCTTCATGTGGCTATGCTAGTTCAATCCTCTAAAAGGCCAAAAGTATTATGAATTGATAAAAAGCAAGCATGGAATTGAACTAGCACAAGATCACTATTCTTGTATGCTGGATCTTTTTACAAGGTCAAGGAAAATTAATGAGGCTAAAAATTTTGTTGCAAAGGATGTAGCGCTCTACACATAGTGGCAATCTAAAAGCCTTTCTTATTGCCTCTAAAACCTATGGCAAGCTAGAATTGGGGCAAAAATGCTTTGAGCATCTTGTGGATGTCGATGGTGAAGATTCCTCCTCCTATTTATTGATGAAAAAACTTTATGCAAGTGCTAGTAGGTGGAATGATGTATACATGTATGAATTAGATCAAGGTAGGTTATCCTAACATGTGCATGAATTAGATTAGAGTAGGTGGCACCAAACCACTAGAATTAGATCCTAACTGCTACTGCAAAATTAGATCAGGGTAAGTGGCACCAAATTATACATTAAAATACATTCTCTACTACTACTCATGAAGGAACCTTTTGCACAACCAAGTTGTCTAGTACAACATCAAGTACAACTAAGAGTGGAATTATGTAGAAGGAATAACATTGAAATGCTTTTACAAGTCCTAACTTGAGCCATATGCCAACATAGAGTTTCTTACTATCACCAAAAACCTCTTGGATGTTTGATGACAATGTGTCCCTATTGAATGGGCATTCTTTTCAATAAATTTGATGTATCTTTCTTACTTGTTTGATTGACATGCCTTAGCAAGCTAGATGAAACTTACAATTAAAGAAGGATAGGAAAAACTTATTGTATTATCATGTTAATATCTCATGCATTCCACATATTTTGGTTCTAAATTAGTCCTCAAAACATCTTTCTTGCAAAACCCAAATTCAAAAACATTGTTGCCATAGCACATTGCAACTAGAAGAGTGCAAACTGAGCACAAGCACCCTAGAATAAGCAAACAAATAGATATAGATTTTGGTATTGCACTTGTCTTTGTAGCTACCAATTGATTGTCCTTGTAATAACCTAGACACGCTTCAACATTACAAACTTTATTATTGATATAAATGTGACAATTCACACATAGCTAAAAGATCATGACAATCCTCTTTAGAACATCTAGCACTTCTATCCTTCCCTAAGGAGCAAGTTGTTGAGCACTAGTCATAAGGATTTGTAACTTAAATCTTATGGTAGCCACAGCAATCCTTCACAACAAAAAACCTAGCACCCAGTAGCTCCTCCAACAAGGCAACATAGATATTTAGCCTTGATCAAAGTTATGCCATACACTCCAATCTAGAATCAATAGTACAATAGTTCTAAACATTGTTAGATGACCAGCAAGTTTTCAGATGATCATCGCTTCCATCTTTGACTAACAAGCTGTCTAAGATTTTCATTCTAGCTCTGTTTTGTATTGGAATATTGGAGATATTTTGCACATAGCCACCACTATTATACCATCAATATTGATGAAGCCAATAGAGAGCATTAAAAGGGATAGAAATGAGCATCTAAGAACCAGAACATTACAAGAAAGAGAATGCATAGAATGAGTACTCTTCAAAGACATACCCTTCAAAATCAAAGGGAGACATTAGTATCCAACAAAAATTGTCTATGTGCTTTAGGAGGATTTGGAACATTAGTATACATCTGAATATTGAGGAGATCTATGTCTATGTGCTTTAGGAGGATTTGGAACCTACTTTCAATAATCCAAAAGCCCTTTCAATGGCCATTCTTGTACTAGATTGGATGAAATTCCAATAAAACTTCATTTTAGACAACCCTTCCTTACTTCCTTTAAAAGGAACTAGCATGTATGGTTTTGCAGTGTATGCACATTGCCTACTAAGTACTTCCAAGGTCTCATCTATTGCATTATATACCAAGTAAACTACTACTGAAATCCACAGAATTGTGCATCAATCTACACCAACCTACATCATAGTCCCACATAGTGCAATCAGCTACGACCATCAATTGCAACAAAATAGAGTGGAAACTCTTTTTGGTATAGCAATCTTTTTGCATTCTCCTTTAGTCCTATGATGGGAATATGTGTTCCATCAATGGTGCCAATCACAAAAGGAACGAAGGTCCTGAATAGCCTCAAATCCTTCAACGAGCTTTTGCTTCCAAAATGGGGTTGACCAATGTAAATATATGTATCCTTAAATCCTGATGCTACCAATGCATCACAAAATTGAAGCATTATTTGACATACTATAGCTTTAGTGCATCCATAGATATCTCCAAGAAGCTCAAGTGGAGATCCGCTTGCCAACTTGCATAGTGCTATGCATACACAAGTTTGAAGAGGTATGGACTCTATCAAGCATGTGTCTTGTCTCCCAAACACAACCACTAACTTTCCACAAAGGTAATGGAGTGTGTCCCTACTAATAGGAAGGCACTTCTTGAACATTTGAGCTATGTAAGAGCCCACCAAGTCAGCTTCATGCAATTAGCTCCTAATGCATTTTGTATGGATGTACTACCTTCAACATCCCCCAAGGATGTTTCTCCTTTCTTGGGTAGCAAAAACATGGATGACACATGTGACATGGCTCGACCATGCATATCCTCATCAATGACATCATATCATTTACATGTTATCTTCCTATCATAGCCTAAAATTGTGTTGTGTGCTTTATATTGATTGTATTGTTGGTACACATGAGTCCACTTCTTCCTAAAAGACATGATATCCTTATCAAAGTTGGAATATATTGAAGCTAGTTGAGTGGCAATTTTTCCCCAAACATCAACACCTTGTTTTTTAGGCTTATTGAATTGTTTGTTCATACTACCATGTGCATGAACGAGTTGCTCAATGCACTATTGATTACAGTCCCCCCCCCCCAACCATTCATGATATTTATGTCTCAACACTTAGATTAAATTAGTTCCTTACCCATATTCAACAACTTATATTGCAATAGTATGCATCATATTCATCACAGTTAATGATACCAAGATATGGATGTTCCTCATATCTATATGGACTACACAAATCCCATGAGGGTATTGTGGCATGCTTCTTGAGAAAGGCCCTTCTTTTTAATCCTTCATTGGATTAACACAAGGGCATTTTTCAGGTAAAGAAATAGCAATGAGTCTTATCTATAAACCTAGTTTTACAAAAAGCATGCCTTACACAACTTGATAGCTTTATCTCTAAAACATTAAACAATTCATTATAAGATACTACACATCATATGCAGCCATAATGATACTTGATGGAGCTAATGTATGTATGCTCCCCATTTGAACTACATAAACACATGAGAGTCAAACATATATACATGGACTCATATGTGATTGTTTGAGTATGAGTAATAGTCATGTATTATGATAGAATTTTCTTATATTTATGACAATTTACTTGTGGGAAAACCATTATCTCCTCTAATCTAAGAATGTTCTAATGTGTCTAACATACATGAACACATCTTAATAAAGTAATCTACAACTTATGCCTATTAGGTACAGCCATTCATGGCCTATTTTTAAGGATTTATACCCACTAACTAAAAGCATTATATTACTATACTTTAAAGTAGCATCAGCTACTATGTAGCTTATATGACTGTTGTATGGACACCCTTCATATATATGCCTATGCTCATATGTATTTTGCTATGCAAGACTAAAAGAATGGGTTTTAAAACAAAGACCATGAGTTGTCTATCAAGATGAGACTACCCATGCACATGATGATTTTGATGCCTATCCCATCGATTTTACAAGAAAACATGATGGTACCATGAGGTTGTTCATGTATTGAACGTTTTCAAAAAGCATAAAAATAAACATTTGTATATTTATCATAAAAGGCAAAACAATATTTCAAACTGCTAGGAGTTTTATATAATGAGCACCTTGCCATATGTGGCACCCTTTCCATCCTCTTTCAAATTTCCTATCCTCTCTTACTTACTTCTATGGCTACCAATGCAACTAGCAAGACAAACATGTCCTCTTCATCTACTTCTTGGTTCTAGTAACTAAGATTGATGTGATGGAATGACAACTAATGTTGAATTGTCAATGCTTGCATCCCATAATGGTGTGTTCATTCTTAGTAACCCATTATTATGGAAGGTTTTGTATGTACCAGATTCAACCCGTCATCGAAATTGGGTTTTCCTATTTTTTTAATGGAAGATGGAGAGGTTATTTGTCTTGGATCAAAATATTTTTTAATTTGTCACCGTGTTTATTCTTACACAATAAATGTATCCTTTTAATACCTTGTGGGTGCTTTACCCCTCTTCATATATTAAATCTTGACATTTGATAAGTTGATTACTATGTTTTAGATCTCTCTCTCTCTCTCTCTCTCTCTCTCTCTCTCTCTCTCTCTCTCTCTCTCTCTCTCTCTCTCTCTCTCTCTCTCTCTCTCTCTCTATAAGACCTTTGCCAATTCTTTGGCTCTTGTTTATGTAGATCCACTTTGAAACATGCATACATGTGCACACCAAACCACATAAGAGACTTCTTGTGAATGCACATCAAATCATGCACACATTATGTCAACGAATTCTAACCCTTTGGACATGCAAACACTTTTGAACACATGCATTCATAAATGTGTCTTTAAACATAAATGAATGGTTGTCACATCTATTTTTCGTATGTAAAAAATAAGAAATCAAAAATTTCAGTGTTGTATTTAAGTAATGAGAAATAGGCCCATAAGGAGAGAGATAGATCATTGATACATTTTCAATGCACGTTCACATGAACTTGCATGCATATCTGAACCCATTGTTGTATATTTCCAATATAATTTTTGTATTTAGATATAAAGAGTATTGTCTTGCTTACCACTTTCTAGGAAGTTATATGACCTTATGTATCTCTTTTATGTATTTGAATGGCTTATTTTTGTTTATCTTCATCACATATGCACAACCATGTGTGCATGAATGTGCGTGCACATGTGCACATGCACACATACACACACACATTGATACTACACAAACACATGCATGCACCCACACACTTATTACACTGCACCCAGTAAATGTGTGCACATGCACACGCATGCACGCACACACACACACTTACTACAATGCACACACACTCTCTCTCTCTTACTATAATGCACCCAGTAAACACATATGCTTACTTCCGCACTTTATCACATACCATAAGATCTTACCCAAATTATATTAGACAAGTGGTTTTCAAATGTTTGGTTTAAAAATACTAACTTTACTTTGTCATTAAAAGTAAACATCCATCTTTTGGCTTTCTTTTTTTTCTTTTTTTGGGAGGGGGTGGGTTTAACCCTCATTATGAATGTAGAACTCACATACACTCTAAATCTCATTTTCAAATACACAAACACAAAACTTTTCCTAATATAACCTAATAGGGTGTCATCATTCATTTTTGGTTTATTGCATTGGGTGTTTTTAAGCCAAGAAAATGTATCTTGTTCATATTCAGTAGTGGGGGAGGAACCCCCACTTTGGCTCCTACCCTTGAACTACAATGAAGGATTCTTCTTTCAACTATGTTATACTCACCGATTGAACCCATAATGATGGTTGATAGGCTATATAATGATTTTTTATAGGCTATATAATCCTTGGTTGTGGTAGACCTACATTGCACATATCTAGCTTAAAGACTTCAATATATTTTCCTTCCATCATTATGCATGGTAATTAGTGTGGCTTTTGTGCTTCTTTTTCAAACAAATAATGGTAATTGTGCCCTTCACACCATCCCACAAGATAGGCTCATAGTTTAAATTGGTACTTTGATATGGCATTAGATGTTACACATGTCAACAAGGGTATATATTCTTTCTTTGTAATGCTAGCATTCTTCTTACTATGGTGTATTCCTATATGCTTGTTCTTGATACTCTCTTACTCATGCAGGCCCCAAAGTCCCTTAATGTTGTAGTGGCAAAACAATACGTAATGTATTACTATTTCCTAAAGCATGCAATAGTGTTAATTGATGGCCTTGACATCAAAGAAAAGATGCATGCTGTAATTTGGGCCATGGACAATTCTCTATAGTATTTGTGGGCCATACTACGAGAAATATAATATGTTGGTATAAATTTCTTTAACTCTGAAATAGGGAACCTTGGACATCAAACTACGTGATGATAATATGGATTAAAACATGCAGTTCACATATTGTCACATGACTTAAAGAAGTATTTTTTTGAACTAGATTGGAGTAACATATTGTCACATGACTTAAAGAAGTATTTTTTTGAACTAGATTGGAGTAAAGGTGCTCACTGTCTAATGAGTAATACCCCCTTCTTTTGTTTTTGACGAATTGACCTTGATAAGTGCATTGGTTGATGGCCCAAAGATTGGACACGAGGTATTTATACATGATATGGATTCATGATTTGTTGGCCATGTGTTTTAAACTATTTATCTAAGATGATCATCTATCACAACTGGTTGTATGAGCAATATTGTGCTAAATTGAATCATGAGATATTAAGACTTGGGAAAATCATAACTATCCTTTTTCTATATCCTTAAAATTTTTACATGCTACAAGTGCTTCTCCTATCACCTTAACATTTATATGTTGGGGGTTACATTAAACATGTGCCTAGTTGCTTACATTCATTTGTACCTACAACTCGCGCATCTGTACATTGCAAGTTGAAATGTGTCACTTTATTCTTTATTGTTTGTATGATAATGGAATAACAAAGGGAAGGTCACACATTGTGATTATTGGAGTTTCCACACACCACCTTGCTCTCTCTTACTTGAACCTCCATAGATCTTGCATCTTCTTGCTTTATCTTGCGCTCTCACCTCTTGCTCCACCTTTCCAATAGTATCAAAGTTGGCATTTGAGGAGCTTCACTAACATTCACTTCAACCTAGGAAGAGAGTTTCACTCATATCTTTCATAATAGCTACTCATTGAGCTATGCATCAACCTTGCTCCTTCTTCGATCACTTTCTTTTTTTTCTAGCATGGATTAGGGCCTTTCTCTAGACCTTTTTTTGAGCCTTACCAATTTATCATTGAGCTCAGCCATTGTAGTAGAGAACCAGCAACCATCAGTGTGATCTGCACCTAATTTATTGCCCTTGTTCTTGCATTCTTCACCTCTTCCAACTCATATTGTTCACTCTATGCATGACAAGTTTTTTATTTAGACATGCTATTCATTGTGTTGCCGAGACAGACCTATTGTTCATTGCATTGTAGAAAATTTGCTACTCACTGTGTTCAAGGCAAACATGTTGTTCACTACTATTCAATCGAGACCTATTGTATACTATCTGGGCAGCAAGTATTTGACCGATTTAATGCTCTACTAATGTCCTTGGGGAAAGTTTGTTATGTCTAGATAATGTATTTATGCTTGAGAAAGGCTTATGGATCAAGTAGAGCTTGTTTAGCTCAATAGTTGGAAGGTTATTTTTTGTCATACCCTATGGACAACAAGCTCACAGATTAAAGCTTATGTATTGTGTGCCTACAAATACTTTTGGCATGCTACATGGATGTATTGATGTTTGATATTGATTATTATGCCTTGATATGCTTATGTTGAGCTCTAAGCCTTGGTTTTGAGCTTCGTTGGATATATCCTTGTAGTCGTTATTTGCTTTCATGGTTTTGCATTTACAGGTTTGAAGGATTATTGCAAGTATATGCTCTTTGATGTATTGATTCATGTCTTTGGGCACCTGAATGCTACGAGACATATGTATTGAGCTTTCTTTTGTTCTTGGACATTCCAAATTTACTTCACTTGGAGAACTTTGTTATTTCTCATTATAGAGCTTGCTTTATTTGAGATAGTAGGAGTCTCTTGCATATGCATATATGATGGGTTGGTTTCTGTATACATTGTCTTACAGACATTGATGATTGTGGGGTGATTGTACACCTAGTACATCTGTTTTAAATACATGCTACTCTCTTGTTTTGGATTGCATCTATGTTCCTAACATCTTTGGGTTTCTAATAGTATTTATACCTTGGTGTTTTATTTGCACTGTTAAATGCATTACATATCTCAATTGCTAGCCGAGTATTTCTAGCAATGGGAGTTTTCTATTTTGGTCTCTTTCTCATAGTTTCACACTCATTTACTATAGTTTTGTGACCAGCCATGTTGAAATGTTAGTTTTGAGTAGTCCTTTGAAAGCAAACACTTGTTACAAGCACTCCACAATATCTGTTTTGTCAATGACTATATCTCACATTATACCCTATCACTTGTAATTGGTTTTGGGCTAATTTTGGGCTATTCTATTGCTATTACAATAGCCCATTTACCATTTTCTTTGTCGTTGTCATGGCATCTGCTACTACTAGGGGTAGCACTATCTTCAACATAGATAGGTTGGGTGGCACCAACTTCAATTATAAGAAAACCCAGATTTGGTAGATGTTTGTGCAAAAGAAGCAAATCTGACTGGTTGAAATGCAAAGGCATAAATCCTAAGGAGTTTGATTCAGAGGCATGGCTCATTTGGATGAGTTATGCAAGTACATTATTATCTTGTTGTTTTCCGTGCAGATTTATTTCAATGCTATTGAGACACAAGGTGGTGCTTATGATTAATTGCAAAAGATATGTCATCTTTATGATAAGAAAAGTCATGCAACCCGGTTGTATTGGTTAAAGAAGCTTGAAGCCAGAGGAAGAGAAAGCAAAAGTGATGCATTCATACCCTAGAATCAGTGAATCAATCATTTTTTTGATTCTTTGTGAATAGTATTCTCATAACAACAAGGACGATACTTCCTCAATTCTAGTCGAGTAGGTCAGCTCGTGCCGTAAGGTGTTGGGTTAAGTCTCGCAACGAGCGCAACCCTCGTGTTTAGTTGCCATTACTCAAATTGGAACCCTAAATAGACTACCAATGAGAGGAAAGGAAGGAATTGGGAAATCTAGAAGATAACGAAATTTTCGGGATGATCGAAGAAGAAGACTGCACTACTAGGGAGTTCTTAGCAAAACATGATCTTAGGCCCTAACTAACCCTCCGTGGATGAACCTTGCAGAGGAACCCTTGTGGATCTTTGTATGAAGGAGTACGACAATAGTAACTACATCAGTCCAAAAGTGATGTGATAAGTCTATTTAGCTACTACAAACTTGCTCCTAAATTTTCCTATTCATGCACTCAGCACCATACCATTCTAGGCTGGGTTGTATAGGGTCGTCAACAATTGATGTTTAATACCCCTCTCATCACAAAACTACTCAAATGATTTAGATATATACTCACCCCAATTGTCAAATCATAGGCATTTCAACCTATACCTAGACTCATTCTCAACAAAAGCAAGCCAATGCTGAAAGGTAGCCAAGACTTTTGATTTTTGCTTTATGGGATATGCCCAGACCTTATGCAAGTAATCATCAATGAAAGTAATGAAATAATTCGCACCACCTAAAGACTTGCAAGGCATAGGTCCACAAATATCAAAATGAACAAGAGCCAAAGGTTCACCTATACACATATTGCCAGACTTCTTACGTGAATTACAAGTCCACCTACCATAAAGACAATGATCACAAGAATCAAAACACAAATAGTCAAGGGGCAAAAGATATTGCAAATGGGTAAGCATTTTCATTCCCTTCAATGACATGTGCCCAAGGTGCCGATGCCATAACAATACATGTGGTACTATAGCCACTACCGAAACATGGTTGATTGACCCAAATATAAGTAAGGGATAAAGAGTGTCAAAGTTGGTACCTTGTGCCATGACAAGATTCCCACGGGTAAGCTTCCATGAGGAATCACAAAAAAAGAGCATAACCTGCATCATCCAACTTTTCTATTGAAAGTAGACTTTTAATAAAAGTCAAAACATGGCATATATTATGCAAAGTAAATATACTAACTAAAGAAAACCAACTAGACATCTCCAATATTATGTCAAAGACAACATTATAGTAGACTTGCTAGGAGAGTGATAAAATGATTGTAGATTTACATAAGTCATCTAGTTCAAGCCAATCCTCTGCATCAAAGCATTTAGGCTTGGCACCCTCAAGTCTCAATGGCTTAATCTACAATTTTTACACTAGAACCTACCAAATTTGTGCCTTTCGATAACTATAGTTGGTACCATCCAACTTGTCAATGTTAAAAATAGCACGGTTATTCAACCCACCAACCATAATGCAAGAGATGAAAGCACAATCCAAGACAAATAAGATGTTGCAAATGATAGCAAAATATCCCCAAAATCACAGCCAAATCAAAGGTTTGAGCAAGAGAAACTACCAGAAGGATGAGATGCCCACTAATTGTAATCAAGTAATTATCAAATCCAAGTGACTACCCTCCAATAGACTATATAAAACTGAAATGACATGTTGTTGTAATAAACTATAGCAATAGGCCAACAACCAAGAGTGAGCAACCAAGGAAGAAAGACTACAAACAATTGGCATTGAAGGTTGTCACAACTGCAATGTGTCAATAACCATTAATGCGATAGGCATAGATATCATGCACATAGGAGATCTCAAGGTAAAGAGAGGAGAGTTGCCAAATGCATAACCCACTAAATCAAAGCTCAACACATAATCCAGAAGCATATAAATATCACTGACAACACACTGATAGATGTAAGTGTTAGGTCCAAAGTAAGTGATCAAATCAACCGACTATAGGATAATTGCATCCAATACATATCAAGAGAGCATGTACACGAAGTAAGTGTCCCATAGGCATTATGAAAGTAAGCTACATGAATCCAAAGCTCTATGTAACATCCAAAATAGTGCAAGTAACTCCCACTAGAACAAAATCGAATGTCAAATTAACAATGCAAGCTCAAAACATCAAGTATATGACATCCGAGTATTCAAGATATATGAAGCATAAGCTGGAGCATAAAACCCAATAGATTATTCAAGCCCATAACTACATAAGTCGCTGAAGTAACCAAGGCATATAACCACAACTAATATCAATATAAGAAAGCCCCAAATCTTATCTCAAAAGAATGACATAGCTTATCGGAAAGTATGTATAACAACAAAAGTAGCAATACATCCACTAAGTATTCCGTAAAGAATCCATGAGTATTGGATATTGGCTTTTCACTGATAAATGCTTGTTGCCATTACAACAGTGAAATGATAGTAAAATTTGAGTTATTTCAAGCTCAAATCCATCCCAAAAGCATAACCATACCATCCAAGCACCAAAATAGCATCCTTGAAGCATCAAACATGCATTATGGAATTCATTATCTGTTGTCCAAGTAGAATAATTCTATTCTATGTGAAATATATAAAAAAAAATTACATGGAATCACCTTTCTGAGTGCCCAAATTCGTAGCTCTTATTGACTCTACATTTTTAGCTATATAACACCT
Organism: Lygodium microphyllum; assembly: GCF_053477565.2. NCBI lineage: Eukaryota > Viridiplantae > Streptophyta > Polypodiopsida > Schizaeales > Lygodiaceae > Lygodium > Lygodium microphyllum. The sequence continues at coordinate 63,309,460 of NC_141159.1, read as the reverse complement.
AAATTCAATACCATATACAAAAGTTATGGCCAAAATATGATAGTGTTGTCAAGCTACCATAGCTATCTATAACTTCTACAGCATGCTCTATATCCACTCAAAAATGGATAAAATGGTTGCTCCTTAGCTCAATAAGCACTCAATAAGTCTCAACTAAGCCTTGGAAAGCTTCTCAACAAGCATGGAGCAAGCTGGAATGAGTCGAAAGAAGAAATGACTCAATGCATACCTCGAGAGGAAGAAACAATGGTTGCCACAAAACCTTGAGTCGAAGGTTTGAATCCAAGCTAAAGCAAAGGATGAAGAAGATCCTTGAATGGTTGGCTCTAATGCTAGTTGAAAGGTAGAGCTCAAGTGGAAGCACACAAGTGGGAGCAAGAGTAAAGCAAGAGCTATGGTGGATGGAGCAACAATGCAAGAGAGAGACACCACATATGGGAACTCCAACAATCACAATGTGTGACCGGCCTTCCCTTATTCAAATATGACTGAAAGAATAAAGAATAAAGTGATAGTGATAAGTACCCGTCACTTGTAGTATATAGGTGTGTGGGAATTATTAGTACAATGAATACACACGCAGTTAGGCACATGTGCCTTTACCCCCAACACAATGTAGAGGGATCTTTTGCTTACAAAAGAAGTAAATAGAAAGAATATTGATGAACCTGTACTTCTCATGCACTTATAGTTAGAGGCAAACATGATGTTAAAAGAAATAAGAACTACGATAAAGACTCACACCCCAACAAAAGCAAGTCTAAGTGTTGTGGGCAATAATATAGTAAGTCTCATGGTTTTAAGTTCTTTCTCACTTGTCATTATTGGGGGCAATAGGGTCACCTAAGGCTGCGATGCCATAAGATACACAATGACAGGCACAAAAAGCAAAGGAAACGTTTAAGAAAATTCTAAGTCTTCTAATTATTGCAACATTGTTAAGTCCACTATTGAGATTGAAGTGATAAATGCCTTAGAGTACAATTGAGATTATGGCATACTTGTTGCTTCTTCACTTGATGCTACTTACTCACTTGCTTGATATTTAGTATGCTTACTCTCAATGTTGGCTTCTTGATTTGGGGGCTTCTTTCCATGTTACCCAGCATCATCATTGGTTTTACACCTACTACATTGTTACAAGTTTAGTAAAATTAGGTTTTGGTAGTTTTGCATGGAAAATTATACGTGGCAACCTCATTTTTACTAGAAGTGCCAAGGTTGGAAGCTTGTATCCCTTGCTTGTGTCTACATTTGTTGATCATGTTTTCTTCCACGTGTCTTGGCCATCTCCATCTTGGGCATATGTCAAAGGAACAAAAGTCCTTATGCTTTTGCAATACTTATAACCTCTTGACTACTCATATTTTGATTCATGTGATCATTTTTTATATGTAAAGTTGACTCATAACTCACATAAAAAGTCTTCTTCTACCCATGTTGGTTAGCCATTGGCTCTTATGCACTCAAATATTTGTGGTTCCATTCCTTGTCAATCATTAGGTGGTGCAAATTATTTCATTATGTTCCTTGATGATTACTTGCATAAGGTTTGGGCATATCCCATAAAGAAGAAATCAAAAGTCTTCAAGCTATCGTTAAGAACCAGTTTGGGCACAGGCTAAAATGCCTATGATCTGACAATGGGAGTAAATTTGTTTCTAAGGCATTTGAGTAGTTTTGTGATGAGAGGGGTATTAAGCATTAGTTGACCACCCCTTACACCCACCTTAGAATGGTGTTTCAAAAGGCATGAATATGGCTATTTAGGAAAGAGTCTGTAGTATGCTTAGTCAAGCAAGCTTACCACAACATTATTGGATTGAAGCAGTTACTACTACAATTCATTTGATTAATAGATCCCTGTGCACTAATCTTGGTGATAGAGTTGCAGAGGAGGTATGGTCTCGTAAACCTCCCTCATACACACACTTGTGAGTCTTTGGATGTGAAACTTTTTGCTACATTTCCAAAGGCAACACATTGTGATTGTTGAAGTTCTAGCACATCATCTTGCTCTCTCATTCTTTAACCTCCATGGCTCTTTGATATTCTTGCTTCTACTTGTTCTCTCACCTCTTGTTTCACCTTTCACTATACATATGTTTTCTTAGTCAAATTATATGATACTTGTGAGAATCTTGTTGCCACGAGTCAACATTCTACTACATAAGCTAGGATAGTTACTTTCTAGAGAGCCCATTTGTACACTAAAGGTGTATCCTACTTGTTTTACATAACTCAAATAGTGATCTTTTGCTAAGATTGTAGTATGCAAGTATGCAAATGTTTTGGTCAAAGATACCCTAAATTTTAGAGGGTACTAATCTTAGTGATTTAGAAATACTTTGGCATGTAGCAAACTAGGACAATGATGTTTCATATGATACTATGCATAGAGTTTGGATGCATGAATTCGTGCATCACTTATAGCCAGAAATATATGTATGCTAACAAGATTGCATATAATGAATCTATGATAAAGGATATCTACCCATGGTTTATATATAGTAAGTTTTCTTTTATGTTATCTACCATGACTAGCATTTCATATTCATTTGGACATTAATTGGGCCAAGAGGCAATAGTGTGGGCACTAGGACTTTAGATAGATGTAGGTAGTTGGTCTCTTCACTAATCCTGGTGGATGAGTACTGTGGGTTTGAAGACACATGGATTAGATATTGGACATGACACCTACTAGATGTTGTTGAAGTATCACTTCTAGACTTAGCTCCATAAAATTACTACTACTTTTACTACGCTTGTAGTAGTTGCACCTTCTGATGCCCTCAATTTTCAAAAAAAATTGTCTTTGATGGGGTGGAAATAATTTGGCATATTGTATGGCTAACTAGGACAATGGCATTTCACATGATACTAAACATTGAGTTGAGCCACATGTATTGATGTATTTCTATTACATTTGTAAGTACCTCTAAAATAACAAAAGTTCATCTTATAATTATATGGTCTTGTCAAGTGATTTCAAAAATTCTAGTATCGTATTTCATGTAGAAGAATAGGGAGCATGTCCCCCTAGTGTAGAAACAAATTATATTGGCCTACATTGTTAAATGTAAATTAAGCACATAAAAGTAAAAATAAAAATGGTAGAGCATAACAGTGTACCCATCACTATGCCCATACCTACAAGGTGAACAAGTGGCAGTATCCAAGGGGCCACCACATGGTGGGGTCCTGACATACTCCAATCCTACTTGTCAAGCAACAATTGGAGACCCTAAATTTCCATCCCAAGTAAGGGATGTTCTAGCTTTAAATAGGCCATGGGGAATCTCTAAAGACCAACCTTTTCAAAACCAATAGTAGTGAATCATTTGGCCATGAGTCAGATGCATGTTGCAGTATGTGACGCATCATTATTTGACTATAGGATGGGACTGTGTGTGTGTGTGTGTGTGTGTGTGTGTGTGTGTGTGTGTGTGTGTGTGTGTGTGTGTGTGTGTGTGTGTGTGTGTGTGTGTGTGTGTGTGTGTGTGTGTGTGTGTGTGTGTGTGTGTGTGTGTGTGTGTGTGTGTGTGTGTGTGTGTGTGTGTGTGTGTGTGTGTGTGTGTGTGTGTGTGTGTGTGTGTGTGTGTGTGTGTGTGTGTGTGTGTGTGTGTGTGTGTGTGTGTGTGTGTGTGTGTGTGTGTGTGTGTGTGTGTGTGTGTGTGTGTGTGTGTGTGTGTGTGTGTGTGTGTGTGTGTGTGTGTGTGTGTGTGTGTGTGTGTGTGTGTGTGTGTGTGTGTGTGTGTGTGTGTGTGTGTGTGTGTGTGTGTGTGTGTTAGCAATAAGTAAAATGAGACTTGATATTGTATGGATACTATCATAGAACACTCTCAAGATACCATTTAAACATTGGAAAGTAACCATTACAAGAGCTTGAATAGAAATAACTAGCATGGTTAGATTCAACTTGTTTAGCATCATAGAACTTGCTAAATGAAAACATGAAGAAACAAATGTGAGAGTTAGAAGAGTCTCTCTTGGTACCTACAAAATCAAACAATAACCAACTAGTAAAAATTAAAACAAGGTTCATGTGTTGCACGTGTTGAGGGATGAACATAGTTGCTATCTATATAACTAACACTTACATAGTTACCTTTAAGGACTCCATTTGAGAAGGTGTTAAGGATGTAGGAGGAGATGAAAGACATGTAACACTTAGATAGCTTCTTTACTTTGAAACTATATAGGAGAAAAGAGATCCGCTATAGTAATAGGTTAAGGAAGTGCCTAGAAAATTAGAGGGGAAACATCCCGAGGCTCTTATGCTTAGCCAAGTGGTCAGGGCGACTTTGTCTAATGTTAAGCCAAGTAGCAAAGTTATCTTGGACTTAAAAGGTATATAGATGCTCAGCTATATAAGGATAAGGAGAAATGAAAGGGAACTATAGCATACAATTATCTAGAAATATACTTCCTAGAAGTAGTGAGGGAAACAAAAATTCTAGGTGATGAAAATGAAAAACCAAGAAGGACAATTGTATTATTATAAATCTAATTAGTAATAGTTCCAATCATTGAGACACATTTATGTCTAAAATTTTGGACCTCGAGGGAAGAATTAAGATCCCTCATTAGTTAGTCAAAAAGCATGGACCACCACATTCTAACCAATAGGTCTTCCATTCAAACCTAGGTCAAAACTACCAAGTAAGCATTAGATAAAAATTATTAAGCCATGAAAGGAGAGCTGGTTAAGTAGATTAGTTACATGGAAATGAAAGGATTTCTTATCGTTTAAGGGCTATAATAGCATAGCAATATAAGAGTGGTCATGTCAATAGGATCAAGACTATAAAGCATTGTACATACGGGGAACTAACGCTCTAAACCATTGAGTTAGAATACAAGTATATGCATGCATGCTATGTGGGAATAAACCCATAATACATACAGCCTAGATCATACTCAGAGGGGGATCGACAAGTTAGGATGATTGTATCTGTCCAAGAACGATAATTAAAGATGAGCTATGAAGCAAGAAAATCTCTTAGGCATGATGGATCAAACAAGAAGACTCGAAATCCAAAGCTAAAGGAGAAGCCCCAAATCTAGGCTCAAAGTCTGTGAATCTATTAATGGGAATGACACAAAACAAAGGCATTGAAAATTGTACCCAATTAGTCTCTGGTGCATTTTCATCTCTCAACACTACTCAGTTACAATTAGTGGTTCTCTCAATTCTCTTCAATTTTGTTCTAAGCTATGGCGAATTCTAGGAAGTAAGAGTTTAAATCTAAGCCAACCAAGAGAGTTGATCATACCGATCGTGGACCTCATGGACTAGAGTCCAAGAGAATGACTAGTGGGAGACCTTTGTGGGCACTGGAGCATGCTCATGGTTGATAGAAGGAAGCCATACTATGCATGGAGGGTAGAGGAGAAAGGAGGTCATCTAGCCAAGAGCCTTGAGAATACATCTCTTCATAAGTCACTACATAGCTTAGAAACTATACTCATGTTTGAAAGAAAAGTGGATGGATCGAGTGCAACCTGTTTTATAGTGATCCAGACACTAAAGATTTAAAAAAGGCAGATCCAATGTATGCACAAGCCCCTTATTTCCAACTTTCTTACTTTTGATGTCCACCTCTTTTATTTTTTCCAAAGGAAGGAAAATCCCATAGTATAGTAAAGGACTAAAAGGTGACATGTAAGGAAAATTGAGGAGTCCTACAAAAATTAAAAATAGGCTCTATGTGTTTGTGTGTGATTGAGGTTGAAGGGAGGGATGTTTGGAATGAGAAAGTGTAGATGGAGGGAACCATTTCAATACACCTTGAGATATGCCCTATGCTATAGGTTTTTTACTTCCATAGGCATCACTCTCTACTAAAGTTTTTTAATACATTCTATGTATAAAATAACAGCCACCAAGAAAGATGATAGTTATTTGATTGATGAGCTATACCCCTCTTTCTATTTCCTCAAATGATCCTCATAAATCTAGGGTGGAAGGGGGCACAAGGAGATCTTATACATGGAGGGAACAATATGAAGCTATGTTGTATGTCTTTTGCTTGCATAACTCTTACATGTACTTAAATGCATGCTCTAGTACACACAGGCAAAGTAAACTTGCTAGAGGCAAAGAAAGTTAAACTATGCAAAAGGTACAACTAATAAAATATGCTTTGCAAGTTATCAACATCAAATTTTAAGTCAATTTTTAATTTATAAATCATGTCATCTTTATGACTATGGAAAGAGTATTGCCATCTACTTATTAGTGATGAAAGTTCTTTGAATCATTCCATAGGGGTGAGTTTTGTAGATGGATTAGTCTGATGTCATTATAATATTTGTGAATACTTGAGATGCATAGGAACATGATGATATGCACTATACTCATTATTATATGAGGCATTGCATATTATAATAGTGTTAACATGTTCAATGCTCAATCTATGGAGAAATTGCATACTACTTGCATTTAAGTTAAGCATGGTCATTGAGTATCCTTGTAGCACAACAAGATCCACTCATGATGAAACATTGCTCACAAAGGGAACAACCCATTGCACAAAATCTTATATCACATGGTGGCTTCACTTCCTTCAGAACGGAATAATGAATGCATATTGCAACTCATGTGAAACTACCACATAGTGGAAATTTGATTTGTTGAAAGTTCTTTTGACATAGAGATTGCAACATTAATTTCCATTCTAGAAGGGCTAGAACAAGAGCTAAGCAAAGCATTCATCATGTCTAATGAAATTACTTGCATTGGTTGCATGACTAGAAGTTATAGTAAACCACCCATGTGTGCACACATGCATGCACATATACACATGGAGGGAGAGGAAAGCAAGTTTAGATAGCAATCATTCCACGCATACAATTATAATTGCAAGTCTATGCATGGGCCACAAGTGCAACTATTTGTCAAGATTCAAGATGTATAACCCCAACACTATTGTAGTGCTCATACACATCCTTTTTCAAAAAGTGGAAGATTCCACCTTTTCTTGTATGGGGCAATACTAATATTGAATATAAATCAATAAAATCTCCCCTCATATTTACATTGGTTCATGATGCCACCACAATGGTGGAGAGGGTGGGGGAAAGGGTAGGCCATGGGTCAAAGTCCTAGATCGTCATGTCCCCTTATACATTTTGGCATGTTGCTGCACGCTTATCCCATAGGTACTAATGTGGCACAATTATTTTTTATAGGGTAGGCTTGGTTCTATTTGTTTATGGATGTAGTTCTTGCAACATTACAACCATAAAACATGAAAAATAGAGGTCTTTTTTGTTATAGCATGGTGACTAATAAAGAGACCTTTGCATGCAATGATAAACGTTGTTATTTTCCCTTGACATCAAAACATCATATGATCAAGGTGCCAATGCAACAATCAATACCATCAAATCCAAATGATGCACTAACATGGGGGATCACGATATCCTAGAGCCATATGTATGTGTTTTCATCAATAGGATGAGGGCTAAGAATGAAATCCCAAATGAAATACATGTGATACATAAATTTCTTAGAAGTAGGTTAACTTAGAAGATCTTTCAATACAAAGTGAGATTGAGCTCTAGAAATGGCCACCTTATACTAGTAGAATCATTGGCACTTTGGTGGGAAGCCTAGACAAAAGAGCACTCAGTTCCATACATTGAGGACATCAATAACTTTGTTGAACATTCAAGTTATACGTCTATGATTCTGATGAAGTATCCTTGTGAAGCATATACAACCTAAACGAGACATGCCTAGCTATTGTAAAATGACTTGTATCATTTTGCTATTGCATTGAAAGTTCAAAAATAAGTTGCTTCAAACCCAAAAATCTTATCTATTGGACCATGTGAACTTTGGGTTCTTGATCATCCTGAAGGAATTGGTAAAGGTATTGTTGTCTACCTTCATCTAAAAGTTGATAGTGTTTATGTCAAGAGCACTATAAACATCAAATGGCATGTCTTATATGAAAAACTCTACAATGATGATTAGACGGCACTGTACATGGAAGTTCTTAAGATAAAGAGACTGAATTTTCTTTATTTTCTGCACTAAAAAGTTTCATGTGCTTGAGGGTGTGGTAATTTGTATCTTGATATGACACAAAGATGTGGCATGAGTGGCTTGGCTCTATTTCTAGGTGGATTATCTTTAACTCTCACATGGATTTTGCCCTCACTTTCAAACATCTCATTACTATTTTTTGTCATTTTTCATAAAAACATTTGTTTCCACTAGTTAACACTAAAAAACCTTAGCATCCATTGACATCCAAGAGCATGGGCATTGTTGAGTATTTCTTAACTACTTTTGAGCTTAATATTAGAACTGTACTCTTTTACTTTCAAATGTAATCTTGGAGATGTTGAGTATCTTCTAAAATTGATTGTGTACTCTATTATCAATATTAGATGCAAAGCAAGAAAATATTGAACCACAATCTAGATTGAACATTAGCATACTTGAGAGAATCCTTCTCCATCTAATACACTGCAAAGACACTCTACACTATATCAAACCCAAAATGTGATTCCTTTGCCTAAAACTAACCTTGCATCATCATGTACATCAATATTTAATGGAATTGTTGTGATTGCATTGTTGCTTCCTCATCATCAGCCACACTTGAGTGTATTGTTGTTGTTCACTATGCATCAAACACACTCATCCATTCTTAGAGGGCAATGTTCATAATAAGCATGACTAGTAATGCTACAAAGCCAATCATCACAATATTCATTCTATTCTCTTGCAAACTCTCTCCTAGAGCATCAGCTAAATATTTGTGGAGCAAGAAGGTTAACATCAAGACACAATTGAAGAGGGAAAGGGAATGTGCCATAGACACAATGATACTTCTTGTAGCCCCTCATTGCTCTATGAAAAATTAGAAGCTCTTTTCAAAAGAGTGACCACAAACAATTGCAAATAAGACAACAATTATAGATTGGTATTTTTTATTATCATATCTTTGAAGCTCTCAAGCTTCAAGTGACGAGTGCACTTTTTATGCTAATTCCATACATCATCATCATTATGAGACCATAAGAGAAGGCAAATCTTAGACTTTTTTATTAAGGGATTACACCATGGACACCATTCCATCCATTAACCCCTTCCCTAGCTACCTACCTATGACCCATCCATAATAGAAGGACCACCTATAAAGTTTCATTTCAACATTTTTTGTTTTTATTTGGGTTGTGTCCGTAAGAGGGCATTTTAGAGGTATCAAATACATTTTATTGATTGTATCTAGCGACCTATTTCACCTTTTATCACAACACTCTAAGTTGTGGCTTCTTTATTGACATCTAAAAAGTTCTCCTCTTCAAAGTATCATTTCTTTTCTTTAAAAAAATTCATGTATTGTTATCAACTTGAATAGGACCGAGCAGCATGAAGCTATGCATAGAAGTTCATTGCTTTGTTTGGATGGCTACTTCTTCTATTTTTAGTTCAATCCACTTATCACATATGTCATGGTATAGTTCACAAGTCCATAAGCTAGGAGTAGTAATTGTGATTGAATAGAGGCCAAAGTTCAAAAGATAAAACTTTTACAAGCTACCTCCACATAGCAAGGACACTTATGTTTTTGAAATGTTAAAACCTCCTAATCTCTTTGCATATCATCAAATGAGTCCCCTATTTTTAGAGAGGATCACCTTCCATTTTCACACGTCATTGCGAATGGTTGAGAAACTGTGCCTTCAACGTGCAAACAACAAACGATAAGCTAGAAGCAGTAAGAGTGATTGCACAAAGTCCAAAGTTGAAAATGTAAAACTCTTTCAAGATTCCTCCACATTGCAAGCATACTTATGTTCTCAAAATAGTAAACCCTTCTAATCTCTTTGCATATCATCAAATGAGTCCTATTTCTAGAGAGGCTCACCTTTCATTTTCACACGTCATTGCAAATGGATGAGAAATTGCACCTTCAACATGCAAATAAATCTTCATAAAACAAACCATGCAAAAGGGATCGGCTAGGCTAATCAAATGGAAAGATTCCGATAAATCAATTGCTAGAGATGGATGTAGACAACATTGATGTTTTATCGATGAGTTCTCTCACATGAATGGTGTTGACATTTTCTCACTTTATTAGGACCCAAAAAATACAACCCAATGCTTTGAAGAGAAGGAGCAATCTCTTCTTTGCAGAATTCCTATCATATGATCCACTCTCTCTCTTCACAATGAATGGGCTTTTTAATCTACTCGATCCATGGAAGCCCCTCTCAAACCTCCATGTAGTTTGTTTGCTTGCTTGGGGTCACTGACTTTTTTTGCTTTATCTCTTCAAGTGAATGAAATTTTTAAATGAGCTCACTTCATTTAAACCTCTTGATGAGGAGAAGATAATGATGGCTAAGGTTGTAACAACTTATAGACTCTCTTTAGCTATCGCAAAATAAATTACATCAAATTTTTCATATGGAAATTGTGAGGCTTAGCTTTTTTTTAATCAAAAAAATAAGCTAGAAGAACAAAAGTGTAGTCATAAAATAGGTCTTCAACCACACGTCGTGAAGCTAGACAGGTAGGCAAATGTTTGGAAGTTTGAATAACAATTGCTAAGGAGTTCCCTGTTGGCTCTATTCTTAGCTTCAAACAGTCATTCTAAACAAAAAAGTATAGCAAACCTGGCTCTCATTCTCATTTTGAGGATCTTAAATTCAGTGAACTTCTTACACTTAAATCTCAATTTGAGAGTTCTATGGAAAGGAATTTGTGTATCAAGCTTTTAGCCTATGCATGCACATGCTACAAAACAAAATTAGTTCTTAAATCTCAAATTGAGACCTCTATTGATGAAGACATTTCTAGTATGCTTTCAACCTAGATAATCTATTGGAACCACAAGACTATGGCAATTAAGTGTCATTCTAAACACACATCGAAATAATTGATTGGGTAAATGAACAAGTAATGTTCTTAAGATAACTATATGATTAGAACTTCAACAAGGGAGTATCAACCTTCCCATAGATAACAAATAAGGCATACAATACCTTGCAAGTTTGATACCAATTAAGTACCTCAATACAAATGACAATCTGAGACGTGCACATTCCATTTCATTGCATACACACATACCCACTTCCAAATATTTTTCTTTTTTCATTTCTATTATGTATTAGTTAAACCTATTATGTTGAGTTCTCACTTGAAGTGGCCAATCTAGCCTTATATGTGGAATTTTATACTATCTTTATCATGACTTGCTAAGTATATCCACCATGATCTTGAATATCAATTAGTGGCTTGGGCCATGTTCATAAGAGGGATGCTATTCATGCTCAATTTTTAATGTTGTTCCACTATCTACACCTTGCTCATATTAAAGAGAGGAAGAGGTCATTATGGGAATCAAATAACACTCCATGGAGATACATCCATTGCCAATTGCAACCATTTAGCAACTCATTGAAGATTGAGAGGTTAGCTTTGATTTTACCACAAAAACATAGCCACCATTGGCTCAACTTTTTGTGCAGTTCAAGCCTATTCATAGATATAGGATAGTACTTGGTATGGGTTTGTGCTACTAACTAATGGGCCATCATAGAGGCATTGAACACAGTTCCAATGAGTATTGATCATTTGAATAGTTAAATTTCTTTTGACTACTAGCCTCTAATGGTCACTTACTTTCATGTTATTCCCTCACCCACATTGGTTGCTATGTTTTTCTTTGACTCACCAAAATCTTGCATAACTTTTTTCTTCCAAGTTGCAAGCTTGCTACTATAGATATTGCCTCCATGTCTTCCCTCTCTAATCAAGTTGGTGATATTATCTTGACTCGAACGTCCTCTACTTTCTCCTCTATGTAGGGGAAGCAATGGAAGCATGGGAAAACTATTGTAATAGACTCCACAAACACAAAGAAGACTAAAATCCAATTTTACTGTCTACCATGAAACAAGTCTACATGAACCTATGAGTCAATCGTAACTCCAAAATTTCAACTTGCAAAACTTCATCGATGCATATAAAAAGATGCACAATGGGTCCCATTAGGGGAGTTTTGAGGTCTTGAAAATGCCTTTTAGGAGATAGAAAGAGAGTGCTCTAGACGAATAGGGGAAAAGCCTCCGTAACAAAACTTCTATTTTAAAAAATGCAAAAAATTATTTTACAAAAAATACATATATAATAATATTACGAATTTGTATTATCAATATCTATTTTTAGCCTCTTATATTCGTGATTATGACATTCTTTGCATTAATGATATACAATCCCGACCTCTTTTATTTAATGATATGCTTGAATTAATGATAATGACATGTTTACTCTAAATTCAAATTAGTAAAAAGCTTGGCACATATTTTTTTCCCTCCTTTCTTTTGTCCCTCTCGTGGTAGCCTAGTATTCTCTCTCTCTCTCTCTCTCTCTCTCTCTCTCTCTCTCTCTCTCTCTCTCTCTCTCTCTCTCTCTCTCTCTCTCTCTCTCTCTCTCTCTCTCTCTCTCTCTCTCTCTCTCTCTGTGCTATGGATACAGAAATTCAACCTTTAGCAAGGCGTCCAAGCTCCCAAATCACATCCATATCAATATTTAACTCATTCCAAAAATATGGAAGATGTATTCCTACAATCATTAGCAAAGGTAGTTGGATCACCATGCAACAGGCAAAATGTGAAAAAAGGCGAAGATATGAGAGCTCGTTCATCTCTGCTTGGAAAGGTAGAATCCGAGACTTCAAGCTTGGAGTAAATAAGAATAGAATAAAAGAGGTTTTGGTGCAACATGTGTTTATACATAGAGAGCTATATTTGGAGCCTAGAAGTTCAAATCTTCCAATGCATAAACCAAATTGTAAGGATTTAATTCTTAAAGTATTTCTTTTCTTAAACTTGGTTTAAGGTTTTCCATTATAACATTTGTTCATTTGTCTTGTAGATGTCTATCTATCTAATCTTGAGGAATGGCAACCGGTCAAGTCTATTGTTGATGTGATTGATGTGATGCATGGCTTGATTGGAGAAGAGGTACAAAGGTAGAAAGAAGACAGAGCTTGCAGAGAATGGAATATTATTTGATGACCATTCTTATATTGTCCCCATGCAGCATAGCCAATGGGGATCAATATCCCCCCTTCCTTTGCTAGATTTTTCAAGCTTTGAGTGGCCTTTGCCAAGTCCAACTACTAGTGAGGGCTATAGATGTAAAATAGTTTTTGAGATACATATAGCATTAAAACCTAGTATCTCAAGTAGGCTAAGCAAAGTTACTTTGTTCATGCCTATTAATATATTTGTTGACTTCTTTTCTAATGCTGAGATAGGAAAATCAAAGGCTATGCTTTCAGTGAAGAGACTAACACATGATCATGTTATACAATTTGTTGATGAGGGATGGGACACTAGGACAGAAGGAAAAATTATATGTAAGATAGATCAAGACTCTATAGCTTGTAAATATATGATTGCTACTCAAAATTTCATCCTTAGCTTTTATTACAATAGATGGAATTATGTTGGTGATAGTTTGGTTGCTTTAGACCAAAATCTTGATAATTTTAGCAAAGATCCTATAGTGGATCTTGATGAGGTTGGATTTACAAAATGAATACATTGAACTACCATACTCATTTGTGTTCCAACTTAATAACAAATGAGTAAGTTTTTATTTTATATTATATTCATTTAGGTGTATATCTGATTTCACTTTTTGATTAAGAAACATTGTAATCTTTTTTTTTACAAATATCAATGAGGAGAGAGAAGAATATACAATGCAAGGATATTGAAGAAAATATCTCTTTCCTATCAATATAAAATAAATGTACATTTTTTTGCCAGCCATCTCCATGACTTATACACAAGGGCTTACAATCTGAGGCAAAGCTACTTCTTTTGAGAAGGAACGTCCTTTCTAGAAGTCCTTTTGTCTATCTTTGATGCTTTGGTTGTTGAGGGCATAGCTTCACCTGTTGTAGCTACATGCACATCCTCTCCTTCAATGTCCAAGCCCCCACTTCTTGTCGGTTGTATACAATTGGTCATTATGTACTTCAAGAGCTTTGCTCTTATATACCAAACATGCTCACTTGTATATCAATCCCTTGTAAACTATCATACATTTGTAAAAAAATATTTTTACTTCATTGTTATTTTTTACAATGGACTATTTTACAATAAAACTCTATCTAAAAGTTTAGTATGTTTCACATTACATTTATAAGTTTATCATCATTGAGATAAATAAACTGAACCAATCTTCAGGCATTTACAATTGCTCTCCAGCCACAAGAGTAACTATCATCCTAATGAGGACGCTGCAATCAACAAAAGTAACTTGTTTATGGTAGTTTTTAGAATAAATTTTCTTAGTATGTTCCAACCATATTAATCAAGAACTTACCGCAACTTGTCTATATTACATTGTTGCAAGTAAGTAAAAGGGCATGGGAGGCCTTTTCTCTAGCACTTCAATCAATCTTTTGCAAACTCTATACTAAGAAGCCAATAAAATTTAGAGTTATTACAAAAGAAAGATCAAAATATTTAGATTACCTGCAACAAAAAGATCAAAATATCAAGGAGACCCTAGATTATATAACTTACAACTTGGCATTTCCATGGCTTCCTTTTATAGAATTGATGAGGAAACATTGCATCTCCACACAATCTATTTTAATTAGGCTCCAATGAGAACTGAAAATAAAAATATTTCAATAATCTAACAAAATAAGATCTCATAAAATCTTTAAAAATATCAAATTACTTACTTTTCATTGTGTGAAATTAAAATCAGCTCCAAAGATTTAAAGTCAATTGAATTGAACCAATGGTCAAAAGCACTTGAATCTAGCTCACTCCTCATATAGTATGAGATGGATGGATCAAGAACCTCAATCTTTTGTTGTATATCGAAGGGGAGCTCATGCATTACACACCTAGCAAAGGAATGGAGATAGTAAGCATCAACATGAAAGTCTATTGCTATAAAAATATGGTGAGTCCAAAAATATGAAAGGCGTTTACTTCTCTCACTTTATTTTGGAGATTTTGAATACAATCAAAGTCCAAAAATATCATATCATATCTCTTATTAATATCCGCAACAGGTAAAAAGCAAGAAACATTGAAGCCCTTAGGGTCAACCCTTTCAAGAGGGGTAGATAACTCCTCTTCAAAAGATGGGAGTTTTTCTGCTTCGTTTTCTTCTTCCTTCTTTCTTTTAAACTCTCTCCATTTATCCCCCTGCTCTATTGTGGCCTATTCCTCTTTCTCATATTGTATTGTATCCTTTTCATGCGTAACATCTTCAACCTTCAGACCAGTATCATTTTTCTTCTTTCTATATGGAGGCACATTTAAAATATTGAAAGCCTTAACATCAGAAAGAGGGATTGGCTCAAGGACCTTTGAAAACATGTATCTCGATCTCCTGAGAATAATCATGTCTTTATCCATAAGCATAATCCTATGTGCATAAGCCGCATAAATATAAGAATCTTGGAAAAACTCAATCAAAAAATCCTCTGTAGCCTCCTGAATACAGTTTGAGACCTTCCCTAGTCCATCTAAAACTTTGTAGACTATGCTTGTCACATATTTCTCTGACAAGCCTTTGAAAAGACATCTTTGGAATTGCATTATTCAAAGCCTTCATTGCACTTCTAATCTCCTTAACGCACCTCACATGCTGTGAGAACCTTCTTCTTGGCTTTGATTTCCTTAAAAGTTTGGAAATCTTGGGGGACTAATGTATCTTTGAAGCAAGACCTCTAGGATCAACTTTCTACTTCCTTGCAGTAGACTTAGTTCTAGTCATCTAGAACATCCAAAAACAAATAATACTAAAAAATTAGGAAAGATCTCCTAATCTATCATATCAATATATCTTCAATCACGAAGCAGCAAACAAATAGTAATCACAAAGTCTAAATACAATCTCAATAAAACGGTACGAAGACGTATGAAACACGGGTAGGCCTTGAAGACAAAGAGAACTCAACATCATGTCGCATTTCACACGGCACAAGGGGAACAATGCAGGGTCAAAACGGATGAAACGTGATATGGTCTTACTCAAAAAAAAGAACATAACACCGTTCGCATTTCATACGTCACATGACAAACATGGCAATCCTAGTCGTGTTCAACTCATCTACCATTGCACATCATATTTACTACATAGTCAAAATTTATCCTTAACTCAAGCTAACATGAGATATTGTTTGGCTATGCACTCTTACCCATTAGTATACAATGAAACAAACTTGATTCATGAAGGTGGGTTGGATCTTTTGCTTGGTATGAAATTTACAATTTTGTAGATTGAGAAGCAACGGTATAGTACATTATATTAGCATCATAATCTATTATTAAACTAATCCCAAGCATTGTTTCTAGATATCATCTTTGGATAGGTTTATTGATGTAAACTAAAGATCCCTAGTCTGCTGGGATTGTGGAAGTGTTAAGGAGGTGGAGTAATTCATGAAGTCACTCCCCACTTTTCCTACCTATCATGTATATGGCTATTTAAGAGGCATGACATTAAGACATGCTAATGATCCTACCTATCATGTACATGGCTATTTACAGCCATTGGAACATCCTTGCCTCTGATTGTCCTCAATCTCTCCTCCATTGCAACTCAAACCTCAGGCATAGCCATAGCCAATTATGGGATCTACCTCCCTACTCTCATTCACAACTCTTAATAGCATATCCATAGCCATTTAGGGGATCTACCTCCCTTTTCTCATTCATAGCTTTCAATAGGCACATTCTATGCATTCAATTTACTACATAGTCGAAATTTATCCTTCAAAGTTCTATAACCTCCATCAAGTTAAATGCATGAAATGCGAGTATGGCTTTAATGGAAAAAAGAAACCTAGCACCCACATTACAACATAAACTTGTTGGCCTTAGTCGCATGAAACGCGAGGAGGCCTCTTGTGGACAAGAGAAAAGAGAAACCTAGCACCCAACGTATTTCATATGTTTGGTATTTTTTGGGATGATTTAGTAGGAGTGTTCAAGTGATTCAAAACTTACTCATATTTTTAAAAAAAACTTACATTCTTGAGTGTTGAGTGCATATGTTGTCGATGAAACCTTATTTGGTACCCTTGCATGGAAGAATAATTTTATACTACGATCAAATTAGCATTGTGTTGATGTGGTTGAGCATAGAGAGGGTTTTGTCTTTGAAAAAACTCTTTTGTCGATCAAAAATCGGGTTCATAACTATGTTGGTTTACACGTGTGGTTGTTGTAATGAGTAGTTAGTTTCACACGTGCGACTGAAGACTGTTTTTCCTAGTTAGTTGTGCCAAGTGTCACTTACTTTTTCACCATGATAGCACTTTTATAGCTCCGATTTTTAAGTTTTTTCCTTTTTTTTTCATTTAAATTGGACATCCTCCGAATTAGTGTAGCCTAGTTTTTTATCAAACATGTGGTGACCATTGGCATATACATATGAATACTTAGGTTTGGATCTTGGTTACTATTTCTTTCACGTATCTTATCTTGTCTTTGACCAGCTTTTTATCTCGTAAGCATCACAAGCCAAACCAAGCGTATGCTTACAAGAAACCATTTATTCTCAAGAGCAAGGCCTGCAAATATCAGGTATCACACTTTTTTAAATATTTTTCTCTGCAATCTTGAATTTTGAGGCATTGAAGATGTTAGTTGGTTTAAAAGGAGAAAGATACATCATGGACTCAGAAATTATGTATTGGTTTTACTTTGTTTTTCTAGCAATATTGGTCTAATAAACATGTAAAATGATGGGGTTTTGATGTTCTTGAGGCATTGTTTTGTTCAAAATTTTCGGATGTATAAAACACAAATTCGTCAAGTTTTTTTGTAAGTTACATGTGAAACGCGATTTTGTGAATTGTGAGGCAGTCTGAATCATTGTTTTTGTGTTTCATGAGTCGAAAATGTTAAACAAATTTTGATCGATGAGACTTGGAATTTCATGCTTTCTCTATTGCATAAAGTTTTAATTTATTTCTTTCATCTTGGTCTGGTAAACATGTAAAACGATGGGATTTTGATGTTCTTGAGGCATTGTTTTTTTCAAATTTTTCAGAGGTATAAAACGTGAATTCGTCAAGTTTTTTTTATAAGTGACATGTGAAACGTTATTTTGTGAACTGTGAGACAGTCTGAATCATTGTTTTTTGTGTTTCATGAGTCGAAAATGTTAAACAAAGTTTGATCGATGAGACTTGGAATTGCATGCTTTCTCTGCTCTATAAAGTTTTAATTCATTTCTTTCATCTTGTATTTCCTTAATTTTCTTAGCAGTCTTTCTTTATTTAGTCTACTGCATATGAGAAAATGTATGGATTTGTATATTATGATCCTTATTTTTATTTTTTGGATTTTCTTTTGTGAGTAATTAGGATGACTAAAATGAAGTTTTCATTAGAGGGAATGGAGAAGGAGGATCTGGAAGTCACCTGTGATGAAAGGCTATTTGATTTTCTTCATGCAACTAGAAATTCATCTAGATTTATTTGCATCAGATATATGCTCAATGTTTCCTTTGATTTACAAGAGCTTTTGAAGAATATTGAAGATAAACTAAAGGATTTTAAGGTGTTTTATGATAGATATGTGGAAGGCCTAGAGATTGAGGGATTTGTCCATTATAGCGATGTAATGGAAGCTTCTAATGCTGCTAGAACAACTTTGCAAACAAGGTTTAGCCTTATTGATGAAGAATTCAAGAAGTGGAAAGCAGATTGCCCTTTTCGTCAAAATCAGCAACAATGTCTTCTTGTACAGAAGGATATTGGATTTCCTGTATATCTTCAATATATGGATAGTTGTTCTTCAGATACAATACAAGAGAAGAAGATGGAGGATATTGCATGTAAAGACAAAGAAGTTAAAGAGAAGGGTGAAATGTTTCAGGAGGATATTGAGAACCACTTAGTGCAAGGATTTAATGTTGCTTTGTTTAAAAGTGAGAACATTACAAAAGTGGAAGAAAATGAGATAGAGTTGAGTGCAGAGATTGAAACATGTCCTCTTGAATGTGTCCCAACATTTCCCAGTTATCTCATCAACAAAAAGAGATATGTATTGCTAAATGATATTCAACACCTTTTTTATCTTAGAGAAGATTACTGCTTGGCAATCCTTGCTGCATGTGGTCAAAATGATAAAAGTTTTATCGATTATGAAGAGGAATTGCTAGCAACTCTTGATGTTGAGGGAGAGAATTTTCAAGACAATTCTATAGCCTTGCATTCTTGTATTAATCAGATTGTGGAATATGAAAAGGGGGGGATACCTTCAGAGGAAGAGTACTTACAAATTCAACAGAGACTTGGTATTGATAACATGGGGTATGAAGAGAAACTGAAGTCTCCATTAGAGGAGAAACCAGTATATGATGATAGTCTTCTTGAAGAAGATGAAAACCCTAAGGTATGAAAGATAATTCTAAGATACCCATTGTGATTTA
The DNA here is from genome assembly GCF_053477565.2 of Lygodium microphyllum. Taxonomy (NCBI): domain Eukaryota; kingdom Viridiplantae; phylum Streptophyta; class Polypodiopsida; order Schizaeales; family Lygodiaceae; genus Lygodium; species Lygodium microphyllum. The sequence goes on along the minus strand of NC_141159.1, from coordinate 63,290,004 downwards.
TATTAGAGTATGTTATGCATTATACACAAATATTTTTGGATATTTATCTACTAACATCTTATACTATTGTGATTTATTGTGCAGATAGAAATTGAAGATGCATACAACTTTCTTGGAAGAGCCAAGGGCTCAAGGCCATTGAAGCTTGGCAAAATTCAAGGCCTTGGTCATTATATTGCAAGCTTAAATAATCAAACATTTGCAATTTATCATAGCAGGTTGTCAAGCTCTCCAAGCTTACCAATAATGGCTTTGAAAGCTATCTCCAAGGTGATTGAATCCCAAGCTTTCAATAGAGGTTCAGACAAGATAATTTTGGTGGAGAAGAAAGACATTGTAAGAGTTTTTGGCTTCATGCTTGGAGATAGTGCATCTAGGGCAGGATACTTTGGAATTCTTGCCTCTTATTTGCTCTCCCGTGTAGGAGATACCAAGAATTTGAAGCTCCTTCTAGGCTATAGGAAACAAGAGTTCCTAAAATGTAGAGGTCTCATCGAGTGGGATGAAACAAAAGATTCCCTTAGAGGACTTAGTGAATTCCCTGAAACCAAAGACTCTTCTGCACAGAGTCAAACTAAAAGATGTTAAGGGTTTCATGAAACACATCTTTTTCCATCTCTTTGTCTAGTTTGTAACCATTCAGAATATCTTTGCTTTGCACAAGAGTTTAAATATCCCTCTTTTCTTCTTTGGGTAATAGTGGATATAGTCCTTGCCAAAGATGATGTATTACATGATGCGATTGTGTCTTTGAGCTTGAATTTGTGCCAAATTTGTATGTAGAGCCATTGAACGACCTTTAATAAACTGTTTACTTTGTATCTTCCACCTCCATGTCTTGTGTATCTAAAGTATTTTGTTCTTGCTTGATGATGTGATTTTTTCATACCTTGGGTTGATCAAATAGATAGAGATCCATATTTCTTAATAAAATATGGAGCATGGTTGTATAAAATATACTACATAGTTAACAAATAAAAAATTTCAATTAGAAAATCCTATATGAGTCAAAAAATAAAGAGACATACATATGCAATTTTCTTACTATATAGTGAGTGAAGTATTGATTACCCCAAGCTTCTTCCATTGCCTTTTTAATAAGATTCAATTGGTTTTTGAAGTCTTTGAGATCATCATCATTCCACTCTGTTTTATCACAATAAAAGAATAGTTTGTCTAGTGTTTCTCAAACATTGCCTTTTCTATTCCGATCTTGTCCATTATTAGCATGATCCTTAACTACATTATGTAGGCACTTCCATTGATTGTATCTAATAGTTGAGCCACCATTCCTAGAGTTTATCTTACCAAGTCTCCCATGAAAGTCTAAGAACCTTCTAGCCTTCACTCCACCAATAGATGGCTTTTTGGATTTCACTTCTTGCCACAATAGCACCACACATTTATTTTCTACATGGCACTTATCATGATAACGGGTATTTTTAAAAACTCACTTAACATGTGGATTAATTTTTAATCACATGGTTAGATAAATGTTGCACATGTGAGATCTAGTTGGGGTTAGAGTAAATTTACAAGCCCAGGACCTGAGAAAATCACGAGATGTCAAAGGCAAATGTTGATATAAGTTATACCACATATGTACTCGGTGGTATCTAGTGCTAAATATTGGCTTAAGTCATTCATTTGGCCATATGTGTCAGTTGGTGACACAAGAGAAATGGTGTTTAATGGTAGCTAATGTCAATCTGATGGTCAAAGATGGCGCAATGACACTCAAGAATTAAAGCTGTCTAGCCAATCTAATTATTGGCTAGTTAGAATTTTTTTTGACATAAAAATAATTATTAGATTAATTTATAATATTCCAATATCAAAATTTAATATTTTTTAATAAATAATGATCAAAAACCATTTAGAAATACTACCACTTATCAAAAATGCCCATGCAAGACTGAAAAATATCTTTAAAGACTAGAGAGAGGCATTTTATTATATTCAATCCTGCAAAAGAGAAAAAGAGAGAGGAGATGCTATTGCTTTAATCTACAACCATTGGAGGACCTTTTGAGACAACCAAGAGCAGGAGAATACTAATCAATAGCTATTTTCAATCAAATTCAAGTGGAGGGACCAACAAATCAATGAATTTGGAGCATTTTCCATTCCCATGAAAGTGAGTGAAGGCCAATTGGTTGCCGAACCAAGGGCCAAATCAAATTGAAGACTTGCTAATCATTTTCAAACAACAAGGGGAGTTGCAATATTGAAAGGGATTGGAAAAATCCCATTGTACATGAACTATTTTTTCAATTAAGTTAAAGAAATATCGAAAGGGGCGTCAAAGATAATGCCAAAACTTTCATTTGAAGCTTCCAAAGATGCTAATGAAACAAAACACTTGGTACATATGAAGCAAAGAATGCAACTCCAAGGCCATCACAAAAGTGTTAATCCAATGGATTTTGGACAGCTGGGCATACATGCTATAATGGGGCAACCATGATATTTTGGTGAAAGCACAAATTTTCATACTATGGTTGGACAAGGACCGCATACCAAAACGTATGGCACAAATTCCTATGGTATGTAGCAACCAATGCATGGTGTACAAGACCCAATGTATTTGAGTATAGCTGAAAGTATGCAAAACCCTATGCGGCAACATTGGCTTGATTCCTGGGGCACAAAGGAGTTTGTTCGGTACTACATATGCACCCTCAAATGCTTACAAGGCTCAAGGAATGAATGTTGGTCGTGCAAATGCACCATTTGGCATTGGTTTTGATGTAAAATCAAGAAATGCACTCTTTTTTATGTAAATTCAACAACTGCGTCCTTTTTGCAACAGCCAAGTGTATAACAACTTGACACCCAACGGAGCAGCAAAAGATTATGATAAGGATGAAAAAGGAGTGAAGTTTGAGTCCTTCACTAGTGGACAAGATAGTCTGAAAGCTTTAACTCTCGTTCATTAATTTGATGCAGTCTATTCAAGGGGAATTTCATCAAGTCCTCAAAGATTTTAAAAACAATCACTTTCTTAAAAGAAAATGCATTACAGTGGTGCTTCACTCTTTTGATACAAGATAGAGCACCATTAGCATGGTTGATCACACTAAGTTAAATGCCATGAAAGAGCAATATGTTGCTAATTTGAGCTTTGCTAATGTTTATGATTAGCTTTGCAATGGACAAAGGCATTAACATTTTGTGCTAAAATATGGATTTACAATTATGCATGGACGATTGTGTCACAAAGCAATTAAGGCTCAGAGTTATTACTGAAAGTCATGTCCCTCCATATGCAGGAGAGAAGGTTGATGCCACAGTCAAGAAGTGAAACATTTCTTTTATTGGCCAGCTTTGAGACATGATGTAGAACAATTTGTTAGGACATGCATCGTATGTGAAAAAGGCAAAAGATGCCAGGTTTATTACAGCCCTTGCCTATTCTAGATAGACCTTGGCAAAGCATTGCAATGAACTTTATTTTTGAGCTTCTTAAGATACCTACAACGAATAATGGGATATGGACTATCATTTGTAAGTTTAGCAAACAAGCCCATTTTATTCTGATGAGGAAGAAAATAAAGGCTAATCATATGGCACAATTTTTTTGAATCCCATCTTTAAGTATCATGGTATGCCAGAGTCGATCATTGGTGATTCAGACCCTCAGATAATCTCTTTATTTTGGAAGGGATTGTTCAAGAATATGGATATCATACTGAAATTCTCATCATCTTTCCATCCACGAATAGATAGTCAATCTGAGGAAGCAAATTCCAGAGTGTTGGATCTTTTGAGATGCTATTTTTCAAACCACAAGATACGATGCAAGCATTATTTGCCCTTAGTTGAGTTTGATTACAACAACACAGTGCATAGTTCCAAGGGCAAAGCTCCATTTGAGATGGTTAAGGGTGACAAGAAGGTACCACCTATTCTGCAAGCTAAGGATACGATCTTTGAGGTTGGTTGTTATGTGGAAAAATTGGATGTAGCCCATGCAAAGATAAAATATGCACTAGAGAGATCGCAAGAAAAGCAAAAAATAGCACCTAATCGCCACAAACATGCTTTGCAGTTTGTAGAGGGTGATTATGTACTAATGTGTTTTGAAGGGAAATGACATAAAAAGATGAAAGGAAGAGAAAGATTGTATCCGAAGTTAAGTGTGAGATACTATGGGCCCTTCCAAGTGTTGGAGAATATTAGCGATATAGCATATCGATTGAAATTACATCCATATTGACAAATATACAATGCCTTTCATGTCCACTTGTTGAGGCCTTTTCATGGTGATGTACTAGAGGAGGATATGTATGCTAAAATTCAAGTAGAGGTTGAGGAGCTGGATGAGATTTTGCTACCCAAGCAAATTTTGACACATAAGGAAAGAAAGGTCGAAAATGTAAAGTTTCCAAGAGAGACTTGGTGAAATTTCAAAACTATTCACCAATGCATACCAAATGGATGGAAGAGGATGACTTAACAGACCACCCATCCTCGGTTGTTACAACTTTACTTAGATGCCTTTCAGTCAGAGCCAACTTTAGTTTGCTCCGTCACGTTCAACAGAGCAAGAATCTGGAGTATTGTCTGATACTCAAGGGAGAGGTAGCACTCCACTCCTCTAGTTATCGACAGCTCTCATATGTACAAGATCTCAGATATATTTAGCATGCATCCAAGGTACTATGCTGACAATATATTTGCCATGAGCTCACTATGTAGCGTACTAGTCACTGTCAGTTGTATACAAATGAATACGAGTTTTACTCTAGGACAAACTATACTTTTACATCAACTCATAATCAATTTGGCATGAATTTTACCTCAATTTTGAGATAAAAATTTTGATCAATTTCAATCTTGTTTTTCATCAACTAGAGAACTTTTTATTATCACTTTCGAGATCAACTTTGCATCAATTTTTGCATTGATTGCTAGTTAGTTTCTACAATGAGTTTGTGATCAGTTTAGGGCCACATTTGCAACAGCTTGTGATCAATTCTCAAATCAACAAGTGAAAATTCTGCCCAATTTTTCCTTAGTTTTCAATGGTTTATATCTAGTTCCATAAACAACATATGTTATGTTAGCATTGATGTTTCAACCATGGATTATGCTTGGTTATGCTATGATATGGTTTGGTTTTGCCGGATGAGTTGAGCTCGCAAAAAATAGATGTCACATAATAATCTGACAAAATTTTTTAGATTCTTTAAAAGTCATATTATATTATAACTAATTGGCAATTTTTAAAATATCTCGGATATATAAAATAGTTGAGCAACATTACACAATGTAGTATTAATTATGATACTTGGTGAAAATTCTAATCCACTATTTTAATATAATCGAGAATAATTACAAGGATTTTTAAGGAAAAGGATTGTCATGATGACATGTATTTTTAAAACCTAACTTCACATGTGGATTAATTTTTAATCACATGATCAAGTAAATATTGCACATGTGAGATGTAATTAAGATTAGAGTATTTAAGAGCATGAAATCTTAAGAAATCTAAGGAAATCACGACATCAAATGCAAAAGTTGCTATAAGTTATACCACACAAGTACTTAGTGATATGTGGTACCAATTATTGGCCTAGGTCATTTATTTAACCGTATTAATTAGTGACTAAAAAAGTGACATTTAATGATACCTAATATCAATCTAATGATCAAGATTATACAAACACTCAAAAATAAAGTTACCTAACTAATCTGATTACTTATCAATCATTATTTTCTTGAACCACGAAATAATTATTATATTAATATTTAATATCAAGATAAAAATAATATTTAATTATAAATAATACTTAAAAAACCATTTGAAAAGACTATCACTAGTCAAAAATACCCTTAAAAGATTGAAAAACATCTTTTACAAGCCTGAGAGACATTTTAGTATATTCATCCTACAAAAGAGAAAGTGAAAAAATGATATGCATCAATTTCTTCAATAAAGTTAAAATACCAAAAGACCACCAATTTTGAGGCCATCAAAGGATCCATTGTCCACGATTATAAGCTAATTTTTCTTTTTAAAGTTTGTAATAAATATTATTATAACTAAGTTGTAATCAAAAAATTACCGATCGTGAAAACATGAATGTTTCAAATCACTTAACATATGGATTAACTTTTAATCACATAATCAAAAAAAATTATATATATGTGATGTAACTAATATTAGAGTAAATGTACAAAAGCCTAAACTCAAAAAAATCACAAAATTTTAAGACAAGTTACTATAATTTATATTGCATACGTACCTAGTGATATCTAATGCTAGTTGTTGATCTGCGTCGTCTATCTGACCATTAAGTGTCAATTGGTAACACTAAAGAATTGACGTTTGATTACCAATCTTATGATCAAAGTTAACGCAAACGCTCGAGAATGAAAGTTGCCTAGCCACTTAATCGATACTAATTGGATTTTTTTTGTACTAAAATAAGTATTAAATTAATTGTTAATATTTTAACTATTAATATTTAATTATAAATCATATTAAAAAACCATTTAAAACTACTATAACTTGTTAAAAATATACGTATAAGACTAGAAAACATCCTTTGGAGAGACATTTTAGTGAATTCAACCTACACAAGAGAGAGAGAGAGAGAGAGAGAGAGAGAGAGAGAGAGAGAGAGAGAGGAGATGCTCTTGGTCTATCTACAACCATTAGATGATCTTTTGAGACAACCAAGGGCAAGAGAAAAACAAACAAGAAGAGAGCATCTTCAAGCTGTTGAGACAAGGCATCAATAGTAAATGACTCATTTTCTTTAGTTCTTCGCAAAGAGTCCAGAATTTCTTTCCTCGACATTCTCTCTCTCCTAGCATTTCTACCCTCCTTTGAAAATTATAGCATTGGGCTCACCAAAGGTTGAGAAATTTCAAATTTTCTTATTGTAAAGCCTAATCTGCAACAAAAATTAGAGTTTACAATATCCTGATGAAACGTCCCACATATTAAAAGCTCCAAGACTTAGATTCAACAAGACTTAAGTTGTTTTTGGTCAAATTCAAGTGGAAGAACTAGCAAATCAATGAATTTGGGGCATTTTTCATCTCCAACACTTTGCGTTAGCCCAAATCTATCCACACAAAAGCTTCCAAAAGAAAAACAGATGAGTCCATAGTGTCATGAAGTCATCAATAGTAGAACACAAAGCAGCCATTGTGGGGTAGACGCAAAGAGAATGAAATAAGATCAGGGATGTGAAAAGAGAGGTCATGAAGCTTGTCATCAATAGAACACAAAGGAGCCATTGTGAGGTAGATGCAGAGAAAATGAAATAAAACAAGGGATGTAAAAGAGAGGTGTATGCCAAGACTTCAGTCCAAAACTTCAGGAGTTTAAGAGCTCAAGGAGTTTTGCACAAAGAGATGGGATCAACAAGTAGGTAGAGAGTGGTGTACGGGGGACAACCACCAGTTACTCATGAACCCTCTTAACGTGAAAGAGTAAAGTAAAGGTTTATCCAACCAAGACAAGATTAATCGACAATTGGAAAGAAGAGCATCACCCAGCCCAACAAGAGGTCAAAAACTGAAAAGAAAGGCTGATCCAGCAAATGCAGTGCCTGGGAAATAAAACGCAGGGCTGACAGGTTAAAAACAGTGTCTAGGCTGGTAAAAGCAGGCTGGAGAGTGCTCGTAACAGGCAGACTACTCAGGCTCAAAGAGAAGTCACCTAGGCCACAGAACAGTGTGCAGCAGACAGCAAGTAAACGCAAAACAAATCAGCAGTGTAACAGGGTAAATGCAGACATGTAGCAGAAAACAATACCATGAACCCTGATGCAGACATCTGATACCATGTCAGAATAGGGGACAGCAATGGAAGCATGAGAAACTACTGTCATAGACTGCACAAACACAGAGAGGAAAGAGAGAATTCAAAGAACAAAATAACACGAACATGCTCAGAAAGTGGAACCCATATACTAAGGCACAAGACAATTCAAAGCTTGGGGCTGAGTTACCAGCAGTGGGTATGGCCTCCCTCTCTCAACCAGGAAACAACTGTGGTGAACGAGTGATTTAAAGTGGAGGCAACCTGCCTATAAATAGGCAACCAAGAATACCAAAGAGGATGACCAATCAGGTAGCCCGCAAACAGCCACCCAAATACTAGTTGGACAAGTGAGGAGCTGGCGGCCAAAATCAGGGCAGCCAGCCTCAGCCCTCTGGCACAAAATAGAGAAATGCCTTCTAGAATACAGACTCCCCCATGAGATGTACAATCCACTAACAACCTTTAATACTTGCGTTGTTGGAAGGAAACAAGGCTGTGGACAAGGGAGACAAGAAGTTTGGAGGCAATGAAAAAAAAAAAAGGGAAGGGAGGATCCTACATCTAGATCCAGCTGAGTTGTCATGCTCTTCTCATTTCTACTGACAACCTAGATGCTAATGTGTTCTTATCTTCCTGCAACATATCATGCCTCAAAGACTAGATATACCACACACACTGCTGATGAGCATAATCCAGACCCAGACGAGGCTTCGTGCTCCTCTCATTTCTATGCAGAAAACCTACATACTTCAGATGCTCATATCTCCCTACTCCAAATCATGCATCAACAGCAGGCACTACAGAGCAATCATTAAACCTGGCTCCCTCCCCCTGCAGAAAACACCACCCCAAAAAAAAAAAAAGACGAGTCATGATGGTTTGTTGTCTTATGTCAGTATTTTTATTATACTTACTTCAGGACAAATCTTACATCCCGCATATAAAAGTTTAAAGAGAGAGTAGAGACCTTAGCTTTTCAAAGAACAAATGTCTTTTGAAATATACAGCTACAATTAAAATTAGATAAAATTTACTGTTCTGGGGAGAAAAAACTATACAATGAACCAACAGACAGACTTCTCCAGGCATAAAACAGGTCTGCTGTTTCTTGACAGGACTTGTACTGAGCAACATAAACAGTCCTCAATTCTGCTGCTTTTCCACGATTGGAAGGTCACCCAATTGCCCCATCTGTCAGGAAAGGTTTCCGAAGCTCTTTAACTTGGAGCTTATAACTGGTTTGCTCCGCACCAGGGCTGAAGCTTAGACCAGGCTGCAGAAGTACTTAACAATATATATACCACAATAGCCTCTCGAGATACATTTTTGTATCCATATCTCTTGCTCAGCTCTATCCTTTGTTCCAAAAAGGATAAAAAGAAAAGAAAAAAGAAACATTTCACTGTTAAAGAAATCACTGTACTTTATACATGTGCCAAGCTGCCAGTTCAATACCTTAAACTCCTAAGAGACTGCTATTGAAGATATGGTATTTATCTGAACAGAAGATGTGTGTGTCGCCAAAATAGAGCCTGATGCTGTGGTTCCCTGCTCTATCTGATCTCCATCAGTACTGCAGCTAGATGGCAGATCCTTTCCACAAGACTCTCTGTCCTTCGCTCGAAAATCCTCAATGCTACGAAACTCTTCATCTAAAAGTCTTTCCAACTCAGGGCGCTTTTTTAAAGCTTTCACATCCTTACCTTTCCGGTAGTGATGAAAAGCCCTGCAAAGGAACTACCTATAAGATGTGAAATCACAACTGCAACAACTTCAGATGATATAACAGTTCTGATCAGGCACTCACCAATATTTTTCTAATCCATAAAGGTTCCCCTTCTTGTAAGTCTCCAACGTCAAATGCTCAAAATCGTCATACAACTCCTGCTTGAACTTCTTTTCTAAGCCATAACTGTTTTAAAGAGACAACAATATCACTGCTTAAAATCAAATTACAGAACACCTATGTTTCAGTATTGTGTATGAACTAACCTGTAGAACCTGAACAAGCACTCCATCCCATAATTGTATTTTGCAGCTCCATCTTCTTCAGCAAGACGTCGAAATTCCTTGTACATGGAACTGTTGAAGTGGGAGCGCAAAAAATATGACCAAAAGCGGAATAGAGTATTCATCTCCTGTCGTAGGTTCAGGCAAGAAACCTAGCCACGTTATTTATGGACAAGTAACAACCACCATGGGCAAACATCAACTTAAATGTCAACAGATGTCCTAAAAAGCATATCAAGGTATACCACTGTTACACTCCATTACTTTCATCAAAGCAGGGAAACTAACTTTGCCTTGATACCCTTTTGAAAACTATTCAATTACAATAACAAATTTATTTCCCTTAAACATAGGTAATAAGGATGACCTAGAAGATACTGTGGGTACTATAGGATACGATATTTAATGTTATTTTAGGTATTCCCCACTCATAAGTTTAGGTACTACAAATGACCAAAGAGATCCAGTAGGGACCATGGGAGAGGATACTTTAAAATTAGTAATTGTGGAGCGCCTTATTCCAGATGATGTCACTTGATCATTGCACAGCTATAGACAAACAATTGACTGTTTTTAATGCCCTTCCACTCCACACTGGCTGCCGATTCCGACTTCTATGTGGCAAAAATGCCCATCAAAATGGAACTTTAAAAATTAGTAATTGTAGGGCACCTTATTCCAGATGTTGTCACTTGATCATTGCACATCTATAGAAAAATGACTGTTTTTCATACATTTTCGCTCCACAATGGCTGCCCATTTAGACTACTATGTGGCAAAAAAAAGAGCAACTAGCGCCAAAACCAAGAAACTCTGATACCATGTCAGAACGGTGTGGAGCAGCCAAAGCAAAGAGACAGATGACAGAACTGCTATAGACACAAAGAAGGAACCGAATCAAAGAATAAGAACACATGAACTCAACCGGAAATGGAATCCATGTACAAAGGCTCTAGAGAGTGTACAAAGGGATGGGCTGTAGGCCATGGAAATACATCAAAAATAGGAGGTAGGCAGACATTAAATGTGGCCATAAATTCAGGTCGGTCAGCATTAAATACACCTCCTTAGAAATGCATTGCACTTTGGATGTAAGCTGTCACCCAAGACGTGTACAATGCTAACAAAACCATTCATCACCAGGATCGTGAATCCATGCAACCAAATGGTTGGCATTTGGATACAAAAGACTAGCAAGGAACTAGCTTGCTAATGCCTTTGGACCTATCCAACAAAGTTTGATGGATTGGTAACAGCTCTGGAAACTCGAGTGAGACCTCAAGCATTGACCATTTGAGAAAAGATTTTGTGCATTATTAATGGAAGCTGAGTTGCAACTTAAGGCCTAAGAAAAGATAGATCCTCCACCAAGAGTGATGGTGACAAAAAGAAGAGTAGGAAGAGGAAGTTTCAAGAAGAGTCTTGTTCTAAGAAGAAGGGACATGAAATTTTAGATTATAGTGTCAAGAAGACAATATGATTGAAGCAAGGCTAGAACTATTCGTGGCTATTATTAGGAAGCACACTCCTTGGTTCAAGAAGCATCGACCACTAACTCATGTGTGTTCGATGCCTCCCCTCTCACAACCAAAGAAAAAAAGGTCTATACAGTTCTATGAAGCCTCTACAAGAACCTACCACTTTTTGTTTTTTGAGCAGGGTGCCTAATCAGACCACTTTGATAGTTGCCAACAATGCAACAATCAAACTCTTCACTCCAACTGCTGGAAGCATTTGATTTTCAAGAATTCTCGACTCGAACTTCCAAATGGCCACTAATTTGCCATTGTACTTATAGTGGTCACTCACAAGAAGTGGCCATTTTACCAAATGGATGTCAAATCTATGTTCTTGAAAAGTAACCTCAAGGAGAAGATGAATGTGGCTCAACCACTAGAGTTTAGGGCCCCATTTTCGAGAACAAAGTGTATAAGCTGAAAACAGCATTCTATGGGCTAAAACAAGCCCCTATACATGGTATCAAAACCTACTAACATCAATATCAAAATATCCATTGCAAATACCTCACCACTAGTAGAATTCAAGAGGTATAGAGAGTTGGTTACCTATCTCATCTACTCATAGTCACAAGTGACGCAAAATGGGATAGGGATGGATGGCAAGAAACGAAGAGGAATTTCTGTCACTTGTGACAATATAGTCACATGGAATGGAATGTTGGACAGAAAGAAGCTACCATCCCTGCAATGCTCAAGTCCAAAAATGACGATCACTCGTGACAAAAATGACCATCACTTGTGACTATGCATTTATTTGAGAAACACTAAGCCACATATCAATTTTTCTGTTGGCATTTTGAGTGAATTCTCAAACAAGCCTCGTAAAGATCATTGGAAAGTTGAGATCCAAATATTTGAGTACTTGAAAAAAATCCTGACTATAAATTCTTTGGTGAAGAATTGCAACTTTGACTAGGCTTGAGATAGTGATTTCAAAAAGTCAGTTTTCAATTATTGTTACCCTCTGGCTTTGTTGCATGTGACGCAATATGGTTAAGGAGAATCCTATGGCACATGGCAATGCAAGATAAAGTGCTAACTATAATAAGATGTAACAACAAGAGTTGCATCACTATTGCTGAAATCCAACATTCCATAGACACACCAAATATATGGAGATCCAATATCAATATGTGCATAATTTGACTAAGATGGAATAGTATGTTGGTCAATCAAGGAGAATGGAGCAAACATCTTCACCAAGGCAAGTACTAAGGTTTGCTCCGAGTTCATATTCAAAGGCTTTTTGGGGACACATTGGATATGTTCAATGCCCCACCCTCACAAGGTGCCACCAATCATCCATTACACTCAAAGTTTCAATGCCCTATTATAAAAGCTTTGTGTGAGCCCAAACATAGGTTAGACCTTGACTTGTATGTCAAATGATGTCTATCTAACTAAATGGTTAAAAGGTGATCTATATGCGTCTATCCTATAATTAAATGGATCAACATAGCTACATTCAATCCACACACAAAATAGATCTGTCAAATCTGCCCAATCTGGTCCAATCCATCCAATCCAATCCAAACTAGACAAAGAAAAAGACCTCGGATTTTTTTACAGACATTGAAAATCTTCCTTTTCCTCTACCTCTAACTCCCTTACAACCTCCTCTTCCTCTACTGCTCTTAACACCATCTATTCCTCATTCTCTTCCTCTTCCTCTACCTCTCTTCTACCACCTCCTCTTCCTCTACCTACATCTCCACCTCTCTTACCACCTCCTCTTGCCCAACCTGTCTCTTACCACCTCCTAAAAAGAGGAAAGAGTAGCACAACTGAAAAGCTATAAAAACAATGTACTAGCTTCACTATTAAATCAATCAAGTATATTTGGTGACATCATGCTTCTCCACTTGTTTCGCTTCTTTCCCCCATAGCTCATCTTACCTTCTTTCTCAACCATGTTTTGCAACATGGTATCAAAGCCTCTTTCACAAGGTGGTGAGGAAGAGAGGCATCCACTGCTGTGTAGGAAGTGAAGGAGCTCAAGAGGTTTAAGGCTCGTGTAGCTCGAGACAAGGAGGTGCTGCTCAAGAAGGCTAAAGCTTGGTTTGAAGGTTACAAAGGTGTGGAGTCTATTTGAGTTCAAAGAGGCTGCCATTAAAGGAAGGTATTCAGATATATCTATCACTTGGCCATTATCCTTTCAATTTATTTAGAAGGCTTCTATTGTCAAGAAGGAGAGGTTTGCAACCATTGAAAGGTTGAGTTCTCAATTGTCATTAGCCACAAGCAAGGGGCTTGTACAAGGAGTCAAGAAAAGGGCCTGCTTGTTTTGTAATAGGGGGTGTGCTTATCTCAATAGCGACAAAGAGAAGAAGAGAGGAGGAAGAAGAGATAGAAGAACCTAAAAGCTCTTCAAAAATATGTTACCCTACTCCAACAAAAGGTTTGTTTGCAAATCGAACACTAAGAAGACATATTGATGTCCTATGGAGTTGGTAAGGTGTTTGGGCTCCCCAATAGGACGATGTTATGAAGATAGTGGCTTAAAAAGAAGTTGTTAGTGCTGATGTGCTAGATTAGTGGTGTTGATTTGATGATGGAGCTACCACACTAAGGTGTTGTGGATGTAGAAGCACCGAAGACTCCACAAAACAGGCATGCAAGTAGCAAAGGCTGATCAATCTAAAGCAGGTTTGTAGGAGAGGATCAGAAAATCTATGAGAAGTTTCAACTGCTCTAGTTGAACACAGCTGAATATGGCCTGCTCACGCTATTAGTAACACAGCTTGCTCACATCCTCTTTTTTCTTTTCTCTTAGCTTTGATTCTCTCTCTCTTTCTCAAACCTTTTCACTAAAATTTAAATAAAGCCTCTTTCACACCTACTCACTTGCAAACTCAGTTGTCTTGAGCTTGTTTACAATATCCACTCAAAAACAAGCTACACTTCAAAATATGCATTCACACATGTTGTGTCAAATCAGTCTAAATTAAATACGCAACAGCACTACATCTCTATTACGTTGATATGTCTACAAAAATCCATCATATGCAGGAACTTAAAATGATAAAGTCTCTATCCATCACATACGAGCACCCAATATCACTGCTCGGAAGAAAATCCAGCGCCTATGTAAGGTCAAGCCATTATAATGCCTCAAAAATTAGTGAGTGCCATGTAGCCATTGAGCAATGTCCAAGCAATATATGCCATGAAATCTGTAAAGCCAAAGTCCAACAAAATCCCAAATTCTATATATCTCAAGAGGATCCATGTAATGTCCCAATGAGTTGTGTGTGTCAAGACGAGTCTATCAAGCCAAGGCAATGTATCTTTGTGTATCCAATGTATAAAGCAAAAAGAGATTATCAATAAAACTTGAAGTCAAAGTGCAAGTAAACAAAGAAATAACCAAGATAAAGACCATGAAGGAAAAGAAGTCCAAGAAAGGAACCAAGAAGATCAAGATTCGAGCCAAATCTAAGAAGCAAATCAACCAAGACTAAAAAGTCAAAGAACAGTAAGCACCAAAGACAAAAAAAATAATTGTAATGTCCACTGTTGGCACCAATGATATAGCCAAGGGGACAAACTCCCAAATCAAATTAATGTCAATTGCTCACATGTTGATTGCGTCACACCACATGCTTATGAGTATGATAGGGGACTCCAGGAAGCAATCTCATTTTGTAAACCTAATGACAATGACAATCAATAATGACCGACCGTGCATCAAGGGGGGTTTTGTTAATACATTTGATGCGTAGGCATGTGAACGATGTTTATGAGAGTGGATGGATAAGGATGGATGAGTTGACACCAAAAAGAGAATACCTACAATGCATGCAATGTATCCCATAAGCAAAGAGAGGAAAGAGTAGCATAGCTAAAAAGCTATAAAACAATGTACTAGCTTCACTATCAAACTAATAAAGTCTATTTGGCGGCATCATGCTTCCCCACTTGTTCTTCCTTCCCCCATAGCTCATCTGATCTTCTTCTTGCTCAACCATGTTTTGTAACACTCCTACCATAAAGAAGTAAACGTGATGGAATGGAAAGGATGCTCAAACACATTCTTTGATTGCCTTATCATGCAAAAGACCACTTTACCACATATTCAGCCATTTACTACAGCCAAGCAAATATAGGATGTACTTACCTCTTTGTATTGTGCAATGAACCTCAAGTTGAATGCTTGCAAAACCCATTGGACGAAGGTGGATTAGTGGATGCGTATATAACTCATGTTAATTGTTAGTATCAATGAAGTTGCATCACTTGTGTCTACACTACTTTGTGGACTACCGAAATCTTTCCAAAACTTTACTCCTACAATTCACTTGGCTGTGAAAAAAAGTAACTCGTGTCACTTTTGCTGGAAGAGGAGCAATCTTGTGTTAGCTTTATTGGTATGAGCTTGGGACAAACAAGGCCACTAAATGTATGTATGTGGATTTTAGTTCAAATAGCAAGGGCTACCACTTCTATGACCCCCAATAAGTAAAATGTCAGCCCACAAAATGTGTTGGATACTATTGTTTCTCTCTCAAATAGGTCATCAATTCCAAATGGTTTCTTTGGCTAATGAATGTCACAGACAATCAAACCTGCAACATGTGCATGCTGAAAATCAAGCAAACGTGTACAAAATCAGCCATGCATGCCACTGTAACCAGCCTTCCTTCCGTGGATGGGTGGTAAATCCCTGATTACAACTAAATTACAGCAGCAAGCAATTAACGCAAATCTGAAAATACAAATTTACCTACTGATCTTAGATAATGCACACCCGATTGGTCCCAAATTGGCGCCCCTTTCGGTATTTCTTTAACTTTATTGAAGAATAAGTTGATTTACAATGGGATTCTCCCAATCCCTTTCGGTATTCCAACTCCCCTTGCTGTGATGAATCACCAGCAAGTTTTTAATCTGATTTGCACATTGATTCGGGCAATCAATTGGCCTTCACCCACTTTGATGAAAATGGAAAATGCCCCAAATTCAATTATTTATTGGTCCCTCCACTTGAATAGACTAAAAACAGCTTCAGCCTTGTTCAATCCAAGTCTTGGAGCTTTCAATTTCTAGCACGATTCTCGAGGCTGCTGATTTTTGCTGCATATTAGGGTTTACAACAAAGAAATCTGACATTTCTCAATCTCCCAAGGATACAAATGCTGAGATCTTCAGAGCAAGGTTATGAAATAGCTAGGAGATGAGAGGAAAAGCTGTAGAGAGAGAAATTTCAGAGTTTTGTCGCGAAGAATGACTGAAAATCAGTCAAATGCAGCTGCTGCCCTACCACACAGCTTGTAGATGCAAAGAACTGAAGAAAATCAAACATTTACAACTACTGCCCTATCTCAACAGCCTGTAGATCCTATCTCCTGCTGTTGATTGGTCTTCTCCTGCCCTTGGCATCCTCAGAAGGTCCTCCAATGGCTGCAAATCAGACCAGCAACCTCCCCTCCCTCTCCCTTGAACGCTTCTCTCCAGCCTCTAAAGACGTTTTTCAATCTTACATGGGCATTGTTAACAAGTGGCAACCTTCCCAAATGGTTTTTCTAGTATTTTTCATAATTAAATATTAATTTTCAGTCTTTAAATACTAAAAATTAATCTAATAATTATTTTGATGCCTTGCAAAATAATTTGACTCGCCCTCGCTCTCCCTTGAATGTTGAATTTATAGAAATGCTTCTCTCCAACCTCTAAAGACGTTTTTCAATCTTACATGGACATTGTTGACAAGTGACAGCCTTCCCAAATGGTTTTCCCAATATTTTTCATAATTAAATATTAATTTTCAGTCTTTAAATCTAATAATTATTTTGATGCCTTGCAAAATAATTTGACTCGCCAATAAATAAATTGGCTAGGGAACTTCCATTCCCGAGTGTCTCTGCACCATCTTTGACCATCAGATTAGCGTTAGGTACCATTAAATGCCACTTCTCTAGTGTCACCAACTGACACTTATGGCCAAATGAATAACCTAGGCCAACAACTGGCACCAGATACCACCAAGTACTTGTGCGACATAACTTATAGCAACTTTTTGCCTTTCACATCCCGTGATTTCTTTGGGTCTCAGGCTCGTAAGTTTACTTTATCCCAGTTGCACCTCACATGTGCAACATTTACTTAATCATGTGATTAAAATTAATCCACATGTTAAGTGAGGTTTCAAAAATGCATGTCCACGTGACAGCCACCATACAATGGCATACCCACACACGATTTCACAAATGGCAACTTGCAATCAAGAGCCACTATCTCACAAAGATACTTCTAACATAAGGAATGGGAAGCTACACAATCGAAGTTAGGGTGGTTACACACCAAGTACTCAAGAGCCACTATCTCACAAAGATACTTCTAAAATTAGGGAATGGGAAGCTACGAAGTCAAAGTTAGGGTGGTTACACACCAAGTACCTACCCACCAACTTATGTGTTTTTGGCATTATGGCAAGCACATTTGTTACACATGTAGCTGCCCACTATAAAGTTTTTAATTGTAAAGAGCTGAATTAAGGGCAAATAAAAGGACAAAGGACACATGTACAAGTAATCAATTTTTACACAATAATACATCTTTGTCCTTCATTTCTCTCTAGCTTCTCATGTCCTTTCATGGCTTCCAACCATCTCTCTTTTTCTTTCTAATATTTCTCTCTCTTATTCTAGTATTTCTCTCTCCTCGTCACTCTCTCTTTTACATTCCTCCTCTCTTTTGCGGTTTTCTCTCTCCTCTTTCTTTCTCTCCTCTTCACTTCTTGACAAGTGGTATCAAAGCATTGGCCTTTGATCCATTTTTTCTCTATTTCAGTTCAATTTTTCTCCATAAAAACTAAATTCAAACAAATACTACAAGTACTTGACATAGACAGTGACTAGCAAAGATTTGTAAATCATCTACAATTGGAAGAAACTAAATTTGGAGATCTTTAGGACAGATATGGTGGTGGATGGTCGAATTTAGTAGCTTGTTACCAACTTTGAGGTAAATTTTAGGGTTCTTGGTTAAAGAATGATTTCAGAGGACTTAGAGGAGACTATCTTTCCTTCTACCTTGTGAAAACACACATTTTCCTCTTCTTCAATGAGCTCTCTTCTAAGCTTTCATGGAGAAAATCCCTTCTACTATATCGATCACTTGCTCATAATGGGAGATAACTTCAAGAAATGCATTCTTGACATCGTAAGCTTCTAATAGACAACCACCTTGATGTTCATGGAGTGATGGTAGCCATTTTCAGCTTGCAAGAGGTGCAGCCTCCTGTGCTGCTCTAACAACCTTATTACAGGTTTCTTCCTCAAAACATGGAGTTGTTATCCACCATTTTCTTCGTATCTGACTTTTGCCCTTTGTTAGGCCTCCACAAAAAGATGCTACGGATGAAAGTGGATCGAGAGTCAAGTTTGCATCTGCGAGTTCTTAAGCTCTAAATGGCTCATGAGCCTCAACTCTAGGCTAGCATTTCTACTACAACCTTTGGTGGTAAATGGAGTAGAAAGATTTTGGTCATTAAGCTTAAGGATCAAAAGATAAAGAAACAAACATGCAAATTGTACTCTAACAGCCATGCTCACTACTTACTGCAACTTGAAGTATGACACCAAAGGAGCATTGCTATGGTGATGCAAAGGCCACATTGGCCCATTCTGCACTCTCCAAGCAAAGTTGTTTGCAGGTGGCTATGATGGAAACAAACACCCCTGCGTAGATGGCACATGAGAACTACTTCTGACTCTCTCCCTCATGTTTAGCAGGGGTTTAAGAAGCTCCACAACATTCTTCATCACAGTTCTCACTTTCGCATCCGGATTGAGACAGCAAAGCAACAATAGTGAAAGGAGAAGATTGGTGAGGAAAGGGCATGAGAATCAAGAAATTAACAGGAGTTGTACCATTGTCATTGCTAACACCGAAATTGCAAGCATGCTTCATTAGACATCAAGCCTTTGAGATCTAGAAGTACAGAAAGATACCCAAAACTCATCAAGCATCTATTTCATGTTAGCAATCTTGTCACTTCTTTTGGAACAATTACGAGTTTACTTGAAGCTTCTTTCGTCAGTTCAATGCAGGACAATTAAAAATCTCTCGTTCGGTAGGATGGTAAGGTCCTATGCAACTATATCCATCAAGTGGAAAAGATTTATCACATGGAAGGGAGTTCACTAACAAGTTAACAACATTCTAGACATCATGGACAGATGCCACTCCTCCAATTTGGAAGATTCAGAACCGGCCTGCTCGTAGAGTCATAGAATGGACAATAACAGAATGCAGAACCATTGTTCTTTACCGTCGTCTCAAAAGTAACTCCTCCTTGAACAACTACACGAGCTTCAAGCTTCAAAGGATCTGCTACGCCAAATATACCCTCCAAATGACCATCAATTGCTACAAGAACTTCAGACCTGGGCCACTAAGTGCAGCTGCAAGAAGTTAGGTAAAAGATGCTGGTGCTGCTGGGTGTAATGTAGCACATATTAAATTTGCAGGCCACGTAGAGTTTGGAACAGAATATATTTAAGAGCTTCAAATATCCCTGAGGGAGACGCTTCATCCAGAGACTTGTAGTTTTTAAATGCCAAGGCCAGCAGCTGTTCTACCTAATCTTGTGTATCACGCAGCGTCTTTTTTTTTTTGTCGAAAGCATGCATACAAGTCTCTGGTGGAAGTTTATGAACATCAATGTAACCACACAGCTTCTTTTGCTCAACATCTTAAAGTTCTGTGTGGGCCTTGATAAAACTGTCCACAGCCTTGTACAGACTGTCATCATTCAATCTCGCATGTTCAGGGAGTGCCTTAACAAGGGTCTGAAAGCAATGTAGAGATAGCTTAGGATCAGTTGCCACTTCATTACGGTATGCATCCACAGTCTTGAAACTTTTACCTTGAATGAAAGACCCACCATTGGCACCAGGGGTGAAGCTTCAGAATCAAGCTTAGGTGATTACAGTACAGCATCTGCAGATTGGTTGTATAACAGAAAATATTGAACAATGCGGTAGATCATATCCACATCAAACAGCATACCCTTGAGGGAGTTCAAAAATTCAGTCAAGAAGGCGATAGTGGCATGCTCCCGTTGTCGCCGTCTTGAAAGACCAAAAGATAGGGGAGCTGCAGAAGAGCTTATTGCAAAATTCTTCCAGAAGACATGTCTTCAGGTTGGATTAGAAAACACTGAAAATCATGGCTTGAAAATGGGCTCTCAAGGTCTTGGCTGGAATTAAGGATTTCTCACCTGCAAGTCCAACTAGAAAGGAGGTCCAAAGTGGTTCTAAATGTGTAGACATGGCCGGGATTTCTGTAGTCACATCTCAGAGCAGTGATGAGTCTTCTGTTAGTGAGGGTAGTATGTCAATCAAAAGCAGTTCAAAGTGAGCCATGTCAAATGCTTGGGTGAGATATGGAAGACGCTGAGTAGCCATGATTACTGAAACTTCCATTGAAGCGTCAACTAAACAAGCCCATGAGAGCTCATTGAGGAAGGAGTCTTGCAACTGCAGATGATTGGATATTTAATCATCCGGGAAGCTCTAATCAATCTGGAAGCAAAGCTCATCTATCTAGTGGTCAGAGGTTTCAGGCTGTGGAAGGATCACAACTGGAAACTTCTGAACAGGTGCAATCTGGCCTACTTTGAGTACTTTCCTTCCAACAATCTGAGATATTGCAAGGGCAGCAGATAAGCCAGTATCTGTGATACCTCTGCTCAGGCTCAGTTCTTTCAATGCTTTGCAACCTCCCCCAAGCAATGACAAGTCAGCTGTACCAACATCACAGCCATCAAGCGTAATTGACTGTAGGCCTTCAAACGTCCGAATGCTCTGAAGCAAAGCATCAGTTACTGGAAAGAAGATGAGAGATGTTGCACGGCAAAGCCATCAGCAAGGCCTACCAGGCTATCATAACTAACACTTTGACATCTTGATATATCCAGCATCTGTAATGATTTGCAGTAATGTTTGAGGTGTGCCAAACCTTCATCATCAATGCTGTGGCAAGCAACCAAACTCAAAGATTCCAAATGTTTGAGGTTCTTGACAAATGCCAAGCCAATGTTGCTAACTTCTGTGTAAGAAAGGTCTAGACTACTATGCTTCTTGCAATTAGAGCCAAGTGCCCATTCAATGGAGCAAAGGTCATTGTGGATATGCCAACTGAAACCGGCCTGTTCACTGGGAAGGACGGTAGTGTACAACCAAAATATATATAAATGCTTTCACCCAATTAACAGTCGCCCACATTACCTGAACTTAAAGACACAGAATCAAGAAGAAAAACAGGAAGCTAAAATGCTCTTGTTGCCACAAAGACACCCTGTTGGCCCTTAAGTTAGGCGCCCCTTGCAGTATTTCTTTATCTTTACAAAGAGAAAATACAATGGGCTGTCTTTCACCTATTCTGGGTGAAATTTTACAACAGAATTGACCATTTCAACCTGCTGTATTTACTGGTTCAAACTCTGCCCAAGTCTGAATCTTCTGGTTGGAGTGCAGAATTGACCATTTCAACCTGCTGTATTTACTGGTTCAAACCTGTTCTGAAACCTCTTTACAACTCATACTGTTCCCTGTACTGTTCAGCCCACTGTAATTACTGGTTTAGACCTGTTCTGACACCTGTTCTCAGCTCATATTGTTCCCTGCACTGTCCTGCATCATCTGGGCCAACTGCCCCTTGATTCTGACATCAATTGGGCTCTGAAATAACCTCTGAACAGTCCAGAATCAGAACTGATTTAATGCTGTTTCAGACACTTGCTTGGTGAGGTTACCACCCTCACCTGTTCCTGCTTGTGGGCAGCAAACAACTGCTCCTGTTCCTGGAGAAAAGAGGCTCTTGCCTCATGCAAAAACAGCATATTCCACACAGCTGTACCTGAATCAGAAGAAAGGCCCTTCATTCTGCAGCATAACCATACTGTCAGGGAGAGAAAGAGAGAGAGTAGGAAGCAAGCTCAAGCCTCTGTGCATCATAAACAAGGTAGACCAGCTCTCAAGAGCTCTCCATCAACAGCAATCCATCTACCTTTCACAAAAATGAGCCCCCCATGCATTGAAACTCGTTTTTGTGCTGCCCTCTCTGGTAGACCAGCTCTCAAGAGCTCTCCATCTGCAGCAATCCATCTACCTTTCACAAAAATGAGCCCCCCATGCATTGAAACTCGTTTTTGTGCTGCCCTCTCTCTCTCTTTTGGGAATTTATGCCCAAATTGTGACACATGGCATACATGTAACAATTTTCCTACTTAAACCTTTTGGTCTAAAATTCTCCATCCTCGGTTCAAAATTAGACCTCGGCACAGACCGGAGGATTAATCCTCGTACAAAAACGAAGATAATGATACGAACAGATTCTGCGGTCCAAAAATAGTAACTCCCTAAATTTAAGGAGTTGCTTCCATTGCATCCCCACTAGTCTTCTAACCATCTTTGCAAACTATGGCTACATCCAAATCTGTAACGTAGCTCAACTGAAAGTGAATTTCCACTGATGACCCCACATGGACTAATCTCTTGAAGATTTGTCCATCTTCACTTTGAACTAGTCTCTTCCAGGCTAGTTCTTCAACACACTTGTCCATATACACTTTCACAAGTCTCTTCCAGGCTTGTCAATCTACAGTGCCATCAGTCTCTTCCAGACTTTTACTGGACCTTAACTGTCCAGTCTTGACTCACTAGACGTTCCTGTCCGTTTCACAAACTGGCCATGCAACTCAGGCGTTTAGATTTCAAGAGGGATCCTTCCAAAAAGAAAAACCAAATAAAATATGTAATAAAGAAATCAACAAAAAGCTAATACTTGTCACAGTCTTGTGACATACCTCCCTCTCGAAATCGCAAACGTCCTCGTTTGCATGAATGTTATACATGCTTCCAGCTAACCCAGTGAACTTACACCTGGCAGCACATGTACAACACATACATGCTATCAGTCAACATTGTGTACTGAACACACTGTTAACACATGTACGTTCTAACTGTGAAACATGGCAGACTATCATCATGTGACTCCACATCACTGTTTCCAGATATAGTGGCCGGTACACCACAATGATATCCCCATAGTGGCAGATTCTCATTTGATGACTCCACATCACCCTGACTAGAGATCTAGTGGCCGGTACATCACAATGATATCCCCACTGAGTCAATTCACAAAATACATGCCCGATCGAGTAACCATTGTTACAACATGTATTCAATTCAATAGAAGTAAAAACTGTATTCTTGCAAGCAATACTTACTTCTTTAGCACTAAGAAAACCATATGGACACAATAAGTGTTAACTTGTACAAAATCTGTTTCTGTACATAATTTCTTTCTTAAGCAATTGTCACTTTGACAATCTATTTCAGCTTAGAGATACAAGGGGTCAAGGTAGGTTGCAAGCGAAATGCTTCAAGTATAAGTTCCAATACATTAGGTTACTCTACAAGTTCACCTTCATCCATCCACTTAGCATCTATAGTTGGATAGCTCTTCAACTTAACCAAATACCTTCTAGCAACCTTGCTTTTCACTTTCCTTTCTTTGTGTGCCAATACCTGTTCTGGAACAAGAATTTCATCAAGTTCCTCAACTTCGGGCTGTTCCTCAGCTGGCATATCTTCTGGCATATCACCCACATAAGACCTAAGAAGACTTACATGGAAAGCATTTTGAATCTTCCAATTGTCAAGCAATTTCAACCTATAGCTGACATCACTAATCTTCTCTCTTACTTGAAAAGGCCCATAGTATCGCATACTAAGCTTAGTGAAAAGACTTTCCTTGCCTTTCGGCTTCTTTAAGCGTGCCTTTTCAAACCGCAACAGTACCTAATCACCAAGTGAAACTATCAATTCACAACGGTGATGATCAGCAGCTTTCTTTTGCTTTGCTCGAGTCCTTTCAAGGGCATGCTTAACTTTCTGATACATTTCCCCCATACTTTGCACATACTGATCTGCCTGAAAGATCTTATCCTTTGTATGCAAAATGGGAGGAACCTTTTTACCACCTTCAACAATTTCAAAAGGGGCTTTGCCTGTTGACGAATGCACAGTATTATTGTATGCATACTCGACCAAAGGCAAATACTGCTCCCACTTTGACTTGTGCTCTAACAAATAGCACTTAAGCAAACCCAAGACAGTAGAATTTGCCTCTTCTAACTATCCATCAGTCTGTGGATGAAATCACGATGAGAACTTCAGCGTTGTGCCCATGTTCTCAAATATGCCTCTCGAGAATAGACTTGTCATCCGTGGATCACGGTCACCGACAATAGACTGTGCCATACCATGATACTTGAAGACATTGCACATAAACAAACGTGCCATCTGATCTTGTTTTATCTTCTTCCTGACAGGAATGAAATGAGCCTGTTTGCTAAACCTGCAAATAATAGTCCATATCCCATCATTTCCTGTCTGTGTCCTTGGAAGATCAAAGATAAAATCCATAGCTATGCTTTCCCATGGTTTATGTGGAATAGGCAATGGCTCTAAAAGCCCTGGTGCTTTTTGCCTGTCAAACTTGACCTTCTGGCAAATCAAGCACTGCCACACAAAAGCATCCACGTCTCTTCTCAAAGTAGGCCAATAAAAGTATGTCTCTACTGCTTTGACTGTTGCATCAATACCACGATGCCTTGCATACGGTGGAGAGTGACTCTCTGTCATAACTTTCCGTCTCAATGGCATAGTCACACATAGTCTACCATGCATCAACATGAAACCATCCTTGAGAAGATAATGCTCATGATGTTGTCCATTCACAAGCTGATCAAAGATCCTTGCAAAATCTTCAGCATCAGCATACCGTTCCTTCATATCATCGAGCTCATGATGATAAGGAATTGACACAGCTGAAATTTGTGGCTTCCTTGACAAAGCATCAGCCACAACATTCTTTTTGCCTTCCACATGCACAATCTGAAAATGGAACATTGACAAAAAGTTTGCCCAACGCATATGCTATTCTGACAGCTTAGTCTGAGTTAAGAAATAACGCAATGTCTGATGATCTGTCTGGACAACAAAATCTGCCCCAAGTAGGTAGTGTTTCCAACAAGAAAGCGCATGAATCACAGCCAAGAATTCTTTCTCATAGACCTGCATAGTCTTTTCTGGCCCTCGCAAGATTCTGCTTTCATAAGCCACTACCCGGCCATCTTGCATTAGCACTGCACCAATGCTATTGCCACAGGCATCACACTGGACAACAAATGACTTCCTAAGAGCTAGCAGAGTGATCACTGGACTAGAAGTCATCTTTTCTTCAAGAAGATTAAAAGCTGAAATCTCTTTCTGTGTCCACTGGAAAGAGACTCCTTTCTTCTGTAAAGCATGTAAAGGTGAAGCAATCTCTGCAAAATTGCAAATAAACCTCCTGTAGTAAGAACACAAACCCAAGAAGCTTCTAACATCATGGACAGTCTTCAAATCAGGCCATGTTCTAATTGCTTCAACCTTAGCAGGATCCATTCGAACACCATCCTTTGACACTATGTGCCCAAAAAACTGGATTTCTTCCAATAAGAACTCACCCTTATTGCCATTGATAAGCAACCTATTACTGCAAAGCTCATCAAAGACTGCTGTCAAGTGTTCTCTATGCTCCTGTTCATTCTTTGAAAAGACAATCATGTCATCAAAGAATGTACCAACAAACTGCCTATATGGATGAAAAATCATGTCCATCATTCGATTAAACGTAGCAGGAGCATTAGTAAGTCCAAATGGCATTACCAAGAACTCATAGAGACCAAACATGATCCTAAATGCAGTCTTATGCACATCCTCTTGCTTAATCCTGATCTGGTGGTATCCACTCAAATCTATCCGGCTGAAAATTGACACTCCTTCCAAACGGTCGAGGATGTCGTCAACTTTTGGAATGGGGAACATGTTCTTAATGGTACTCTTGTTCAACGCTCGATAATCTATGCACATGCGCCAAGAGCCATCCTTCTTCTGCACTAGGAGCACTAGTGAGCAAAAGAAAGATAAACTTGGCTGAATCAACCCCTTTTCTAACAGCTCATTCACCTGGCTCAATACCTCTTTCTGTTGGGCTGCACTAACCCTATACGAAGGTCTATTTGGTGGGCTACTGCCTGGCACCAAATCTATCGCATGATCCTCAGACCTCTCTGGTGGCAACTATGATGGTAATGAGTCAGAAAAACAATCACTCAACTGAGACAAGAAAGAAAACCTGTCTCTATCTAACATAGAGAAATTTGACTCATCATTATCCTTGACATCACGTGCAAAAATCAAGTACGCAAAAAGATGATTCTTTATTACAGATGTAATGGCAAAAGCCGATACAATAGGTACAAACTCTCCTTTAAGCTTCACATCAAGCATATGAGTCTTTCCCCTATGTTCCAAAGTCAGTGTCTTGTTAAAGGCATCCAACACACCATGCTTTCTGAACATCCATGGCATTCCCAACAAGACATCACAGACTTTAAGTGGCATGATATAAAATTCTTCTGCATCAACATAAGACTGTATATGAAGACGCAGCTTTCCAAGAATGGGTGTCACAGACTCTGAGTGGCCAGGACATGCCAACCCTGCCTCTGCTCTGTAGCCCATCTCATCTGCTCTGATACCCAAAGTAGAAGCCAACTCTGGTGAGATAAAGTTTACCTTAGCTCCAGGATCAAAGAAAATAAGTACATGTTGATCCCTAACTTTACCCCAAGCTCTGCAAAGCTCATTAGCATCCGAGTGTGGCTTGTCTCCCAGCATATATGGCACTAAACTTGCTGAAGGTTTGGGCTTCCTTCCTTTTCTGTCCTCTTTATCATCATCAGCTGATCTCTTATTCTTGTCCGGATAGTTAGACGCAATATGACCAGTCTGCTCACAGATAAAGCATTTCCTCTCAGCCATTAAAGCCTTTCTCTCTTCAAGAGACTTGCGCACAAAAGCTTTCTTCTAGTCCTTTGGATGCTGTCCAAAGAACTTGGCTGGCTTCTTCTTGAACTGCCAAGATTTACCTGTGCTTTGAGAAATGTGAGAAACCTGTTCACCAAATGGCTTCTTTGCTGAAAATTTTTCAGATTTATTCTATTTAATGCTGCCCCCAAAACCACTTGACTGTCCCAACAATAATGCATTTCCTGTGGTAGCATTCTCAATTAGCTGAGTGAAAGTGGTGACCTTTGTCTTTGTACAATAATTCCGGAGTTCCTTGGGCAGCCCACAGCAATATTTCTCTATCTGCTCGGTCAATGGCACAACCCTTTAAGAAGTGACTGGAAGCAAAGCCTACCAAAACTTCTTGTTATAGTCTTCCAGATCCTTGCATTTAGATGCATCCAAACTGTGTGAAGCTGACATGACATCGATCTCAAATTCATTTGTCAACCAAGCAGAAGCAAATACTTGCTTGAAGTAAGTCCAAGTAGCAGGAGTCTATCCTTGCATCAACAGTGTACTCCACCACTGACTAGCATTGTCCTTAAGAAAAGTGGCAGCTTTCCAGACCTTAGAAGGCTCTGTAAAGTTCCCTCCTGCAAATGCAGCATCAAACTGCTGTAAGAAAGAGCCTTAGTCCTATCTTCAAATCCTCGAAAGATGTCAAACTGTACGGCTGCACCCCCTTCCTTGTATGGCTTTGGCTTCTCGTGAGCCATCAAGGGATCCATAGGATATGCCTGTAACATAGGAACACTAACAGATGGCATGGATGTTGCCGGACCACTGACTACAGGGCTTGTAGACACAATACTTGCTTGCTGGTTTTGATAACCAGCCATACCAAAAGTGCCCTGTGGCATGCCAAAACTGCCCTGAACACCCTGAAATCCAGGCTGCATGCCTATATTACCATACATGGGGTTTGGCATAAAACCTTGTGTTCCCCCAAACACTGTTCATGGTACATAAATCTGGTTTCCAGGTGCATAACCAGCCATACTCTGAAATACAGATCCACCTCCAAAGTACCCAAGATGTACAGAGGTCGGTGGGAAAACCTGTGGTAAAGCCTGAAAATTGTTTCCCTGTCCATTTAGGCCAACATTTGGCTGCTGTAAAGTGGCAGGCTGAACTGGCAATGCCTGTGTAACTAGCGTTTCCGCCACCTGTTCCTGGACAGTCGGAACCAATCTTGGAGTCTCCATTGACTCCGCAAGCTGCCTTGGTGTTTCCACTGAATCTGCAACATGCTTACCCTTATCCTGGACCTCTACTGGATCCAAAATCTTTGCAGATGGCTGCAAAAATGCCAAAAACCTTGGATTCTGCATCACTTGAGTAAACATACTCACAGCAGCAACTAACTGAGTCTTGAAAGTGTCTTCATCCATAGAAGAAGCCGTAAGAACTTGTGGCTCAACCATAGTAGGAGGAGTAACAAACTGTGGAGGTCTAGAAGACTCTCCCACCTCATGAACAACAGGGATCTCCTGTGAAGAAGACGCTTCCTCTCTAGTGTCTTCCTTTCTATCAGCCATAATGCACAATTATGTGTCTTACACCCAAACAAGCCCTGGCTCACTCCTTAGGGAAAAAGTAATTCGATCCCTGCAATGGAACCATGGAACCGGCCTGTTCACTGGGAAGGGCGGTAGTGTACAACCAAAATATATATAAATGCTTTCACCCAATTAACAATCGCCCACATTACCTGAACTTAAAGACACAGAATCAAGAAGAAAAACAAGTAGCTAAAATGCTCCTGTTGCCACACAGACACCCTGTTGGCCCCTAAGTTAGGCACCCCTTGGAGTATTTCTTTATTTTTAAAAAGAGAATGTACAATGGCCTGTCTTTCACCTATTGTGGGTGAAATTTTACAACATAACAATACAATTACTGACCCAAATCAATTTGACCAGGAGGGGAAACTCTGCCCAAGTCTGAATCTTCTGGTTGGAGTGCAGAATTGACCATTTCAACCTGCTGTATTTACTGGTTCAGACCTGTTCTGAAACCTCTTTACAACTCATACTGTTCAGCCCACTGTAATTACTGGTTCAAACCTGTTTTGACACCTATTCTCAGCTCATATTGTTCCCTGCACTGTCCTGCATCATCTGGGCCAAGTGCCCCTTGATTCTAACATCAATTGGGCTCTGAAATAACCTCTGAACAGTCCAGAATCAGAACTGATTTAATGCTGTTTCAGACACTTGCTTGGTGAGGTTACCACCCTCACCTGTTCCTGCTTGTGGGCAGCAAACAACTGCTCCTGTTCCTGGAGAAAAGAGGCTCTTGCCTCATGCAAAACCAGCATATTCCACACAGCTGTACCTGAATCAGAAGAAAGGCCCTTGATTCTGCAACATAACCATACTGTCAGGGAGAGAAAGAGAGAGAGTAGGAAACAAGCTCAAGCCTCTGTGCATCATAGACAAGGTAGACCAGCTCTCAAGAGCTCTCCATCTGCAGCAATCCATCTCCCTTTCACAAAAATGAGCCCCCCATGCATTGAAACTCGTTTTTGTGCTGCCCTCTCTCTCTCTTTTGGGAATTTATGCCCAAATTGTGACACATGGCATACATGTAACAATTTTCCTGCTTAAACCTTTCGGTCTAAAATTCTCCATCCTCGGTTCAAATTTTGACCTCGGCACAGACCAGAGGATTAATCCTCGTACAAAAACGAAGATAATGACACGAACAGATTCTGGGGTCCAAAAATAGTAACTCCCTAAATTTTAGGAGTTGCTTCCATTGCATCCCTACTAGTTTTCTAACCATCTTTGCAGACTATGGCTACATCCAAATCTGTAATGTAGCTCAACTGAAAGTGAATTTCCACAGATGACCCCACATGGACTAATCTCTTGAATATTTGTCCATCTTCACTTTGAACTAGTCTCTTCCAGGCTAGTTCTTCAACACACTTGTCCATATACACTTTCACAAGTCTCTTCCAGGCTTGTCAATCTACTGTGCCATCAGTCTCTTCCAAACTTATACTGGACCTTAACTGTCCAGTCCTGACTCACTAGACATTCCTGTCCGTTTCACAAACTGGCCATGCAACTCAGGCGTT
Source organism: Lygodium microphyllum (assembly GCF_053477565.2). NCBI lineage: Eukaryota > Viridiplantae > Streptophyta > Polypodiopsida > Schizaeales > Lygodiaceae > Lygodium > Lygodium microphyllum. The sequence continues at coordinate 63,259,692 of NC_141159.1, read as the reverse complement.
TAGATTTCAAGAGGGATCCTTCCAAAAAGAAAAACCAACTAAAATATGTAATAAAGAAATCAACAAAAAGGTAATAGTTGTCACAGTCTTGTGACACCAACTGTAATGATATTCCAACTTCGAGAATTTACATAGTTGTACGTCCATAGGAAAAATGGCATGCTATTGAGAATTGGTCAAAGTCTCCAAGCTTTTATTGCAACAGAAACTATTTTAGATCTATAGCAGACTATGAGGCACTTCTATTGTTGTTGAGAATAGGGCAGATTGTTTAAGTTCAACTTCCCTAAACAGGTAGCAAGCTGAGTTGCTCAAGTCTACAAAGCCTACACTTCTTTCTGTTGATCTAAGGAAGAAGACTGAGAAACTGACTGATATTTACCAAGACAGCAAGGTACAACTTTTCTAAGGATGTCACTCAAAATATCTACCAAGATAGTAGTGGCAATAGTTACTATCGGTAGAATTGCAAGTAACCATGGTACCAAAACATTATCAACAACCATGGTTTATGATGCAAGAGATGCTTCAGCAAGGGTATTGCTCACATGGTTTTTATCCCTATCATGTACCACAAGGTAATATTGACTCTGAAGTGCCTATAGGAGGCAAGTGGCATCCAATAGCGATATTATGAGTATCACAACAGCTTTGGCATTCAACAAGTCAGTTGCTCACATGTTTGACATGATTGATGTGTTGGCATATGCACTTATGCATTTTGATGCAACCATGATGGCAACTAAAGTGATAGATGCCGTCCGGATAGAACGAGCACTCGTCAAACATTTGAGATCTCGTATGGATCAGTTGGTACACCCATGCGTCTTGGAAGCTCGCATCAATCTTTATAGTAATGTTGTTTTGCAAGAGGGTTTAGTGCATGTACATCACAAATATTGGTTGTTGAAACTGGTCTATGACTCACATAAAGCGGTAGTTTCTTCAATTAACACCTGGTCTTTACACATACACACATAAGTAGAGACCTCTCCCTCGCTCAACACCAGATTGGCCCCGAAGACCGGCGCCCCTCTTGGTATTTCTTTATCAATTAAAAGATGGAAATTTACAAAAACAATAATGTTCCAAAATATATAACCTATGAACAATTGGTTTTCATCTTTTCTGAGTAAATCCCAGCTGCATAAGAACAATACAGCATGTCTAGATCAACATCCCTTTTAGGAAAGCATTTTCTATGACCAAAATTCTGATTCCAATGCAGAATTGCAGTCTGCGAATCTCCGAATTCATTGTTCTTACTGTCCAGCATGTCCTAAATTCACTGTTCTTATTGTCCAGCATGTGCAAAATTCACTGTTCTTACTGTCCAGCACATTGTTATTACTATCTAGCATATCCTGCATTTTCTGTGACCAATACTCAATGATTCATGTACAGAATTTCAAAGAAAACATGTAAACGCCTCGAACAATGTAGTATGCTTAACAATTATGATATTCGCTTGTTTTCGAGATTTAATATAAAAGAGAATGAACACTTAAAGCTGAAAATGAAAATTACTCACAAAATTACAGCCATGAAAATGTAAAAGTAATGGAGACAAGATTGAGGGTTGAAGATGGATAACCCCCCCCCAAAGGAATGTATTTCTACTCAACCAAAGTCCCTTAGGGAAGAGCTCAGTTACAATCAACCTGAGAGTGAGGAGAAGTAATTCTCACTCTCACAAGATCATGCAAAGATATACAAACACACATGCATTATCTATTATGCGATTGAAATCTTTGGGCTTCAAAGAGAATATATTTATGATTAAGGAAAATCCTCAATTGACCTATCAATTCTCAACAAGAAATCAACTTTTGTAAAACTTTTGGGATTACTGCAAGGACTAAACTAGGTTATACCCTTTCACTAATTATTTTTTCCTACTCATTGACATAAAAAAAAGTTCAGTAAAATACATATGTCTTGAGAAACCAAACTTTTTACCTTATTAAGGATTTGATCTCTATCACATTTTGCATTACGATACATTGGTATTTTTTACCTCAGTTAGGTTGTATCATATGTAAGATGGGCAAAGTATTGTTGTCCTTAAACACTAATAGAACATGAATAGAGACCTTCCCGATAAATGTATATTTGACCCATTGTGAATATCCTCGGGGAGTAATCACCCATGAAAAGGCATGAAAAATAATAACCATATCCTAAAATAATCAAGATTGGCTAGGTGCCTTCATGAGGATTGATTCATTAGCTGGATTGTCTAATTGATTGAATGCTTTGACCTTCGAAGAAGAAATGATTTCTTTACAGTATGAGAAAAGAAAGAGGGGAAATCAGCCTTTCTTCATCGTTGATCAGCAATACATGGATAGGGCTTGCTTCTTGTTGCTAAAATGGAAGAAGGAGCTAGAGAAGGAGGTGCTATAATGAATTTACAGGCTTGCTGTCCTGTAAAACAGCAGTGATAGAAGAGGAAATATGGAGGAATTTGATAATGGAGAAGTGGGGGATGATGATGGGGATGGATGGGGCCAGTTTCTAGCTATCTGTGGGTGGTGTACATGAGTTTACAGCAAAGAAAAATGATCCTGAATGAAGAAAAACGAGCTCTTATTTATAAGAGAGGGAAGAGCTAGTACAAAAGGGGAAAGTGGAGTAGCACAAGACAAGTGTCCAGCCACATGTCATGAGATGTGACAAGTGGTGGGACACTTGGAAACTTGTGTGACAAGTGTCTTGATACTTGTCTCTTCTCTATGGCCTTCCTTTTTGGGCTGAATGCTGTCAAGAATAGAAACAACCAAATTTAGTAAGCACAGTCAGAATACAGAATTTACTATTTTTAGAATGACATCCCTATTTTTTAGGACTAGCATTTTTAGGCTAATTCGAGGCTCCAAAAATTTAGGGACCCCCCCAATATGGGTATCATATGAAAGCTTTTTCTGTGTACATCGCAAAAACGGTATCAGAATCTTCATGTGACTTTCCTATGCAAAGAAATGTGCATTTCAAGCTTTGAGCCCACACATGCACATTGTACAAGCATTTCATGATCATGCCATCTTGTTGATTGTAATTGTCTCTTCTGGCGGATCTAGCCCACACTTCAAGGCATCAATCCTTTCTGTGTGCGAGTCTAACCCTGATATGCGTGAGTTCTAGTCACAGGCGCCCAATCGGGCCATATAGGTGGAAGTGTGAACTATCTTTTCTCTAACCCACCGCGTGGGTCCACCATAACCTATGACCACTCATCAGTGGCCAGCTCCAATGCACTTTTCTTTATATCTAATTAGTGCAAAGAAAACAAATTTAATAAATCATTATATAGACAAATTAATGAAAAAGGATATAAATTCTGTTTCTATAGAGTTGTGACAAAACACAGAATTGTACCTTCCATGGAATCAGCCTATAATGTGAAGCATTTCCTCTGAGAATAGAGAGAGAGTTGATCAGTGGGAGCAAGCACTACCTCCGTACTTGAGTCAGAGACATAAAAGTACTCTCCATGGCTGATTTTCTTACAACAATCTGCCCTCAACTCCTCAAAACTCCATTCTCCCATCTACCCCTCATGCCTATTACGTTTTTTTTTATGCTCTCTTTCTCTCTCTCTCTCTCTCTCTCTCTCTCTCTCTCTCTTTTGGGAATTTGTGCCACATGGCATACATGTAACTAGTGACCCTTGCATTCCTCAAGTTGTTTTGAGCAACTTTTATCATTGTGACCACATCAAAAAGTGTAATGTCGCTCAGTTACGGTGACTTTTATTCCGTGAGCATTCTCACATATGCATCTTCTGTCTTGGCCAGGCTCATTGTCATGCACCATCTCCAATGGCTAAGCACACGGTCCCAAACCACTGGCATTCTATTTTTCAGTGCCCATTCAATATGGAACCGGTTCTAAGGCTCGGACAAACCATTGGTCCAATTTGTTCCAATGGCTGTCTCTTCTAGCTATACAAAAATTCCGGTTTATTCCAAGAGAACTCTCGGGATAAGAAGCAACAGAAACAAAAAGAAAAGAAAAATAAAATATTTATATAAGTAAATAAGAAAAACAACTGTAAAAAGTATCACCACCTGGTGACATACCCCCCTCTTGAAAGAAGCAAGCGACCTCGATTGCATGCCACACATACTAACGGATGACACAGGGCGATAACAAGATTCTCCATGTTATTAGTGTCATCGCATGTATCACTTGCTAACAGGTGACACGAGGCAAAGGTAGGAGTCTTTCCACTACCATTTGTGTCATTGCAAGTTCAAGTCTTACATAGGTGGAGGATTACATCCTGTATCCAACTATGATTACTAGGAGCCTTTCTAATATACATTTTTCTAGATGCAACATAGGGCGATAGCACGTATGCGCAAACTATTAGTGTCACAACGTGCATATTCATTCAACTGAAGTATAACAAATACAACTTCAAAGCATTGAGATTTCATTCAATGATACACATGTTAATGCTAAATGTAAACCATACAATGTGCATTATTCAATGAGATGCAATATTCAACTATACAATAGAGAATGTACATTGCTTCAAAAAGCATTCTAAGTCACTGTAGGTTCCAGTAAGAAAGCTTCTCGGTAAGGTTGCAATAACTGAGGCAAATCTACCAATTCAGTCTCTTCAATCCATTTGGCATTCATTGGTGAATAGTTCTTGAACTTCACCAAAAATCTTCTTATAATTTTACCTTTCACTTTCCTATCCTTATGTGCCTGGATCTGCTCAAGAACTAAAATCTCATCTAATTCCTCTACTTCAAGTTGTTCCTCTTAAACCATATCCTCTAGCACTTCACCAATAAAAGGCCTCAACAGGCTCACATGGAATGCATTAAGAATTTTCCAATTCTCTGGCAATTTCAGCCTATATGCTACGTCTTGATCTTCTCTAAGACTTGAAAAGGGCCATAGTAACGCATACTCAACTTTGGAAACAAACGCTCCTTGCCCTTCTGTTTTCTCAAACGTGCCTTTTCAAAATGCAATAAGACCCAATCATCGACGATGACTATCAACAGCTCTTTTCTGTTTAGCTTGTGACTTTTCTATGGCTACATGACCTTTTCATATGCTTCTTTCTAATCTTTTACATAATGATCTGCTTCAAAGATGTAATCTTTTCTCTGCAAAATGGAAGGCAATTTCTTTCCACCTTTCACAATCTCAAAAGATGCTTTGCCAATAGATGAGTGCACTGTATTATTGTATGCATACTCAACCAATGGCAAGTAGTGTTCCCAAGAAGTCTTATGATCCGAAACATAACACTTCAGTAGATCTAAAACAGTCGAATTTGCTTCTTCAAACTGTCCATCAGTTTGTGGATGAAAAGAAGATGAAAATTTAAGCGTAGTGCCCATGTTTTGAAACAATGCTTTCCAAAACAAGCTAGTCATTATTGGGTCTCTATCACTCACAATTGACCGTGGCATTCCATGGTACTTGAAGATATTTTGCATAAATATCTTTATCATGTGTTTTGACTTAATATTTTTCCTTACAAGAATGGCATGTGCATGTTTACTGAATCTGCAAATGATAGTCCACATTCCATCATTTCCTGAAGAAGCTCTTGGAAGATCAAAAAATGAAATACATGGCAATACTTTCCCATGGCCTTTTTGGAATAGGCACTGGTTGCAATAACCCTAGGGCCTTCTAACTATCAAATTTGACCCTTTGGCATACTGCTCTTTCATATCATCCAATTCATGGTGATAAGGAATTGAAACAGCTGACACTTGTGGTTTGCAAGATAAAGCATATGCAACTATATTCTTTTTGCCTTTCACATACACTATCTGAAAATGAAACATAGTTAGGAAATTTGCCCAACGCATGCGTTTCTCTGACAATTTAGCATGTGTGAGAAAGTATCTAAGTGTTTGATGATCCGTTTGCACTACAAAATCAGCACCAAGCAAATAGTGCTTCCAACTAGAGAGTGTATGGATCACAACCAATAATTCTTTCTCATAAATTTGGTAAGTCCTTTCAATGACAGAAAGTACTCAAATCTCGTATGCCACAACTCGGCCATTCTGCATTAATACAACACCAATGTTGTTTCCACATGCATCACACTGCACAGAATGGCTTAGACAGATCTGGCAAAATAAGTACTGGTTCTGTAGTCATTTTCCCCTTCAAACATCTAAATGCTGATTTCTCTTTGTCAATCCATTGCCATTTGACATCCTTCTTTTCAAGCACATGTAAAGGAGAAGCAATCTCTACAAAGTGTCTTACAAATCTTCTGTAGTAAGAGCATAGGCCAAGAAAACTGCGGACATCATGAACGGTTTTCAAGTCTGGCCAAGAGACAATTGCTTCTATCTTTGCAGGATCCATCTTCACACGATCTTTAGAAACTACGTGCCCAAGGAAGTGAATCTCTTCCAAAAAGAATTCACTCTTCTTACCATTAATGAGCAATCTGTTTCGCTTAAGCTCATTAAAAATGCAACTAGGTGTTTTCGATGCTCCTCTTCATTCTTTGAAAAGATAATCATATCATCAAAGAATGTGCCAACAAAACTTCGATAAGGGCGGAAAATTCTACCCATCATCCTGTAAAACGTAGCAGGAGCATTGGTCAATCCAAACGGCATGACTAAAAATTCATAGAGACCAAATGTCGTTCTAAAAGCAATCTTATGGATATTCTCTAGCTTGATTCTGATTCGATGGTATCCACTTTTCAAATCTATCGTGCTAAACATTCCTGCTCCCTGTAATCGATCAAGAATGTCATCTATCCTCTGAATCGGAAACCTATTCTTGATCATGTTCTTATTCAAGGCTTTGTACTCAATACACATTCGCCAAGAGCCGTCCTTTTTCTGAATTAACAACACAAGTTAACAAAACGGAAAACTAGTGGGCTGAATTAGTCCCTTCTCTAAAAGCTCATTAACCTGTGTCATAATCTCTTTCTGTTGCACCGCATTGACCCTATACAGTGGCCTATTGGGCGGACTAGTCCCTGGAATAAGATCTATGGTATGATCTTCAGGCCTCTCAAGGGGTAACTCTCCTGGTAACGAATCTGAGAAACAGTCATTGAATTTATCCAAGAAATCCCTTTTACTTTCATCTAGTACAGACACATTACTATCAACTTCATTAACTTGCTTTGCAAAAACCAAGTACGCAGAAATATGATTTTTCATTACAGAAGTAATTGCAAAAGCAAAAATAGCTAGGACAGACTTTCCTTTAAGCTTCACATCTAACACATGAATCTTGTCCCTATGTACAAGAGTAATCGTTCTATTGTAAGTATCCAAGATAGCGTGCTTCCTGGGCACCATGGGATACTCAACAGAACATCATAGCCCTCTAAAGGCATAATATGGAACTCCTCTATGTCCACATAGCCCTGAATATGCATAGGAAGTTTGCCAAGAATGGGGTTGACAGGTTCAGTATGTCCTAGGAATGCCAAATCAGCCTGTTCAACTGGTCCCATTTACTCGAGACGTATACCCAGCTTAGTTGCCAATGCCGGTGAGATAAAGTTTCCACAAGCTCCAAGATCAAAGAAAATAAGCACTGTGGAATCTCTAACCTTTCCTCAAGCTCTGCACAATTCTATAGCATCATCAGTTGATTAATCTCCCACCATATCAGGTACTAAGCCAATGTTGGGCTTCTTTTTACTTGGCGCATCTTTATCCTCCGCATCTTTAGAAGATTGCTGTGGGCACTTAGAAACAATATGGCCTTTCTGCTCACATATAAAGCATTTCCCAGCCATCATTAAAGCCTTTCTTTTTTCAAATGATTTGCCAAAAAGTGGCTTCTTCTGTTCTTTACCCTGTTTAAAAGAAGTCTGAGGTTGCTGCTGAAATCTTTTCTCCCAAAAAGACTTCTTTGTAAAGCTGGTCTTTTTTGGAAATTGCTTCTTCTTCTTGCCAGGATCCTGCTTAAACTGAAACTGAGAATCCTTCTTTTCAATGCCTTTAAATCTATCAACTTTTTCTTTCAACAATGCATTTGCCACACCAGCATTTTTAATTAATTGTATCATATTTGTAACCCTAGTCTTGGTACAATAATCCCTGAAGGCTTCGAGCAAGCCGCAATAGTACTTTTCAATTTGTTCTGATAGGGACACTGTTCTCTGTAAGAACTCACAAGCAAAAGTGCTTCACAAAATTTCTTATTGTACTCTTCTAAATTCGTACAATTTGCTGCGTCCAATTTATGCCATGCAATCATGACATCTACTTCAAACGAGTTGATTAACCATGAGGTTGCAAACAACTGTTTAAAATGGACCCAAGTGGCAGGTGCATATCCTTGCATCAACAATATGTTCCACCGCTGCAAAGCATTACCTTTCAAAAAAGTTGCAACCTTCCGCACCTTAGAAGTCTCAATAAAATTTTCTCCTATGTAAGCTGCATCAAACTACTGTATAAATGTCAAAGCTTTCAGCTTATCTTGAATACCATTGAAGGTTTCAAACTTTATTGCCTGACCACCCTCTTTATAGTCTTTAGGCTTTGCACTTTTTTGTGTTAGGTTGCCACAGAAAGGTGGCTGTAAAAAGGTGAGTCCCTTACGCGCATTATCAGCATTCATTTCACCCGTCTTAGCTACAATATGTCCACTAGGCTGAAAAAAACCAACGACTACATTTTGTACTCCAAACATCAAATAAGGACTCTATAGAGTCTAATAATCAGGCTGTAGACCAATATTAGCATAAAGTGGGTTCGTTGCCTCAATAGGCATCATTCCTGGTGGCCCTCTAGGCAAGTATCCCTAATAACCCATGGGTAATACATCCATTGCTTGAAAAACTGACCCACCACCAAAGTAACCAAGATAGGTAGCAAACTGAGGAGGAATAGCCTGTTGTGCCACTTCTGCATTACTGGCTTACCCATTCACTCCCTAGTCCTATGCTCGTGCTTCTTGTTGCACTGGACCTATCTCCATGATTGGTGTCTTTTCCACATGCTCACACACATTAGAAGTTTGCCTTTTTTAGCGCTCCATGGTATGATGTAATGACTTTACTTGAGAATCCTCATTATGTGACTTCAAAAAATTTTGCATCCGAGGATTCATTACAACCTGTTTGAAAGAGCCAACCATACTAAGAAGTTCTACCATAAACAAGTCCTCCTATTCTTACTCCTCATCCTGTGGTTCAATGTCGGTTCTAGAAGGTGCTCACACCTATGCACCAATACTCTCTCTTCAGTGTTTACGAGCAGAAAAACTCTCTTCTTCATGAGGGAGTTCTCCTTTGGCTTTATCCATTTCTGCCCTCTCTCTAGTCCTATAATCTTTGTAAAACCTATGTGTATGGCCTTTTCACCCAAAACTGTCTGAGCTTAAATTCTTACATAAAAGAATTCAAATCCCGATGATGGAACCATAAAACCGGTCTATAACTCACATAAAGCGGTAGTTCCTTCAATTAACACCTAGTCTTTACACACACACACACACACATAAACAGAGACCTCACTTCCTCGCTCAACACCAGATTGGCCCCGAAGACCGGCACCCCTCTCGGTATTTCTTTATCAATTACAAGATGAAAAATTACAAAAATGATAATGTTTCAAAATACATAACCTGTGAACAGTTGGTTTTCATCTCTTCTGAGTAAATCCCAACTGCATAAGAACAGTACAGCATATCCAGATCAACATCCCTTTTAGGAAAGCATTTACTGTGACCAAAACTCAATGGTTCATGTGCAGAATCCCTTTTAGCAACAGCAACAAAAGAAAAGAAAAATAAAATATTTATATAAGTAAATAAGAAAAGCAACTATAAAAAGCATCACCACTTGGTGACAGTTGTATCAATTCCCATGGCTGATGAAGTAATTCAACAAGATTTATTGCAATCATTGCTAAATATGTACAGCAATGAGTATAGCCAATCACTCTCTAATGGACACCCATACCTATGTGGACAGCAATATGACCATGGACAACATTCATATACTTCTCACCCATATGCTTCTCAGCATTCATGTACTTCTCAGCCATATGTTTCTTATGAGTACCATGGACATCAGTATGATTATTCTATTGCTGATCTATATAGTGATGTTGTGGGCAACATTGGGTCTACAACCCGTAAAGCTAGACAATTAAACAATGACCAGATCAAAGAGTTGAATTCTCAAGGGTTATGTTATAGATGTGGTGAACCGATATATTTTAATCACAAAGATATGTGCAAAGCAAATAATGCAAGGATATTTATGGTACTTGAATATTCAAATGAAGAGGATAAAGACAGTCATGCTAAAGATAATTTTGATGATGATCAAGAGGAAGATAAAGGGTTTACAGTTGCAATCTATGAAGTTTCTGATGAGGAAGACCATGACTATGGGCTTCAATTTGATTCAGATGCTAAAGACCATGACCATGGGCTTCTATTTGATTCAATTGCTTATGCTTTAGTGGATTCATTCATACATGCATATTATCTCATGAGTGATGATATCTCTGATTTCGTAGTCCTAATGCATGGACAAGATATTACATTTCCTTTTGAGCCACGAGATTAAGGACTGGGCTTAACTCTCTACGTGGACAAGTATTACTTTGGGAATGAAGTCCTTACCTTCAAGAATTTTGAAACAACTATCATGCTAACTAGTGAGCTTGGTTTCATTGAAGAGCTGATCTATATTTTGGACCAAATTTAATGCTGAATTAATGTCAAAGATGTGTGAGTCATATGCACTGAAAGTACTTAAAAAGAGCTTCGTCTAGAGCTATAGCATATCTGATTTGGATCAACCAATCCAAAGTTATTACAAATTTAGTACACTAAGGTCTGCAGTGGACAACATAGAGTCTCCATCTTGGAGAAGCTGTCAGAGATACGTAAGTCATATGGGCTGAAAGTACTTAAAGAGAGCTTCGTTTGGAGCTATAGCATGTCTGATTTCGATCGGCCAATCCAAAGTTATTACAAATTTAGTACACTAAGGCCTGCAGTGGACAACATAGAATCTCCATTTGGGAGAAGCTCTTAATGGCAACATTTTGGTCCAAGATTTCATTTTCATATTTCCCAATGATTGTCAATGCTTTGTACTTGATTCTCAACCCTCTAGTTGTACCTATTTCGTGGATCCTTGAAGATTAGGCCAATTTATTTTAGTCCACACAGTACACTCTGTCCCTTTTTACCACTTGGCAATTTATAATAAATCCTATTTTTGTTTTTGAGAACAAAAACATCCGAGTGGGGATGACAAGCGTTGAATTAAGGGCATATAAAAGGACAAAGGACACATGTACAGGTAATCAATTTCTACACAATAATACATCTTTGTCCTTCACATCTCTCAAGCTTCTCCTGTCCTTTTACGACTTTCAACCATCTCTCTTCTTATTTCCAATCTTTCTCTCTCCTATTCTAGTCTCTCTCCTCGTCTCTTTCTCTCTTTTGCATTTCTTTTTCTCTTTTGCAATCTTCTCTCTCCTCTTTCTCTCTCTCTAGTTCACTTATTCACATCAACAAAGACATCTAGCCCACTTTGTGAAGTGGTTGGTATATGGCCATAGCTAATGCCTTCAACGCTTGACTAAAGATTAAAGTTCTATAGAGTGCATGATATCCTCGTGTTATAAGTGAATTGGACACTCAAACTCATATTTAGAATCTGAATATTGAGTACCCGTCCACGTCCATACCAATAGTTTGTTGCATTTCACAAGTCAAATTGTAAGCAATTATTTTATTGTACATGTCATACATTGGGCCATCATTAAATGAGTTGTTAACTGGGAGGCACATGGGTGGATGCATTTATGACTAGCTAACCTACATTTTTGGTAGACTTGATTTGTCTTTTGATTGCTAGCCAACCTACTGCTTTTGAGGCTCCACTCTGGGCTATTCATAGCTCTCCTCTTCTATCTTATCATCTTGTCATTGTCTACAATCTAGTGGAGAAAGGGACAAGGCATGTCATCTATGAATTTTCTCTCATGTCATCTATGGATTCAATTGCCAATTCTTTAGCATCTCTAAGTTCTATGTTCTTGGGTTCAATGTTCTTTCTTTTCATTCCATTGAGTACTTGTGTTTTCATGCTTTCTCTTCCATTGTGCACTCTAAGACAAATAGACATTCACCAAACTTCTATATCTTTTGCATTGCAGATGGCAACATGCCAATTGTGTAATCAATCTTAACTGCTATTACAAGAATGATGAGAGAGTTATGTGGCTTACCCATACATAAAGTATCGCAGCCCATGATGATTGCCAAGGGATTGGTGGATGTCAAGTCAACGTCCTTGAGTGAAGTTGTGCATATAATTCAATCACTTGGTTTAGTGGTCAAAGTTCATGAGCACAAATTTTGTCGCTTGTGAAAGGCTCTTCATGGCTTAAAGCAAGCACCTTGGGCTTAAAATGAGAAAATGCATTCTTATTCGGGTTGTATTTGTTTCATAAACAGCCCAATTGGAAGCACCCTCCATGTATGTACATACATAGGACTCACTGTTCTTGATTCTTTATGTTAATGACATTACTCATTTCAAGACCATGTGAGCTCAATATTGCAGCATTCAAGCTGAATTCCAAGCTACAGCAAAGTTTTTACATTATAGGCCTAAATCATATTACATTACTTTTGGAGCATTCTGTTTGCACTTCCTTTTTCGGATTTTCTCTCTCTTTCTTTTAGTGGTTGGTTTTGTGTGTGTAGGTGCCTAACATATCTCTGTCATACTAGAAGAGCTCTTCACTCTACAATGTGAAAGTTGAGCACATCTAAGCAAAAGCCTTCACACAAAGCATCAACACATAGTCAAGCATGTCTTTAGATATATCAAAGGGACTGCAACATTGGGACTTTTCTATCCTCAAGGGTCTCATCCATATTAACATGTTTTCATGAGAGCAAATTGTCCACCAGTCGCAATTCCCTCATGCTTGGTAACTCGTGCATTTCTTAGATTAACAATTATACTTGTGAGGCTAAAAGAGGGGCAGCATTAACAACTACCAATCTGTCTGGCTTAGACACATTCTAGCCGATCTATGTGTCAAGCAATCTTCACTAACACCCATTTACACTGATAGTCATAGTGTTGTGGCAATCTCCATTTCCCTGCTCGCACACAACACATGGAGGTGCACTATCACTATGTGAAAGCAAGGCTTCATACTCATGAGATTGAACCGATCTATGAGCTTATACAAGATTATGGCAAATTTATTCACGAGACCTCTTTTTCAAGAAAAGATTTAGGTCTTGCACAAGGCTTTAGTCTTATTACCTTTCGGGGACTAATCTACCAATCATATATCCATTCGCATCATTCTATCCTAGTAGGATTGTTACATTACATGTTCCTCTTGCAATCACTCCATTGTGAACATGCTCAAACATGGGCACCTAGTACCCTCTTGTTGGGGGGGATAAACCATCCACCCAGTGCCACTACCTACCTCTATTAAAGCTGAACTTAATAAAAGCAACAGCAAAGACGAGGGGTTTTCCCTTGATGGGACTATCCTCTTAGGCATGGTACTTTTGTATATCAGAGATGTAGCTGTTTTTCATTCCTTCAACATTACTATGATTCCAACTATCTCTTGCTCTCACTCTCTGTGTTCTTGCTTTGCTGTGTATGAGTATGTGCACACTTTCGCTTTCCAGTAAATGAAGAGCCAAGACATGTTTCTTGAAAATGATTTTACAACTAATGCTAAAAAAAGCATAATCAAAAAATGCAAAATACATTGAGTGCATGACTTCAGGGTGCCAACACTTCCTTCTCTTGCAGTAGAACCAAATACAACAGCTTGATAAGCAAGATGCAAACCAAGCTTAGTATGAAGCTGATTAATGGTTCGTTGCATATTGTAATGACAACTTCCAATGGTAAACAACATAAGATAGAAAAGTGTTAAGCAAATGTGTTTTTTGAGGCAAATAGTTGACTGGATAGAGTAAAGTTTATGTGAGAAACACTATGGATTCTCTCTTACGAGAAGTTTAAAGAGGGGTAATTTCTAGTGTCTTTGCTACAATTTACAAAAGCTGGCAATGTCTATCAAGAGCCTTCCTCATACGATGAGCTATTTCAAGAATAGATGAACCTGAAACACATCATCTGGTCAAGTATGGACATTGATTTGCCTCTCCCACATTGAAGCAGTGAATGCCACAAAAGTGTTTTGCATATGAAACGTCCCAACTCCTGAAGTACATGTGCATTCCAAGAGGTGAGTTTTAAATAGAAGTGCAAGTGCAACTTCTGAAAAATATGTTGTAAGGGATCAATGTCAAGGTACCTTAAATAATCCTTGAAAAATGGAAATCTGTTTTGTGTGTTTCAAGGAGCATGGTGTTAAATCTGCATGCATACTACTTCCACTCCACAAGCTTCTGACCAAACTCCCAATCATCAAAGGGCGGAGATTCCTCTGTTTCAAGTGGAAAACCAAGCAGTCCACTTCATTCTAAGAATGATGAAGGTTGGAAGAAAGCTAGTGATTGTTTACATGATGGCAAGCAAGAAAAGGCAATCAGGTCAAGGTATTTTGGAGCACTCTTCTCCCTCTACTACTCCCACCTGTAGGGCCACTACTATCAAAAACTATGCTGCAGTGGGCGAACATCAGGACATAAAAATGGTGTGGTTCTTCGCACTAAAACATTGATTCAACAGAGATAACTTAATTAAAATGTGTCATGATGATCAACACACTTGATATAGACAGTTAAGGTGCAGCTGAGTGGTACCGCATTAAGGGCCAGCTGAGTACTTATCACATAACTATGAAATTACTTTGACCCAACGAAAAAAAAAAGAAAAATTCTTGTCAATAGTAATAGAGTGTTTCCTCCTCGAAAGCTTCCAATGTGAGCCTGACAACCAAAAAGAACTTGCCTCTATCTCATACACTGTACGTCGAGCTTGACAAGCAAGAGAATTATCAATAACAAGAGAGGGTAAGTGAGAAAATAGTTTAACAATTTTGATTTAGCATATGTTCTGGAAAGACTGATTCACGTATGTCTTTGATGTACACTGAACATGAAAAAGACAAACCTCACTTCGCCCAATACCGACACGCTTCCGCTCTGCCAAGCACCGCTTATGAAACTTCAAGTACCTGTTTGTAAAAACTCTCCATGGTTAACAAGAAAATCAATAAGAAATAAAACAGCACAGACAGCAAAACTAACACTCTCACATTGTATACATAGACAAGACAAACAACAAAACTTTCTATCATCATTATTCTAACTAATTGAGTTGTTTCAAAATTTGAATTTAGTTCTTTAAGATGTCTCACTCTTTCTTGTCCAGAACCTGTATGCTCTGAGATGATTACTTCCCTCATTTCAACAATTGAACTAGTTAAAGGCAACAAGAAACAAAAAGACAGGACACCTCCTCATACATAAGTACATGTTCAGCATATGGTAGAGATGCAAAAGCACATAATGTTATTGCACTTTCCTCATAACACACGATATAATATAGCAAAGTAAGGTTGCAATGATTTGATTCCTTCTATCACGTTCAAAGTAAGGCTTGTGTATGGCCTTTTGAAAAGGCAGCTTGAGGCTTTACCGTTGAATGATGCAAATCAGCACTTAGACTAAGGTCATGGAACATTGTTAGCATGAGCATCATTCATAAGCTTCTTGATAGGCAGGTGATTACTAGTCTTAAAACTCCTTGCAAAACACAAAGAAGGGTTTCCAAGCATCAGATCATGTGTTGAATTAAAGCCAGCGCAATACTTTGATACTTAATGAGTTTTTTAAAGTGATAATCCAATTTCCAAAGCAGCAGACCCACAACAGAGTCCAGAATATTTACCAATCACCCATTGATGCCAATAAGAACAGCAATCAGCCCAATAAAATTTGATTTCATCGGCCAATTTGTCTTCCAAGTATCCTTGAGCAGTTATTAGCCCTTAGACCGGCATTAATTAATTAATGCCAAGTCTCTAATGTTACCGTTGACATTAGTGGCTAATTAATTGGTCTAGGCCAAAATTTGACAACTGATCTTAGATAGCCTTCCAAGACTGATGCAGTTAGGACACCAAATGGAAAAGAGAAGAGAGGATCAACAAATGCAAGGAGTCAAACTCTAACAGAGCTCACAACCAAGAGAAGGACCAGCATAAAATAGAAGAGATGTAACAGCCCCCTCTCAGATCTTGGGGAGTGGCTAAAGACCCAACAATATCATATGATGGAGCATAGAAGCCTAAGACAAACGCTTATGAAAAGATCTGCTGCATTGTCCTCCATTGGACAATAAAACACCCCTAGCTTGAGCTTCGCGATCTACTCTCTCACATAATGGTACTAGACGTAAAAGTGTTTCGTGCGAGCATGTAAGATGGCGTTCTTTGCCAAAGCAAGAGCACTCTAGTTGTCCATGCAGAGTGCTATAGGTCTTATTTGTGGAAAGCCAATCTCGTCCAACATGAAGAGGCACCAAACCACTTCATGTGCGATAGAGTAAAGGGCATGGTACTTAGCTCTAAAGACACACTCCACAACATCCAACTGAAAGTAGAGGTTGGGATCATGGTGTAACCAACAAACCACTCTAAAGAAAGAACCAATCAACATGCTAGAATCAAGCCCTGGGAGCTTGATTCAAGCCATAAAGGACCTTATGAAAATTATAGGCATGGTTCTCCTTTCCAAACTCGTTGAAGCCTAGAGGCTAATCAATGTAAATCTCATCCTATAAGATATTGCTCAAGAAGGAAAACTTCAAAACCAATTGATAAACAAGCCAATGATGGTGGGCTTCAAGAGCCAAAAAAACCCAAATAGTAGTGATACGAGCCATCAAAGTGAAAGTCTTTAAATAGCCAACCCTGCCTTCTGAGCAAATCCCTTGGCAACAAGCCTCTCCTTGTGCTTATTTAAAGTGCCATCAACCAAATACTTGGTCTTATTGACCCACTTCACCTCAGCCACTTTTCTTTTGCCTAGATGCAAAACCAACTCCTGAGTCTCACTATGCTCAATAAAATTGAGCTCATCTTGCATAGCTCAAAGCCAAATGTCCTATGCCAATGCCTCCTCAATGGTAGTAGACTCTCAATCCTCTAAGACCCAAATCATAAGAGCATAATTCACACAAAGTGAACACCCCTACTTCGCTTGCAACATGGCTGGTTGTCATGGTCCCTCTAGTGTCTGAGGTCTCAAGAAAGGATGTCAATCTTGAATCCTACGTAAGCTTCTAGAACCACTATTGAATCACATAGCGCTACTCCTCCCATGAGGGAAGCTTGGAACCTATTATGTACCTATCTAAGAAAGGGACTCCCAATCACAAGGTAAAGAACTTCCCCTTAACAACTCAATGGCCCCTCTAATAAGGCACGAACCTTAGGGATAGTCGTAGAAGAAGAAGAAACTGATAAGAATAGAAAAAGTTTCACTTGAGGAAGAAGCACCATTAGAGGGAGGGTTGAAGGGCATAGCCTTGTCAAACGCTACATCAAACCTCACCACCACTTTGCCGAATTTGTTTCTCCTTATGTTTCTTGTTGACATGGACGTAGGCACCACACCTAAAGATGCAAAATTGGATGATAGATGGCTTCTCGCAAAAAAACGTCTACTAAGGAGTCGTATCATTCAAAGCAATAGTCGAAGACATGTTGCAATTATGCACCCCTACATAGACTACCTTTGCAAATAGAGTGTGAGAAAGTCCTCGATACCCCAACGTCAAACAACCAATCAGCAACATGGTCAAATTCTATCACTCCACTACATTCTCAAATGGTATATTCGTATGAGCAAACTCCATTATCATCCCATGTTACCTACAAAACCTGTCAAACTTCATAGGATGAAAATCGCCTCCAAGATCAGTTCGAACCTGAAAGGTTGTTTGTTACTCCACAAACACCTTCCACTCGCAAAAACTAGAAAATGCCTCGAACTTGAACTCCAAAAAGTAGAGCCACATGTATCTCGAGAAATCATCAACCACAAGCATAAGATATTTGGCCTTCCCTAAGGAGGTGGTCCTCATAGATCTACACAAGTCAATATGTACCAACTCTAATAGTGTAAAAGCTCGTCTGGTTGCTATGAGGACATGCATTTTTAATGCTTACCTTTGGCATTACTAAGTTGTACACATGTGACGTGCAACTCAATTAAGTCATAGGAGATGGCCTAAGTAACCCGAGTGAACAACAAGTGACATTGACAAAAGTTGTACAAAGTCATGCCAAATAGATACTATGTCAATTTGGGTCAAAGCAAATAATTGTGCCACTAAATATATGCCATTGGGGGATTGGGCATTAGTTAATAAATTAATGTTGGTCCTAGGCCAATCAATGTTGGGCAATTAGATGTCCTATAAGGGTTAGCACACTAACTGCAAATGGACACTAGCTACTTTTTAGGCAAAGTCAGATGAATAATTAATTAATTTTCCAAAAATCAAATCCTCAAAATTAGTTAATTAAAGCTGAAAATTACATTTGGAAAGCTGCCAAGTGGCAAAACACACTGGCACTTGTCAAAATTACCCATGCAAGGATAAGAGAGGGCTGTTGGGCCTGGCTGAGGCTCATTCCAGCCAGTTAGTCCAATTGCAAGCTGTGAGAGAGAGAGGAGAGAGTTCTTGCTGCAAGCACCAGTAGTCTAGGACCATTACCAGCCAGCCAAGAGGCTCTAGCAGCAAACAGTTACTTCCTCAAGGTGACCAGGAGTAAGTGATTACCTACGAGGACTGCCCACAGCATCAAAAGCCTCCAGATCAACAAGCGACAGCATTTTTGCTGTCCCAAATCAAGGCAGCAGCTGGTACAAGCACTTCTTAGTAATAAAATTGGAAAATTTTCTCTCAACAGTTTTCTCTCTCATCTACCATCAAGCCTCAACAGTTCTCAGCTATTCCCAATGCAGGGTGAAGAGTAATTTAAGAAATTCCTGCTAAAACCCTAATTTACAGAAATTAGGGTTTCCATAGCCACTTTGAGATCCATGCCTAATTAACACCCAAGTACTCGGTATAGCAGCTCAAAGCATTAATTTGTAGCCAATCCAAGGTAGCTATCAAGAAATGATTGCTGTGAAAGCAAACCAAAGAGACGAGGGTTTGCAGGGAGAAACAGCAAACACTAAGAGAGAAGAGAACCTCAAAAAACATAGAAAAAGAAGATGGTGAAGCACTGAATCATCCTAAGTGAACAAAGTTGATACAACGGAGCCAAAGCTCTAAAGGTAACTGCAACTCTCTTGTCCGACTAAGCAACAACACCTATAGGGAATCTACACAATAAAGGGAGTAAAACACACTCCTCCGGCAATAGGATGTCAAAGATGTGTGCTCAAGGTGAAGGACAGCTGTCAAGCGAGTAAAACGTAGTCCTCAGATGCTGTTGGAAATGAGGAAGAAGATCACCAGCTACGAGCGTGTACTCCTAAAGATGAGGATTAATAGAACGGCCATGTTAAATGAGGAAATCCAACCCCTACTAGAGCATGAAGTCCAAAAGCACAGGTATCTGAGGTAGCACGTGCCTACCAAAGCCGTCGCCAATGCCAAGGAGGCATAAAACTATGAAACATAGCCTAAGAGCCTGACACTAGGCGAAGAGCACTGTCACAAGTAAACAAAAGTGATCTACAAACAAAAATGCAAGTGCCTATTGACACCAAATGGAGATGGTCACCAAGTGGAGGAAGAGAATCTACAACCCAAAACACATCCGAGAAGGTGCAAGAGACATGGCACCTAGTGCAGAGAGAGATGAAGACCATGAACTGCAAGGTCCTCCTAGTGGAATGTGAGCAGTAGTATGAAGATGGAAGAGAGTAACAAAATGTCACAAGAGATGAATGTGGGATAGGTAGAATCGGTAAAGTCAATGCCATTTATATAGGCATAGACTATCTAGAGTGCCGACCATTGAAGCCTCTCGGGTGGTGCCCCAACTCTCTTGAAAGGCACCCAGAAGGCCTTTTTGGGACTATAAATGAAATGAAAAATACAAATGGAAGAAAATATTACTAAATGATATGATTTCTCAACAGTAGCCCTTTATCAAATTATTGTGGCCCACATGCAAGAGATTGGAGACCCAAACTAAGCTCGAATTGTTGTACATTCAAAGGGCAACTTGTGCCCAAGTGTTGACCATTTATGACAGCCATTGTATTGAAGATTGAAGGACATGAAACCATATTTCAATGTACTTCAACATTATAGCCCTCACATGTGCACAACTTAATAATGCCAAAGCTAAGCATTAAAAATGCACATCCGCATACTGCATGCCCTCTCCTATTCCCAATGATTGGAATGAAGACAACCATAAGGAAGTAGTTCTTACTTGGAACAATGATAATTACCGAGCATACTCGGCTATTCTTTGGTGCATCTCCAAAGAAATCTGTTTGATTGTTACCTCCTGCAAGACATCTATCGAGGTGTGGAAGAAGTTACAACTAAACGAGGCTCCATTGACCTACGAGTTATGACCCTCCATAGTCAGTTATAAAATATCGGATTAGAGACAACTAATATGGTTTAATAATTTCTTCTCAAGGTGACACAAATACAAGATAAACTTCACAATATACAATCTGCCCTCCCTTGAGCCCATCTTATGGGGATTGTTCTCTACAAGCTCCCTCCGAAATTTGATGGTGTGGCTAATACCTTGCAAGCATATATATTCATGGCATTTATCTACTTTCCAAATATGACCTCTCTGTTGCTTGAGCATGAGGTTTCTTTGCATTTGCAAGGGAAATTGTCACCTTGGTCTAGCAACATGCAAGATGCTTTTGCTGCTTTAAAAATAGGGGACAAGAAAAAGAAAAAAGTCAATACTACCATGGTGATAAGAAGGAGTATCTTCCAAAGGATTGAAAGAGACTAGCCGCACAACAGGAGAAGGAGAAAAAGAAAAAGAAAAATAAGGACTCTCTAAGAAATCACCATCATCTTTAATTTAGACTCTGACTTTGGCCAAGTAACAAAGACCATGCCAACCTCTTCTACTTTCTAGCCCTATGGATGTTGTGATCTATCACAACTCTCCAATGACAAAGAGGGACTAAAAGCATCACAAAGAACACAAGAACTCAAAGAAAATACACTTAGGCACTGGAATCCATACACCAATGCACAAGAACAGTACAAAGGCTCCAGCATTGAGTCACAACAATGTGCATCAATCTCCCTCTCTCCACCAAGATGCAATCATGCTGAAGTACGAGTATCTGATGGGATGACAATGCAGAAGGGAGCTTACCTATAAATAGGCAAAATATAATGCCAAATTGAAGATCAATCAATCAGCAAAAAACTTGGCACCAAAATACTAATTGGCCAGACACTAAAATCTCTAGCATAAAATATAAACTCATATATCCATGAGATGTACACTCTCTTAACACACCTTCTTGGATCATGAATGATAAATACATTCAAATATACAATGATAATGACTCATCCTAGTACATATAACAATATGTAAGCATGGGGAAGAACGTGAGGATGACAATACTTTGAACTTAACCAGCTTGATTAATTATTATCATGAAAATTAAAAGAGAGAGAAAAGAGTCAACACCAAGTTGAGAGGGAAACCGGCCCCTCCCCCTTTACAATGATTTATTGAAACAAAACCACGAGCACCAAGTGCATGAACAATGTACAAAAGGCTGATTTACTGCAATTCTGAACATTAAGGTTTTGGAACCCTAATTTATACAAACTCAGGCAGCAAGCTAATTTTCTTCTTTAGTCCTTGGATTAGATTAAACTAAGTAGAAAGTGCTTCTTGGATGAGAGAGAGATAGGAAAATACAAAGCATATGGCTGAAATTTCAGCATGGGAGCTTATTTCAAATGAAGAGAGATACATCTAATACATAGGTGTGGAGCATGGATGCTCAAAAGTGAAAAGTAGAGGTTACAAATCACAACTGTTTGCTGAAAATGACAAGTGTAGAGATACTTGTTTCTTCAAAATGACATGTGTCCTCTTTTAGACGACACATGTCACTTTTCTTAAAAGGGAAGCTTTCAAGCCTTCTACTTTAAAAATCTCTCAAATAGTTAAAAACTTGAGATAGCTGCTGAAGACAAATTTGTTTCTTGTGAAATTCCGAAGCGTTTAACACGAATCAAATTTCCATTTGAGCAACTTCAAAGAATAGTAACCTGCTGAATTTTAGGAGTCGCCAAATTTAGCTTCTAGAGAGCTTCATTGTATAGGTTCACCGATTCATGGTTTGTTTCTTCAATCATGCACATCTAGTTTCACTTTCTAAAACTACTCATTATATGGGCAATCAATGTGACTATCTGAGTGTAAAAGTCTTAGTTATCTAAGCTTTCTAATCAATTTGACTACTTGACTACACTTTAAATTTACTCTTGGGCATCTCGTCAATGACGACCCAAGTATAATTATAGAGAGTTTAGACCATTGGCCACCCTTAAATAGAAAGATGAACATTTAATCATATTTTGAAATACTTAAATAATACAAATCGCCTTTTAAAGTACATAAGCATCAAATTAATTTGGAATCATTGAACAGAT
Organism: Lygodium microphyllum; assembly: GCF_053477565.2. NCBI lineage: Eukaryota > Viridiplantae > Streptophyta > Polypodiopsida > Schizaeales > Lygodiaceae > Lygodium > Lygodium microphyllum. Next base: position 63,237,095 of record NC_141159.1, on the reverse strand, counting down.
ATGTCTTGGTAACAATCGATATACAAAAGGTTTGTTACACAATGATACTCAAATAGCACCATGGAAGCAATGGATAATCAAGCCACCACTAAGGTGCCTCAAAAAGACTCTTGTCTATGTAGATTATACCAATCTTGAACCACAAAAAGTAATCAAAGTAGCTCTCGATTAGCTCCGCAAAAGGCACATCATGACCATGGATCCCTTATCTTCGATCAAATCACCGAAGTATCTCTTCATGTGAGCTTAAACTAGAAGCAAAGGCCACCACAAAAATCTTTGCTATAAAATGCAAACTTGTACATCCATGAGATGTAGACTGTGCTAACATCAAAGCCTTATCCAAATGCAAGTGTGGAGAATCTTGAGTATATCTTTCGACAACAACAACTAGTTCTGTCAAATTCAAATCCTAGAGCTAGTTTGACCTTTAGGTTCATAATGGGATACTTGATATAATGTGGCCTTAATTGCTAGTCTATTTTCACACAACACACTTCGGTGGTCTTAGCTGAAGACAGAGAACCCACGGTCATGATGCGCTTCTGCAAGGCATTGGTGATATGCATCAAATCTCAACTATTTCTACTTTCTATGGTCAAGGACTAGAAGAATCAACATCAATATCAAAGTCTTTCCACTGAGGCAGCTTGGTGGTGGCTTGATCAACCACTACTTGCGTATCCATGGTCCTTTTGAATTATAATTTATGTATATACTATGATGAGTCCTTCATCATTGTATATTTTATTGTACTCGTCACCCATGATCTAAGAGAGGATATTAGGAATGTACATATACTGGATGCCAAAGTGTTTATCTTGGGTATTGAAACCTGCAATCAAAGTGCATTTTGATTCTCAATCTAGCGCATTAAATGTGGCCAACTTAATTTTGCCACATAAAATGCTACCGGACTGCATAATTTAATGTATTTATTTCTTTCTATTTATAGGCTACTCCATCCTCTCATACATTTATTAGATATGAGCACATTGCTTGTCAAAGAGGGTGGAGACTGATACACTGTACTTGTCCTTAACACCACCATGTACTACTCAAGAGCCTTGATATAAGTTTTATCCTCTCCAAGTTCTTTTGTGACCTTGTTATTCTTTTTTGTTCATCATTATCTCTTCGCTTCCATTGCTCCATACTTTTTTAACACGAAGATGTGTCTAGACTAAGGTCAATTGAAGGAGCAGTGGACCAATCAAGCATCCCTTCTCATGTCAAGAAGAGAAGACATTCTCCATAGGTTGTTAGACCAACATGTCTCCACTAATCATTGCAACACCTAGCAAGCATGCTAAATGAATCATGAGTAGAGAAGCATGACCTCCTCTCGATTACCAAAGAGATACTACATCAACCTGTCCTCGTGAACAGAAGGTCCTACGAGACATAGAGTTGTGAGATTTGGGAAAGGTACCCTTGGCCTTTAAGCCTTTTCACAATGATGGCAAAATCTATTCTTCTTTGGTATAATCTACTAACATAGTTTTAACACCAATTGCAAGCTACTCTACTCCTTACTCGTCTTTGCCTTTCAACTCTTTCAAGAGCATTGGACTTCACATAAAAACCATCACAAATCAAATAGGGCATCCTACCTTTAAACAACATCCCATATATCCTACAAATCCGAAACATGCTACATAAGGTCAAACCGTGTCATGCAATTCAACCCATTGAAGCGAATTTAATCACTAAATGTGTTCTTCCCCATAGCAATTGTCACAAGACTGTGACAACTATTACCTTTTTGTTGATTTCTTTATTACATACTTTATTTGGTTTTTCATTTTGGAAGGATCCCTCTTGAAATCTAAACGCCTGAGTTGCATGGCCAGTATGTGAAACAAACAGGAATGTCTAGTGAGTCAAGTCCGGACAGTTAAGGTCCAATACAAGTCTGGAAGAGACTTGTGAAAGTGTATATGGACAAGTGTGTTGAAGAACTAGCCTGGAAGAGACTAGTTCAAAGTGAAGATGGACAAATCTCCAAGAGATTAGTCCATGTGGGGTCATCACTGGAAATTCACTTTCAGTTGGGCTACATTACAAATTTGGATGTAACCATAGTCTACAAAGATGGTCAGAAGACTAGTGGGGATGCAATGGAAGCAACTCCTAAAATTTAGGGAGTTACTATTTTTGGATCCCAGAATCTGTTCGTGTCATTATCTTTGTTTTTGCACGAGAATCAATCCTCTGGTCTGTGACGAGGTCAAATTCTGCACCGAGCATGGAGAATTTTAGACCGGAAGGCTAGAACGGGAAATATCTTACAGTGCTGCCACTTGGAACAAATGTGTGCACTTACCTCTTTAAAGAGAGCTGGCGTGCAGTTTTGGGGCTGAAAGGGGCTCATTTGTGATGAACAGCTGCAGTTGGAGAGCTCTTGAGAGCTGGCCTACCTAGTCTATGATGCACAGAGGGTTGGGCTTGCTCCCTACTCACTCTTTCTCTCCCTGACAGTATGGTTATGCTGCAGAATCAAGGGCCTTTCTTCTGATTCAGGTACAGTTGTGTGGAATATGCTGTTTTTGCATGAGGCAAGAGCCTCTTTTCTCCAGGAACAGGAGCAGTTGTTTGCTGCCCACAAGCAGGAACAGGTGAGGGTGGTAACCTCACCAAGCAAGTGTTTGAAACAGCACTAAATCAGTACTGATTCTGGACTGTTCAGAGGTTATTTCAGAGCCAATTGATGTCAGAATCAAGGGGCACTTGGCACATATGATGCAGAACAGTACAGGGATCAATATAAGCTGAAAACAGGTTTCAGAACAGGTCTGAACCAGTAATCACAGTGGGCTGAACAGTACAGGGAACAGTATGAGTTGTAAACAGGTTTCAGAACATGTCTGAACCAGTAATTACAGCAGGCTGAAATGGTCAATTCTGCACTCCAACCAGAAGATTCAGACTTCGGCAGAGTTTCCACTCCTGGTCGGCTTGTTTTGGGTCAGTAATTGTACTGTTATGCTGCCAAAATTCACCCAGAATAGGTAAAAGACAGCCCATTGTACTCTCGCTCTTTTTAAAAATAAAGAAATACCGCAAGGGGCGCCTAACTTAGGGGCCAACAGGGTGTCTGTGTGGCAACAGGAGCATTTTAGCTTCCTGTTTTCCTTCTTAATTCTGTGTCTTTAAGTTCAGGTAAAGTGGACGACTGTAAATTGGCTGAAAGCATTTATGTATTTGGGTTGTACACTACCGCCCTTTCCAGTGAACAGGCCAGTTCCATGCTTCCGTTGCTGGGACCAAATCACTTTTTCCCTAAAGAGTGAGCCAGGGTTTGATTGGGTGTAAGACACAGAATTGTGCATGATGGCTGATAGAAAGGAAGACACCAGAGAGGAAGCGTCTTCTTCACAGGAGATCCCTGTTGTTCATGAGGTGGGAGAGTCTTCTAGACCTCCACAGTTTGTTACTCCTCCTACTATGGTTGACCCACAAGTTCTTACGGCTTCTTCTATGGATGAGGACACTTTCAAGACTCAGTTAGTTGCTGCTGTGAGTATGTTTACTCAAGTGATGCAGAATCCAAGGTTTTTGGCATTTTTAGAGCCTTCCCTTCCTTTACAGCAAGTTCGGCAACCTGCAAAGATATCGGATCCAGTAGAGGTCCAGGATAAGGGTAATCATGCTGCAAATTCAGTGGAAACACCAAGGCAGCTTGCGGAGTCAATGGAGACTCCAAGATTGGTTCCGACTGTCCAAGAACAGGTGGCGGAAACGCTAGTTACACAGGCATTGCCAGTTCAGCTTGCCACTTTACAGCAGTCAAATGTTGGTTTAAATGGACAGGGAAACAGTTTTCAGGCTTTACCACAGGTTTTCCCACCGACCTCTGTACATCCTGGATACTTTGGAGGTGGATCTGTATTTCAGAGTATGGCTGGTTATGCGCCTGGAAACCAGATTTATGTACCAGGAACAGTGTTTGGGGGTACACAGGGTTTTATGCCAAACCCCATGTATGGCAATATAGGCATGCAGCCTGGATTTCAGGGAGTTCAGGGCAGCTTTGGCATGCCACAGGGCACTTTTGGTATGGCTGGTTATCAAAACCAGCAAGCAAGTATTGTGTCTACAAGCCCTGTAGTCAGTGGTCCGGCAACTCCTATGCCACCTATTAGTGTTCCTATGTTACAGGCATATCCTACGGATCCTTTGATGGCTCATGAGAAGCCAAAGCCATACAAGGAAGGTGGTGCAGCTGTACAGTTTGACATCTTTCGAGGATTTGAAGATAGGACTAAGGCTCTCTCTTTCTTACACCAGTTTGATGCCGCATTTGCAGGAGGGAACTTTACAGAGCCTTCTAAGGTTCGAAAGCTGCCACTTTTCTTAAGGACAATGCTAGTCAGTGGTGAAGTACACTGTTGATGCAAGGACAGGCTCCTGCCACTTGGACTTACTTCAAGCAAGTATTTGCTTCACTTGGTTGACCAATGAATTTGAGATCGATGTTATGTCAACTTGGCACAATTTGGATGCATCTAAATGCAAGGATCTGGAAGACTATAACAAGAAGTTTTGGGAGGCTTTACTTCCAGTCACTTCTTACAGGGTTGTGCCATTGACCGAGCAGATAAAGAAATATTGCTGTGGGCTGCCCAAGGAACTCCGGAATTATTGTACAAAGACAAAGGTCACCACTTTGACTCAGTTAATTGAGAATGCCACAACAGGAAATGCATTATTGTTGGGACAGTCAAGTGGTTTGGGGGGCAGCATTAAACAGGACAAATCTGAAAAATTTTCAGCAAAGAAGCCATTTGGTAAACAGGTTTATCAGAATTCTCAAAGCACAGGTAAACCTTGGCAGTTCAAGAAGAAGCCAGCCAAGTTCTTTGGACAGCAGCCAAAGGACCAGAAGAAAGCTTTTGTGTGCAAGTCTCTGGAAGAGAGAGAGGTTTTAACGGCTGAGAGGAAATGCTTTATCTGTGAGCAGACTGGTCATATTGCGTCTAACTGTCCTGACAAGAATAAGAGACCAGTTGATGATAATAAAGAGGACAAGAAAGGAAAGAAGCCCAAACCTTCAGCAGGTTTAGTGCCGCATATGCTAGGAGACAAGCCACACTCGGATGCTAATGAGCTCTGCAGAGCTTGGGGTAAAGTTAGGGATCAACATGTACTTATTTTCTTTGATCCTCGAGCTAAGGCAATCTTTATCTCACCAAAGTTGGCTTCTACTTTGGGCATCAGAGCAAATGAGATGGGCTACACAGCAGAGGCAAGGTTGGCATGTCCTGGCCACTCAGAGTCTGTGACACCCATTCTGGGAAAGTTGCGTCTTCATATACAGTCTTATGTTGATGCACAAGAATATTATATCATGCCACTTGAAGGCTGTGATGTCTTGTTGGGAATGCCATGGATGTTCAAAAAGCATGCTGTGTTGGATGCCTTTAACAAGACACTGACTTTGGAACATAGGGGAAAGACTCATATGCTTGATGTGAAGCTTAAAAGAGAGTCTGTACCTGTTGTATCGGCTTCTACCATTACATCTGTATACAGAATCATCTTTCTGCGTACTTGATTTTTGCACGTGATGTCAAGGATAATGATGAGTCAAATTTTTCTATGTTAGATAGAGACAGGTCTGCTTTCTTGTCTCAGTTCAGCAATTGTTTTTCTGACTCATTACCATCACAGTTGCCACCAGAGAGGTCTGAGGATCATGCAATAGATTTGGTGCCACGCAGTAGCCCACCAAATAGACTTCCGTATAGGGTTAGTGCAGCCCAACAAAAACAGATATTGAGCCGGGTGAATGAGCTGTTAGAGAAAGGGTTGATTCAGCCAAGTTCATCTCCCTTTTGCTCACCAGTGCTCTTAGTGCAGAAGAAGGATGGCTCTTGGCGCATGTGTATAGATTATCGAGCGCTAAACAAGAGTACCATCGAGAACAGGTTCCCCATTCCAAGAATTGACGACATCCTTGGCCGTTTGGAAGGAGCGTCAATTTTCAGCAGGATCGATTTGAAGAGTGGATCAATTTTCAGCAGAATTCGCAATTTTGCAGAGATTGCTTCACTTTACATGCTTTACAGAAGAAAGGAGACTCATTCCAGTGGACACAGAAAGAGATTTCAGCTTGTAATCTTCTTAAAGAAAAGATGACTTCTAGTCCAGTGATCATTCTGCCAGATCTTAGGAAGTCATTTGTTGTCCAGTGTGATGCCTGTGGCAATAGCATTGGTGTAGTGCTAATGCAAGATGGCCGGGTAGTGGCTTATGAAAGCAAACTCTTGCAAGGGCCAGAAAAGACTATGCAAGTCTATGAGAAAGAATTGCTGGCTGTAATTCATGCGCTTTCTTATTGGAAACACTACCTACTTGGGGCAGATTTTGTTGTCCAGACAGATCATCAAACATTGCGTTATTTCTTAACTCAAACTAAGCTGTCAGAAAAGCATGCGTAGGGCAAACTTTTTGTCAATGTTCCACTTTCAGATTATGCATGTGGAAGGCAAAAAGAATGTTGTGGCTGATGCTTTGTCAAGGAAGCCACAAATTTCAGCTATGTCAATTCCTTATCATCATGAGCTTGATGATATGAAGGAACAGTATGCTGATGATGAAGATTTTGCAAGGATCTTTGATCAACTTGTGAATGGACAACATCATGAGCATTATCTTCTCAAGGATGGTTTCGTGTTGATGCATGGTAGACTATGTGTGACTATGCCATTGAGACGAAAAGTTATGACAGAGAGTCACTCTCCACCGTATGCAAGGCATCGTGGTATTGATGCAACAGTCAAAGCAATAGAGGCATTCTTTTATTGGCCTACTTTGAGAAGAGACGTGGATGCTTTTGTGCGGCAGTGCTTGATTTGCCAGAAGGTCAAGTTTGACAGGGAAAAAGCGCCAGGGCTTTTACAGCCATTGCCTATTCCACATAAACCATGGGAAAGCAAAGCTATGTTCCAAGGACACAGACAGGAAATGATGGGATATGGACTATTATTTGCAGGTTTAGCAAACAGGCTCATTTCATTCCTGTCAGGAAGAAGATAAAACCAGATCAGATGGCACGTTTGTTTATGTGCAATGTCTTCAAGTATCATGGTATGCCACAGTCTATTGTCGGTGACCGTGATCCACGGATGACAAGTCTATTCTCGAGAGGCATATTTGAGAACATGGGCACAACGCTTAAGTTCTCATCGTCATTTCATCCACAGACTGATGGACAGTCAGAAGAGGCAAATTCTACTGTCTTGGATTTGCTTAAGTGCTATGTGTCAGAGCACAAGTCAAAGTGGGAGTAGTATTTGCCTTTGGTCAAGTATGCATACAATAATACTGTGCATTCGTCAACAGGCAAAGCCCCTTTTGAAATTGTTGAAGGTGGTAAAAAGGTTCCTCCCATTTTGCATACAAAGGATAAGATCTTTCAGGCAGATCAGTATGTGCAGAGTATGGGGGAAATGTATCAGAAAGTTAAGCATGCCCTTGAAAGGACTCAAGCAAAGCAAAAGAAAGCTCCTAATCATCACCGTCGTGAATTGATATTTTCACTTGGTGATTGGGTACTGTTGCGATTTGAAAAGGCACGCTTAAAGAAGCCGAAAGGCAAGGAAAGTCTTTTCACTAAGCTTAGTGTGCGATACTATGGACCTTTTCAAGTAACAGAGAAGATTAGTGATGTCAACTATAGGCTGAAATTGCCTGACAATTGGAAGATTCATAATGCTTTCCATGTAAGTCTTCTTAGACCCTATGTTGGTGATGTGCCAGAAGATATGCCAGTTGAGGAACAGCCCGAAGTTGAGGAACTTGATGAAATTCTTGTTCCAGAACAAGTATTGGCACACAAGGAAAGGAAAGTGAAAGGTAAAGTTGCTAGAAGGTATTTGGTTAAGTTCAAGAACTATCCAGTTATAGATGCCAAGTGGATGGACGAAGGTGAACTTGCAGAGTCACCTAATGTGTTGGAACTTTACCTTGAAGCATTTCGCTTGAAACCTACCTTGACACCTTGTATCTCTAAGCTGAAATAGATTGTTAAAGTGACAATAGCTCAAGAAAGAAATTATATACAGAAATAGATTTTGTACAGGTTAACACTTATTGTGTCCATATGGTTTTCTCAGTGCTAAAGAAGTAAGTATTGCTTGCAAGAATACAGTTTTCACTTCTATTGAATTGAATACATGTTGTAACAATGGTTACTCGATCGGGCATGTATTTTGTGAATTGACTCAAAGGGAATATCATTTTGATGTACCGGCCACTAGATCTCTAGTCAGGGTGATGTGGAGTCATCAAATGAGAATCTTCCACTATGGGGATATCATTGTGGTGTACCGGCCACTATATCTGAAAACAGTGATGTGGAGTCACATGATGATAGTCTGCCATGTTTCACAGTTAGAACATACATGTGTTAACAGTGTGTTCAGTTCACAATGTTGATTGATAGCATATATGTGTTCTACATGTTTTGCCAAGTTTAAGTTCACTGTGTTAGCTGAAAGCATGTATGACATTCATGCAAACGAGGACGTTTGCGATTTCGAGAGGGAGGTATGTCACAAGACTGTGACAACTATTACCTTTTTGTTGATTTCTTTATTACATACTTTATTTGGTTTTTCTTTTTGGAAGGATCCCTCTTGAAATCTAAACGCCTGAGTTGCATGGACAGTTTGTGAAACGGACAGGAATATCTAGTGAGTCAAGTCTGGACAGTTAAGGTCCAGTATAAGTCTGGAAGAGACTTGTGAAAGTGTATATGGACAAGTGTGTTGAAGAACTAGCCTGGAAGAGACTAGTTCAAAGTGAAGATGGACAAATCTCCAAGAGATTAGTCCATGTGGGGTCATCACTGGAAATTCACTTTCAGTTGGGCTACATTACAAATTTGGATGTAACCATAGTCTGCAAAGATGGTCAGAAGACTAGTGGGGATGCAATGGAAGCAACTCCTAAAATTTAGGGAGTTACTATTTTTGGATCCCAAAATCTGTTCGCGTCATTATCTTTGTTTTTGCACGAGAATCAATCCTCTAGTCTGTGACGAGGTCAAATTCTGCACCGAGCATGGAGAATTTTAGACCGGAAGGCTAGAACGGGAAATATCTTACAGTGCTGCCACTTGGCACAAATGTGTGCACTTACCTCTTTAAAGAGGGCTGGCGTGCAGTTTTTGGGCTGAAAGGGGCTCATTTGTGATAAACAGCTGCACTTGGAGAGCTCTTGAGAGCTGGCCTACCTTGTCTATGATGCACAGAGGGCTGGGCTTGCTCCCTACTCACTCTTTCTCTCGTTGACAGTATGGTTATGCTGCAGAATCAAGGGCCTTTCTTCTGATTCAGGTACAGCTGTGTGGAATATGTTGTTTTTGCATGAGGCAAGAGCCTCTTTTCTCCAGGAACAGAAGCAGTTGTTTGTTGCCCACAAGCAGGAGCAGGTGAGGGTGGTAACCTCACCAAGCAAGTGTCTGAAACAGCACTAAATCAGTACTGATTCTGGACTGTTCAGAGGTTATTTCAGAGCCCAATTGATGTCAGAATCAAGGGGCACTTGGCACATATGATGCAGAACAGTACAGGGATCAATATAAGCTGAAAACAGGTTTCAGAACAGGTCTGAACCAGTAATTACAGTGGGCTGAACAGTACAGGGAACAGTATGAGTTGTAAACAGGTTTCAAAACATGTCTGAACCAGTAATTACAGCAGGCTGAAATGGTCAATTCTGCACTCCAACCAGAAGATTCAGACTTCGGCAGAGTTTCCCCTCCTGGTCGGCTTGTTTTGGGTCAGTAATTGTACTGTTATGCTGCCAAAATTCACCCAGAATAGGTGAAAGACAGCCCATTGTACTCTCTCTCTTTTTAAAAATAAAGAAATACCGCAAGGGGCGCCTAACTTAGGGGCCAACAGGGTGTCTGTGTGGCAATAGGAGCATTTTAGCTTCCTGTTTTTCTTCTTGATTCTGTGTCTTTAAGTTCAGGTAAAGTGGACGACTGTAAATTGGGTGAAAGCATTTATGTATTTTGGTTGTACACTACCGTCCTTTCCAGTGAACAGGCCAGTTTCAGCAATAGAGTGGGAGAAATGAAATGATGGATAAGTATGTGGCAAAAACACAAGCAATAATGAGATGTTGGTCATGGGTACTCTAGGTGGATAATCAATGTAAAGTGGAGTTGCTTGATAGAAGGAAGATGGACCACTAGGCATTGGCATCTATGCAAACTATGTGATCTCCTAGGTGGTATCTAGGGTTTGATACATGAAGAATCGTAACTTGTGCATGAACTCCTAAGGTTGCTTGAATAAGGAGTGGAACTTTTTCACCAACCTTGCATTGCTAGAACCCGGCTAATAAATAGGATTAGAACCTCAGGGGTATGTGTCTTGAAGCAATAAGAGCCCCAATGTGATGTGATTAGGAAAAAGTGGATGACTAAATGCAGCAACAGTAAGTGGAAATGATGAGCGCAAAGGGTGAATGAGTGAGTTTCAAGTACATGAGGGTGATACGTCAAAAGTAAAATCATCAAATTTAGCATGTGCTTGAGAAACATTACCTATCCTTATATCTCTAAAACTACCTCTTCCCATATTCACACATTGGTATAGGTCTTAATCTCCATGGTAACTTATACCCATAGCTTGCACTTCAAAAGATGTAAGAAAACAAGGCCTGGCAATATATAAATCGTATATACCTTGCATCAATTCTAGTGGAAATGGAGACATTAAACAAACCATTATATTCATGTCAATGTACCCTCTTTCAACTAGGAGCTCTAAAAGGTATCAAATAGTTGTTTGGTGCTTAGGTTGATACGTCCTCTTTCAACTAGGAGCTCATTTAGCACCAACTATTGAGCACCTCTCTTCATGATATAAATTTGCTAATATGGGGGCATGTTGGTGCTACTAGAGTTTTACAAGACAATATTGAGGCAAATAATTCCTAGGAACTACTTCAAGATATGAAAATCTTTATCTTGAGAGTGTTGTGAATTCATCAAGGGTGATGGCATAGTAAACTTTGATGGTGCTTATCCTTTCAACCATGGTGGATGACTCCAAATTTTGATCCCTTAAAGCCTGTAATGCAAGGGGAGTTTGTCACAACACAAGAAAAAGACCTTGTATCCTCCTTAGTTAATTTGCAATCAATTAGTTATTATATTTGTTTACTTTGACATTAATAGATTTCTAGAATAGTCCATTAGAGCTTGCCATTGACTTGAGCAATCACAACTTACGATAGATCCATGCTATGGGTTAGAAGAAATATAGTATGATTCAACAACTAGGCGCCTCTAATCAAAACTCAAGCATAACAAGGTCAAACTAACACGCAAAAAGGATAGATGCCTGTAAGTGTAGCTACGTTTGACAAAACCAACAACTACAATCCACATCCAAGAATTACACAAAAAACTTGAATGAGTTTTCTCGTATGGAAAATCCCTAAATTTTAAGGAGTTCCTAAGTTTTAGGGTATCTCTAAATTCTAATAGCCTCAAAATGGCCTAAAAATGCTAATCCTAAAAAATAAGGATAATATTCTTGAAATGATACCTCTAAATTCTAACAATTTTTACTAAATTTGATTATTTCTAGTTCTTGACATTTCTTACTCCAAAAGGGAAAAGACATATGAAGATCTAGGGCTGTCTTTGACATTTGTAATACACTTGAAAAGAGCTTTCACATGATACCTATGTCTACAAGTCCCTAAATTTTGGGAGGCTCCTAAATTTAGCAACCTCAAATTGACCTTAACATACTATTGCTAACAAATAGAAATCGCATTCTAAAAATAATAAATTCATGTTTTGACAATTCTTACTAATGTTGGTTGTTTCAAATTATTGACAATTCTCGACCCAAAAATGAAAGCCATAAAGAAAGGACAAGTGTCAAAACACTTTGTTACTCAAGCTTCCAAGTATCCCACCACTTTTCCCACTTCAAGACACTACTCCACTCTCTCTCTTTGCACTAATTCTACCTCCCTTGTATAAAAAGAGCTCATTATCTCCACCATCATCCTCCACTCTTTGATTATCAAATCTATTAATCTCCCTCTTCTCTCATTGTTGTTTTACAAGACAACCAAACCTATAAATTCATTACAATGCCTCATTTTGAAGCTCTTCTTCAACTCTCAATTGGTCTCAATTTCTTTTATACATATGTTTGTATTGTAATTGTTTGAATAATTGTGATATTTGGCTTCTAAGGATTCATTCTTTCAATTCATTTGAAATGCTAAGTCTAAAAAATAAGCAAGTATTATGATTGTCCAACAAACCACAATACGAGGCATTTACATTTGATGATCTGAAAATAGGCTTCAAGGGCAAATAACTTTGGCAAGATTAGTTGAAACATCTCTAAGAGTGTTGTCATGCGCTCTTGAATGCCAAGCTTTCTGAATCACGACTCAAGTGTCCATCAAGAATACCCAACTTTGATAACATGTAACGAAATTCTAGGAGAAACATAGAGAAATGCAAACATATGACACAAAATAAACACAATCTAATGAATGCCTCAATGAAGATGAGAGTACATAAAGATAAAGAATGATACAAAGGGCCTCAAAACTTCCATGCGTCCAGAACCAGGCTAGAGATAAGTTGAGACTGGTGTCAAAGACATCAAAAACAGCTCCAAGACCGTGCCATACTTCACAAGGATCCCAAAATGCAGCAATAGCAGCAGCAGTCCATTGTAAAGGCTAATGATGCAGGCATCAATGGAGCAAGCAAAACATAGTCCTCCAAGAAGCATGATATCAATTGATACTCCACGTAGCAAAACACAAGGTCTACTTTCTAAAATGCACCCCAATGCATAATAGATGATGGAGAAGAAGATTATGCCAGCAATATATCCCTATGAGCAACAAAATGAAGGCTGCAGGTGTGAACATGCAGGCTGTAGCAATCCTAAGAATCCAACAACAGAGTAGCAGCTCCTAACAATAGGTGACAGCCCCTAGATAGGGCATGGTTACCTAGAGAGAGAGAGAGAGATGGTCGATGGCTGGTGGTAGAATGAAGATAATGAGGGATGGGGATGGATCCCCACATGTGCTTGTATGGGGATGTTTAGGCATTTGTCCCAAGCAAATGCCTTTTTCATAAGTATATATTTTTGAGGCTGTTAATGTGGAGTTAAAAACGACACCAAAATAAATGATAATTTTGTGTTAATGGAGGCCCTCAATTTCACTTGCTCAACGTGTTAGCGAGTCGTTCCCTGGCCATGTCAGCAGTACAGCAGGACACTGGCCACGTCAGCAGTCTGCGCAGGTGCCACATGGCAGCCTGCAGTCGGAGAGTTTTTTACCATTATTTTATGCAGTCGGCTGCATTTATTGCAGCCGACCTGGTGCTGGGCACTATTTCCTTCCTGGCAATTTATAGTCAGATTGTGGCACATTCTCAGATATTCTGATCGTGAGATTTGACAGAGACAGACTGCAGAGACGGACAGCACTCAGGCTGACAGAGATCAAGGTCCTCAAGGCGGAGACACACGCAGATATTTTCTCTCCACCCGTGTATATTTCTGCACTCCTATACAGCATACTACACTACAGATTTTCTGCGTTACACAGTCTCCTTTTCTCCCTCTATTCTCTGTGTGTTCACTCTCTCTCTGTCTTTGTCCTACGCTTCCGCATCACTGCACTCTGACATGGTATCAGAGCAGTGAAGATGGACTGATTGAGTGCTGAACCTACCTGAAGAGGAGATTTCAGAGCGACACAAGGCTGCATTTCCAACATTCGAGGGCGAGCGTGAGAGCTGCGAATCGGATCACAGCTGAAGCGAGCGTGGGTGTGGGAAAGGAGCCCAGTTGGTGAGTTTGCTGCAGGTTGTTGCTGTTTGAAGGGGAGGAAGGCTGTGTTTTAGGTCTTCCATTGCAGATTTTACCTTTTCATCTCCTCCGACGGCTGAAAAAGGTTCGAAAAGCGGAGGAAAGAGCCCTAGCAAGCTGCGTCTTCACAGTCAGAGGGGGTTGCTTTTGTGTTTGTGCAGGTATTATGAGTGAACATGTCTTTAGAGACTGACTTGGAGTTCCAGGCGATCATGGACAAGAAGGTGCCTGTCCTACCAACTCTTCTATCGGATCAAAAGCTTGATGGTGACAATTACCACGTTTGGCACGTGATGATGTTGCCATTCTAGAGTCTTATGATTTGGCGGAGCTTGTGATGGAGGAGATCAATCGGCCGTCAATGATAGATGAGTCCAAACTCTTTTCCAGTGCTCGTGCAGACTTGACCAAAGCCAATCTCACTGGGACAAACTGAATGCCAAGATTCATTCTTTTCTTTTCTATCTTGCACTACAGTTGTGATAGCTCACATCGAGCACTTGACGGTGGCTCGAGAGATATGGCTAGAGCTCGACCAGATGTATAACCGGACGACCCTGATGAAGAGGGTTTCTTTGGAGGTGCAAATGCAGACCTTATCCGTGAATAAGTCTTCTTTGCTTCAGGAACACATAAACAAGCTTCGACAGCTTCAGATGCAAGTTCAAAATGCGAGGAAGCCTATCTCCTCCGAAGATGTGGCGATCACTTTGTTGTCCCAGTACCTTTTATTCCACTCTTATTACATTAGGGCGGGAGTCGACTCTTTGGTGGGAAGAGTTGGTTCCTATGGTCTTGGACAAAGAGGTACAATTAAAGGGATAGAATGCTTCCAAATCAGAGGCTTTGATTGGTCGAGCCTCTTAGAAGAAGGGGAAGGACCAAAAGAAGGAGAACAACAAATCCAAGAAGGACAAGGAGGACTCAACCTGCCATCTTTGTGGTAAGACCGGTCATTAGAAGAAGGATTGCCCCAACAAAGACAAGGACACCAAGAAGGACACGAAGGATTCTGGAGTGGTGGCTGCACCCTCATTAACTGCTTTTCTACACTTAGCAGTCATTGAGGTAGACTTCTAATGCTGCGATGACAACTCCCCAGGCTCGCGAGTGGATCACGAACAGTGGTGTTTCACGGCACATGACTCCTTCCGTTGGTATTGCCCATTTGCGACCTTCGCATGGGCAGATTATCATTGGAGAGCTCTCATCTGTGTCTATTGCTGCGAGGGGTGAGATGCAACTTATTCCAGATGAACGTGGTGGTACCCATACTTTCGAGGTGTTGCATATGCCAAGCTTGGGGTATCATTTACTTTCGGTCCATAAGATTTGTGCTCTTGGCCTCTTGGTGGAGTTTGATAGTGATATTGTTCGAGTCCTTGATCGTGGATCGAGGAAGGTTCTCTCTGCAACAGGGTATGAGGAGAATGGCATCTACAAATTGAAGTCTTCTACAGCTCTTACCTCTCTTCTCCCTACCCCTCAGACACAGTCCAAGCTATGGCATGCTTAGTTTGGCCACCCAAACTATGAGTACCTTCGAAAGGGATCGCGAGGATCATTTGTCCGAGGTTTGCCGGACATAGTGGTGAGCCATCAGCCATGTGTCTCCTGGATTCCTTGGGAATCTGCATTGGGATTTGACTCCCAACAAAGCTTCGTGGCGGTCTACTTTACCTATGGAGCTTGTATCTACGAATCTTTGTGGCCCGATGAGGATGGAGTCCCTGAAGGGGAGCTTGTATTTCATGTTGATCGTAGATGACTACAACAGAATGACATGGGCCTATTTCTTGACATTGAAGTCGA
This sequence comes from Lygodium microphyllum, assembly GCF_053477565.2. Lineage (NCBI taxonomy): Eukaryota > Viridiplantae > Streptophyta > Polypodiopsida > Schizaeales > Lygodiaceae > Lygodium > Lygodium microphyllum. The sequence goes on along the minus strand of NC_141159.1, from coordinate 63,221,397 downwards.
AGGCTTTCTCTCACTTCAAGGATTAGCTTCTCTTTGAGGAGAATTGATCTAGCCGGTAACTGAAGACCTTGCGTTCAGACAACCATCCTCAAGCTTGACCACACGAAACATTATTCTAGAGACACTTAAACCACAAGAAAATCAGGCTGCTAAGTCCATAGAACCTCCAAAGCCTAGCTCAACAGGGCCTGAACCAATCTATTGCCCAAAATCGCAACCTGCACCCACAAACCGCTCAAATCTACCCCCTTGATGCCCCTTAGACCTCAAACGCATCTAGTAGCACCACAACCACAACTACAACCCAATCCATTGAACATGAGGCCAAGCTACAACCTAAGGAGCAAACCATACTGCGACCATTAGCTACTGAACTCTCTAGTTCTGTCAAGCCTCAACTACCCACCGGGCTTAGGCCCTCTTATGAGTGGTGATCAATTCTAACCTTGGCCGTGGATTTAGCTGAAAATACTGGGGACAACTTGGTTGCTTGCCTCCGATTGCTTGGATGCTACTTTCATGACATTGGCTAAAAGCTACAATCGACTAGACTTAGGCCTCTTGGAAGAACCTATACCGACGAAAGTATGAACACTCCCTTGCTCTTGGGAGGAGACGGAATTTGTATTCGTTGGTGTGACGCCTATGTGCACATCCCGAAGACACAGCGTGACAAGTTCGAGGCAGCTTCCCAACAACGGGTTTTTGTTGGCACAGTTCCCAATCCCAAGGTTATCATCTATTTGATTGCGTCAAGCGGGATGTCTACTGACAGATGACTCAGAAGAAGACTCTGAAGCCAGAAGAAAACAGTCGGGATGGTTGAGCACGAGTGATTCCTTTCACCTCCCAGCCTTGCCTAGTATATTGCTGCCCAGACCCTCGTGATCCGATCACCAGCCGTCAAACCTTGGTGAGTCCTACTATTCTTGGACTCTCTTCAGTTCTAGGCCCCCCTTAACCCCGTTCGGGCGCCCAAGAGCCCGGACGGTCATCCTCGTGCATGTTCCCCTTGATTTACCTTAATGTCACATTAAATGTCACTTTAATGTCACATTCAATGTTTGTGACCTTAATGTCACATTAAATATCACTTTAATGCCACATCTACCCAAGCCAAGATGTGCGGTTCGTGGAAGTTCCAACCACAAAGGGGGATGAGGAGCACCCTGTCCTTGGAGATCCAGGGGAGAGTCGAGCTCCCAAGACAGTTCCTTTGGAGCCCGAGCCTCTTGATGGAGATATTGTTTGATGACCCGTGTTATGCAGGATCAAGCCCATTTCAGTGAAGAAGGCTTTGCAGTCTTACCATTGGTGGAAGGCTATGGAAGCCGAGTTGGAGGCTATTGAGGAGTAATGGCACTTGGTCTCTTGTGCCTCGTCCCTCTCACAAGAAGGTGATTGGTATCAAGTGGGTCTTCAAGACTAAGTACCTTAGCGATGGTTCTTTGGACAAGCACAAGGCTCGCCTTGTTACTAAAGGTTTTGCTCAACGCTCAGGCATTGACTTCCATGATACCTTTGCCCCCATTGAGCGTATGGCAACTATTCGAGCTATTCTTGGCTTGGCTAGTCATAGGAGATGGCCTGTCTATCAGTTGGATGTGAAGTCAGCCTTTCTTGATGCTGACTGGCAAGAGGAGATCTATGTTGAGCAGCCTCCTGGCTTCGGATCCTCGGCTAGGAAAGTTTACAGGTTTGAAGAAGGCCTTCTATGGCCTCAAGCAGGCTCCCCGAGCATGAAACGAGAAGATTAACTCGTTTCTTCAGTCACAATTGGGATATCGACGCTCCACAGCCGATCCGCAGCTTTATGTGCACACTTCCGAGATTGGTCATGTGTTGTTTGAGTTGTATGTTGATGATTTGATTTTGACAAAGAATCATGCACAAAAGGTGCAAGAGACCAAGACGGCTTTACATCAGATCTTCGAGGTGAGGGATTTGGGGCTTCTTCATTTCTTCTTGGGTCATGACATTTATCAGTCCTAGAGGGGGATTTTCATCTCTCAACAAAGATATATGCAGAAGCTCTTGGTGACTTTTGAGATGGAGACTTGTCGGACCATTTCTACTCCTATGGATCCGAATTGGAAGGCCACTTCACACTCCGATTCTCCTATAACGGATGCTTCTCGCTACCATCAGTTGATTGGATCCTTGATTTGGCTTCTCAACACTTGTGTTGATCTTTATTTTGTTGTGGGTCTTTTGGCAAGGTTCATGAGTGAACCCAAACAGGTGCATTGGTAGGCTGCCCTAAGGATTCTTTGATATTTGAGGGGGGCCTCTGACTTAGGGATTTCTTATCCAACAGAGACAGATACTTCAGATCTTGTTCTTGCAAGTTGGAGCGACTCGGACTGGGCTGGTGATGTGGACCATCAGCAGTCTACTACCGGCTACTGCTTTGCCTTGGGTACATGTGTTATCTCATGGAGTAGCAAGAAGCAACCCACGGTAGCCCTTTCTTCTACTGAGACGGAGTATCGCGCTGCATCTTCAATCACATGTGAGGTTGTGTGGCTTCGGAGATTGTTGGAGGAGCTTGGCTGCCCCCAAACTCATCCTACTCTTCTGCAGTGCAACAATGAGAGTTGCATTGCCTTGGTAAGGAATCCTGTATTCCATGCCCGAACGAAGCACATTGAGATCCAATATCACTTTATTCGTGAGAAGCTTCTGGATGGGACCATTGATGTGGAGTACTGCAAGACAGAGGATAATTTAGCAAATTTGTTCGCGAAGACACTTTCCCGGGCTCTTCTTCGACAACATTCCAAATCCCTCCATCTTCTACCTTGCCCAAGTTCTGAGAGGGGGTTCCCTGGCCACATCAACAGTACGGCAAGACACTCACCACGTCAGCAATATGGCAGGACACTGGCCACGTCAACAATACAACAACCACGTCAACGGTCTGCGTAGGTGCCACGTGGTAGCCTACAATCTGATAATTGTTTACATTATTTTATGCAATCGGCTGCATTTATTGCAACCGTGGGCACTATTTCCAACCTGGCTATTTATAGTTAGATTGTGGCACATTCTCACATATTTTGATCGTGAGATTTGACGGAGATAGACTACAGAGCCAGACAGCACTCGGGCTGACGGAGATCGAGGTCCTCAAGGCAGAGAGAGACAGATATTTTCTCTGCACCCGTGTATATTTCTACACTCCTATACAACACACTACACTGCAGATTTTCTGCGTTGCACTATCTCCTTTCTCTCTCTTCTCTTTGTGTTCACTCTCTCTCAATCTTTGTCCTACGCTTCCGCATCGCTGCACTCTAACACAACGAGCCCTCGAAGCTAGATGCACACACACACACATGGGTAGGGCTGCGAGGAAAAGCAATTGCTTTGAGCTGCAACGCTTAAGGCAAGCTTCAAATGAGAAGTAGGAGCCAAGGCCCTTGGAAGCTAGATGTCCACAGTGTTGTAGGAGAAGGCAACTGCTTTAAGCTATAGTACACAGAGCAAGCTACTCCAAATAACAAGTAAGAACCAAAGTCTTGAAGCATGCATCCATTCAAGCTCATCTTGTCAGGAGGAACACTTGTCCCTTCTACAAGAAGGCAAAGAGAGAGAGAGAGAGAGAGAGAGAGAGAGACAAAGAATCAAATCTTTGTAAAATGTTTTTCCTTTTATCAACATTATTGTACTTAAGCGACCAATAGTAGTTGTAACAAGTGAATTCAACCTGAGAAAACAAAACTCTCTACATTACTTGAGGTATTCTAGCTCTATGATAAAGCATTGACTTGAGGAGAGGGCGATACATAAGAATGGATCCACATATAGAGAAACTAAGTGAAGACCAAGTAAGGCGACACTACTACTACTACTATGGCATCTTGAAGAAATCCTAGGAGTTGGTGAGGTGGAGCATAAGAGACTTTGCAATAGCAGTTGGTGATCAACAAAGAGGATTCATGCAAGTGCCCTATCTCTATTTCCACTCTACAACTCTATTTATTTCTATTTCAATTAAAATTTTGAAAATAATGTAGGAAGGAGAGGGTAGAGAACATAGCTTTTCTTGCAATCTAAGATGTCAATTGCATGCATGTCGAGAGTACACAAGAAAAGAACAAGAAGTAGAAGACAAAGGAGAAAAAGAAGATCATATAGCAAGGTACCTACTGGTACTCCAAGGACCTAATTAGCTAAATCATCTATTGCCTATCAAAGCTATGGACTCCAAGATATATGATCACAACGAAGAAAGCAACATGTTTATCAAGGCTATGGCACTAAAGGGACCTCCCACACATATGATCATAGCCAAGAAAGTTACGTGGGACTTGATCAAATAATGTCTCAACTACAAAAAGCTATGCGATTGACAAAACTTCCGAACTCAAAATCTCAAGTCCATTGCAGTTTCTTTAGATCAAGCCCAAAGGAGGCCTTTACTCATGAGTCCCTCCATTCCTTACCAAAAGCAAGCAGTCCATTCTCCCCCTTAACTTGGAAAAGTTGGAAGTAATTTTTGATGAATAAGAATTCACCACACAACAATACCATTCTAGAAGCATATGCCCCAACAAGCAATGCTAAGAAACATACCCCAATTGGTAGCATTTGACCAGCCTTTTCACCTCCAAGAATCAAGTGTTCCCTCTATTCATTGTTGTCCAAACAAAGATAACCATCCAACAAAAGAAAACAAATGCAGGTATGGTTTTGCCACCAAGTTTAATTTGACAAGAAATTAAAGGGATATAAAAATAGAGCTACAAGGAAGAGTAAAGAGAATCTCCATAAAGCTTCTCATACAATTTACATCGGTTTATCCATCATACAGCATTTTCTCCACAGTAAATGTGGATTTGCAAGAGTCAACATAACAAGAGCATCAAATCCTTGAGAAGTGTAGGAGGAATGTAATAGCCAAGAATTGATGATGATAAACAGCACCGAAAATACCTCTTTTTGGGGTGGTAGTAAGTTGTACAACAAATCAATTAATTTCCTACTATTGCTAACATATCTTCCATTTGATACACTCAATGGAACAACTGCACAATTATCCCATCTTTACATTTGAAAACCCCCAAAAAACACTAAGGAAATACTAGTCTATCTCATTTCCATCGTATGTAGCAAAGTCTTGTTTTAAAGACTTGTTCCTATAAACTCAAACTCTTGTTTCTATTTGCTTCAACAACTCACATGGCCATTGAATCTCATTACCAATAATAGTAGAATCACCATTGAATGCTCCTTCACATGGCACCATAGTGTGACCGTGTGTTACATGGCTGCCAAGTATCACTTGCAAAAACAGGGGTGTTTAGGCAATTGGACTTAATGCCTATCCGCCACTTTTTGGCATCATGATCACAATAAACCAACACCAAAGAACCTCAGGTTATTCTCTTAATTGTTCTTATATCAAAATACCCCATTAGGCTTAAACATAAAAACTTTTTTGCCCACCACCCATAAAAGGGATTAGTTTAGTAGTAATGGAGAGGCAATCAAAGTTCCAACGGAAAGAAGTTCATGAAAAGTTCAGATTCTGATACAAAAATAAGACTAAAAATAATAAAGGATACTTACAATCACTAGAAATTCTTGACAGCATCATAATTGAAGGTATAAGGCACATGATTTGCATTCTAAAAGTTGATTAGCTTTTACTAGACCCCTTAGAGAAATGAATTTTTCTCAATTGAATTTACAAAAGGTAAAGAGCAAAGCCTTATTGCTACCAAGCAAGCCCCATTTCTGAATAGATTTTAGTCCTAATCAAACCTAATTTGTAGCCTAATAATAATCTAAGGTAATGGTCAAAACAAACAAGCCAATAATAATAAGGTAATAATAACCTAATTTGAGTCTCCCTTCAATACATAATGGTCAAAACAAACAAGCCAATAATACCCAAAGGAACAAACAGTTAAGACAAACACCAATCCTAAAGCCATCACAGTATGTTTAATCACCAAGCATAAAGCCATCAAAATTATGTTTACATCGAGACATTGATCAGGAAAACAAAAAGAACTCAAAAGAGAAAGTGCCAACATAGGAAACAAACTACAGAAACTGCTTACTTTTGTTGCTTGAATCCATTATCCTCGAGAAGAGCATGGCTTGGATGCTGAAAATGTGGAAAAGATTTTGGCAAAGACCCAACAGGTGGGCTGCTGCCTTGCAAACTACCACCAGCTGTCAACATTCCATGAGGGGATGACCCTAGCCTTGAACCATAAGATGATGATAGGCTACTACAAACACTGCAAACAGTTGCCAACATTAAACTTCAACCAAGCTATAGAACCCAGAATACATGTAATGCTTTCAGTGTTAGCAACACAAACCTTTGACTGTCAGGAGGGGTTGAACCAAATAAGAACCCAACAGAGGTGCTATTAGGAGGACTCTCAGCAATAATATTCTGGTTAAAGCGACCCCGGAGAGTTGCATCTTGAGAACTGCTGGGAAAAAGACGCTGCTGATGTGTGGCATGAAGGCTGCCACCAGGCTTGTTGAGCCTTCTCCATGGCCGTGAGTGGTTGTGGCCATCATTAGCTCCAGTTGTGGCAGTGCTGGCACTGCCAATAGTTGACTTAGCATTTGAGATGTCCCCTGAACTGCTCCCAGCCTTAGCATTATTTATGGCATGCCTATTTTCAAGACTTGACTGACTACCCCAATTAGATTGTCTTGGGCTTTGATGCAGCTCCTGAATCATAAAAAGGAACCAAATAGTGATGCAATAACCAGACCAGTTGCTAGTTAAAGTCCTACAGTGCTACTATTCGAGAATTTGACAACTTATATTTTCAGAGGCATTCTGTGTAACCCAAATAACCTGCTCATAAAAGAAAAGACCATCATTGATTGCTGTTGCAAGTTCTTCTGATATCTTTTGACCAGTTTCACGTCCTTTGCTGTCACCTCTGTTGACTCTTTTACTCTGAAGTTTTACAAAAATATATAAGAGGGCAATGACCAAACCAAGAGCATCTAAAGACTCGATAGAAAAGCCTAGCTAGATAAATACATCTTGAATATGTGTTAAAAGTCTGTACATGTGAAATATAAAGCTGAAAGCACAACCCATAGAAACCATCAAAGACAAACACTCTTTTGACTAAAAGTGAATGACATCCTCATCTAACTGCCTTCTAACTTGAAATCTGTATATAGATGCTTGAAAGTGAAAACAAATGCCTGTTAGAGTCTTCAAATCAAATTTATTATTTACTTAAAGATACCATTACATAGATCTATAGGGATAGAGAAAAGAGTTAAAGATTGAACAACAGATAGAGGAGAACTTCTTGTAAGACGCACGCCTTAAGCTTGTCGACAGATGCTGGATACCCTGAGCAGGGATGTAACCTCTCATGAGGAACTAAGACACAATCCTCATGATTTGGCTATAGCCTTCTTTTGTGTTATAATGCAATCCTTCACAGGTCAATTTCTTATGCAACAAACGCTGGCATTCAAAGAGAGTGAAGTCAAATTCCACATTGAATGTGGAAAGTGAAGAAACCAGCACAACAAATTTAGACAATAAGCCCAACAACAGACTCAATAAACAGCAAGTTTCCTAATGTCAGGCAAAGCTAGGCAAAACAATGTATGCAACGTGACTACTGCACCTCCTGCCTGGTAGAAGGACATGCATGCAGCTAATACTAGAGAAATCTCCAAATGTGAAAGCACACACTCTACTCCATGTGAGCAAATGGTCTTTCAAATTTTAATCAAGTGGCACATAGAGATTAAATGTCAATTTAAAACAATAATGAATTAGCGCGTATAACAACATGATCTATAGCAAAAATCAAGGGAGTGAATGTAGGAACAGCCATAATAACTGATAGATCAGTTCTAAACACAGCTTATTGAGTGAACCGAAACTAAGTTGGAAGACTGGTTTTGGTTTCCCGTTGCAAACAACAGTTGAGTTCACTTACCTGTGTCACAATAATAAGCCTCTGCACATCTCTGTCATTCATTTCCGAGTCATCTTCATCATCTTCATTGCGGCTGTGGTGAAAAGTACATTTCTATTATCAGTTTTCCAATGATAGAAAATTGCAAATGTTGTATGGGTGAGATAGATGTCAACACAGCAAAGCAAGAAATACACAAGGAGAGGGAGAAGAACAGCAAAAAAGAGAGGGGTGGGGGGGAGGGGTGGCAGGCTTGCAGACTGAGAAAGAAAGAGAGAGGGAGACAAACTTTTTAGAATGGTAAGGGTGTTCTTTATGTGGTCGATTTGTTTCCAGCTCTTCATCTAGTTGAAAAGTATCCTCTTCATGATGACTGGCATTTTTAGCTGCTAATGCAGCAGACAAACCTCCTCTTTTGGGACCACCTGGTCGTGACCTGGGGCTTCTCATTGCACCACCTGACTGAGAAGACCCGTTCCATGGTTTTGACCTGGAACGATTGTCTAAATCTCCAAGCATGCCTTTCGTACCAGTATCAGATTGTGAATGTGAGGTGGCATTGCCTGCTGAATCAGCAGCACCTACCCTTGAAGTATCAATGTTGCAACTGTTCCCATCAGATACCCTCGGTCCCTTATTAGATGGTGGATGATTTGCACCTGATTTTGCTGTCTTGTCATGCACATCTGCTTTTGCTTGACCTTCCATCAAGAGCTGCCCTTCCCCAGCACTGCCTCCTGTGCTTTGGTGCGAGTTGTCAATGCCAGAATGCAGGGTACCACTTAAGCTTGATTCCTGACCTGTACTGGTTGTAACTTGATTCTGTGTCGGACTCATATCCTCCTCTTTAAGAGCCTTGGATGAAGTAGCTGAAACAGTGGACCCATAATGGCTTGGTGGAAGAAGCCACTTAGCCCAGTCATCTCGTTTCCGTATCCTGTCACCCTGACAAAATCCAGAAGGTGAAACAACAGTAAAAGCAGAAGCCAATATGATGCAAAACTTCCAATGAACCCTTCATCTTACTTGAACTTCAACCACTGTGGAGTTGCGCAAGGCATCCAGAATGAGTGATGGCATAGGCGTTAACATACGTACCTAATAAAGAAACCGCTACAATTAAAAATTCAACCAGTTCCACGATATTAAGTATTGCATGAGCATCTTAGAAAATCAGTGAACTGCATACTCTGTTAAAATTTGCAATCACCGAAACAGGAATAAAACCCTGCTCATCCATGTTGGATCGTAAGTAAATATCTCTACATAAATTCTCAATGCTGGAAAACAGAAACAAGCCACAAGTTAATGCTCTCTATGTAGGTGTTCAAGCACAAAACTATCCGGTAACTTCTAATCCTCACCTAAAATAGTACTCTATTTGTTTGAGCAACATGGCTCTGAGAGAAGCAGGGTCAGGGCCAGCCAAAACAACTCCAGGTGGTGGTCCAGGGGGAGCAAAGTAGGGTGGAGCATGCAAATGATCTGGTCCTGGTGGCAGGTAATACATACCTGGTGGTGGAGCTGCACATATTTTCCAGTAAATCAAGATTGCCATAAGAATAGGAGAGATTTGCCAGAAAAACAAGCTACGAATAGATGGGTTAGATGTGGTTCAAACACAGATGAGGTTAGTACTTTGTTGCAAATAGCCAAGTTAAAACACATAGCCAAACATGATATAAGATAGTCAGAATAAGTGTTGATACTTTGAAAGCCTCCAGCAGGAAAATATCCTGCATTCGGATTCATGTAAGGTGAGGGTGGCCGAGGGAGGTTCCTTGGACCGATGCGTTGCTGCTGGAATGCCATACCCACATCCCTACCATTTGCATAGCCCCTATTGTTATGAGGGTGCCAGCCATGGTTGTTCCGATTCTGCTCTCGCATGTTATTTCTGCGACCGGAATTATTATTTGTAGAAACAGTTGTTCCATCCCCTCTTTGATGAAAGGTGCGATTGGGATCATTGCCACCTCCACCTGCAGATGATACCTTGTTTCCTGACTCCCCAGCTCCTTTCCCTGTGTTCTCTAGAGAAACGGGTTCAGTCGTTGGAGTCACATGTGGTAAGGTGGGCTGGGAAGCTGTGCTTTCAACTGACAAAGAGGGCACGGAAGCCAATAAAACCTGGGATGCAGGTGCACCATTTGCCCCACTGTTGTGCTTGGATGCCACTTTTTGTCTGTTTGTATTTGGAGAAAGACTCCCATTGCCACTACTCCCCCCATTTTTAGACCATAAGGGTCCAGTTCCAGATCCCTACCAATCCAGTACAATGTTTATGAAATCAGATGGCCTGCTAAAAGATTAGAAACCATGCAGCAGGATGTAAAAAGAGATGTACAAATCATAGTTGAGTGCATCATGCTGTATGAATATGCCTTAACTAAGAACTCTGTCCTGCACTCGTACAGAATAAAGGAGAAACCTGCACTGCAGAAACATCAGTTCCGGGAGCTGTAGGGGTTGAGGCTGCCTTTGAAATTTCAGAATGCTTGCTGCTTCGTGCATCTCCCAGTGCTGGCCAGGTAATAGCTCCCATCACAGGTCCAGAGCCAGTAGCTCTTCCTGAACCGTCAGCTGGCTTCTTCCAGGCAAGCTTTGAGGGTTTGACTAGAGAATCTACATCGAGTCCATCTCCATCTGTCTGATCGGCTGCATTTGCCATTTCATCATCTGATGACCTTTGTTTCTCTCCATCTCCCTGTTTTTGGCTAGAACTGGGAGAGCCCAAGGCCACAGAATGCCCAGTTGGATGGGCAGGCGAGGCAGTCGATGCAACAGCTGGAGACAATGATCCTTTACCATCTGGATTTGCAATCGCATTAACCAAAGCAGGGGTATCGGGGTGCTTACCTAACCCTACTGATTCGCCTTCAGAAGCTTGGCCCTGTACAACCTGGGACCATGCGCTTTTCCCACGGCCGCCATCCGGTGGACCTGTGGTAGGCGTTGATGATGCTGCTTTAGATAACGCTCCCCCTTCTCCCGCAGTGGCTGCCAATGCTGCAGCTCCTCCATTCCTTTTCACTGTGCCAGAAGGCTTCACAGAAGCAGAAGCAGCGGCTGGCAAGGAAGAATCAGTGGCAGGAACATTGGCGGCAGCTGCACCAACGGATGACGGCTGGCAATCGGCATCTCCACCGCAGCTCGGAGGGCAGGAGCTGGGTGCCTCGGTGAGAAACTCGGAAGAAGCCATGGGGGAGGCTCTCTATGGAGCTGGGGCAGGGCTGAGGGCCATGATAAAGTTTTACAAAACTGGGGTTAGGGGGGATAACAAGGACGAGAAAAGGGAAGGGAGAGGAAAAACAAACAGACAGGAATTCCTTCTCTTGAGCAGAGGAGCAGGGGAGAGAAACGCAAAACCTTGCACAGAGGGGGGGGGAGAGAGGCAGGAAGGGGAAAAAGGAAGTAGAAAAGGGCAGCTTTGGCGAATAAAAAGTGGGCTGGAAGGAGGCTAACGACGATGACCTATTTACTTTGGAAGCTCCCAAAATACGAGCGAGCGAGAGAGAGAGAGAGAGAGAGAGAGAGAGAAACCCCAGGCCATGCCCCTCCCTTAGAGAGAGAATGCTTGCATTGTCCATAGGCATATGCTTGCATGCATGCATGCATGCATGCTCGTGCATCTATGCCCCTCGTCCACGTCATCTTGGCGTTCTATCCGTCCAGCCTCAAGGCTCACTCCGGAGATTTTGCCCTCCAGGCTCCGCCCCTTGGATTGCAAAAGCTATTGGAGAGCCTACCTAGATCCCATTCACACACACCAACCACATATGCCCCTCCCCTTACAATGCAAGTTGGCCTCATTGAAAGCAAAATGCAATGTCTCCTAATAATCACCTTAGTGCCAAAGCAACCAAAGCTGGGTTGGTCACACTAGGGAGATGTCGGGTGAGTGACGTGAATTGCCCCCTCCCCCCAGCCACCTTGCTTAGCATCGTCAGAGAAGGCGGTTCCCAAGACGGTGCTAGTAGGGTGAAGCTCTCTATTGGTCGGATTTTGGCAAGTAGACTTGCTTTTTGGTGAAGCTCTCTATTGGTCGGATTTGGGAAAGTAGTCTTGCTTTCTAGTTAGTGCATTCGATGGACCCAATCCTGTTTTTTTTTTTTTTGGTTTTCACCAGCCAATGCTGCTAATAAGTGCCATTAATGCTAGCTATCTTTTCTTTCATTCCCCCCTTGCGAACCATCATGTGCGACTTGAATGTTTAGGGTGCATGAGTTTGAGCAGGTCACCCCACTCACCCTCTAGTGACCTGGCTCTCAGGTTCAATGGCAATGGCACACCTTTGGCACGTGAAGGGACGTCAAGGTCCTATATACATTTCCTCACAATGGATCACAAAAATGGATGTTGTAAATATATGTTGAATTGTGGTTGTCAAGGGTATTGGAGCCCCTTACACTTATTATCCTCGAGTATTCAATGTGGATAGAGCTTTTTTGGCATTGAAATTGCTTCGACTGATAAGGGGCCAATTTGGTGAAAAGGTATTGACACCCTAGTCAAAAAACTAAAATGGAGAATTTTGTTGTCATGTCTTTCCACTAATTTCTCGTGGCCATGTAACATCCCCAAACAAATTCTTAGCACAATATAGGTGTGCTTAGCTTCTACATCTACCTAATGTGGAGCAAAAACTTGCAACATCTAGTGACAAAGCTCCATAAAGCAAGACAACTGGCAAATAGAAATTTAGTTGTTTTGCTAAGCAATACAACTCTGCTTTGATTCTATATTGCACCATGTCCTCCTCCTATAGCAAAGTCAATTCTAAATTGCCAATAAACATATTACAAAATAGGATGCTATCATCTAATCATCCCCTTTCTTGATTGATGAGACCTTCCATCAATCCCTTCAATCAAAAATGTCCACAACCACAAAGATTCCACTCACATTAAGAATGTGAAAATCCCTATATGTATGTTGATATTAAAGTTACTGTGAGTGTGTGATAAACACGATTCTTCAAACAACTTGCAAATTGAAACAAATAATACCAACATACTTGCATATTGGAACAAGTTGTACCAACACACTTGTGAAACTTTAACTAGATTTGTGATTCTTTAAAAAGCATGAACACATCATGGTATTTTGTGTGTGAATCTCGACATGGTGCTTACCATGAAAAGGAAATGTGGGGAGAGGAATAGTTTATTCTCACAAGAGAATGAAGTTAATAGTTGGTGACCTCGTATTTGTGTGTCCTACACTAATGAGGGACACTGACATGAATTTTAAGGAAGTTTGTGAGCCCAAGTTCCAAACTCACAATAGATGTGTCTCTTAGGCATCAAACATCCATCCCTCTAGAATAAGAAGAGCCCAAATACACCATGCATGCATACCAATAAGGTGTAGTACGTACAAAGACTCGGACATGAGTAAATTTGGTGGGATATCTTCAATCGATGTGATTGACTATGGTGCTCTTGCTTGTTGTTGAAAGGGAATCCAGCCATCTAGAGGACCTTCAAGGGTTGAATAAAAGGCAACAAAGACCAAGCTAAGCAATCAAAAAGGGGCAAGGCTAGCCTAGCTTACTAACACCACGCCTAACACCTAGTGCAATTCTTGTAGCCTAACAACTTTTGAGATGTAGCCAAGCATAATGTTTCACTTTCAATCTTAGCTATAGATAGTATCACAAGGAAAGACATTGTAGATATAAGACTAGAGGAGAGTAGTCAAAAGTCGATCGAGTGTTCGAAGTATAAGAAAATCCACCCATAGAGAACATGCACTTCAACCTAAATGGTGGTCAATGGGGGAAAAGCAAAGCCATTCTTGGTGGCCATGATAATGATGGCATGGATTATTATCTACTCCTAGGAAGACCTTTGGATCCCCAATGCTAGACTCGTAAACATTGGGGTGACAAGAAAAAATGGAGGCAATACGTGCAAGGATGGATACACAAAAAACCTCCATTGATCTAAACGCCACATTTAAACCTTAAAAGGACACATGAACCTCACACCAAAAGTTAACAACATAAAAAATACCTCTCATGTTTAGAGAATGAGTAGGATTGGATACATATACTAGCCATCCTAGACTTACCATTCATTGATGATGAAGATTTCAAGAGAGTGGATGTGCAAAAGGCTCCTACAATGTATGCACTTATAAACATTGCCATAGACATGAAATTGGACATGAAAAGTGAGATTTAGACGCTAAGACAAATGCAACAAAAAATTTGACTTAGAGTACTATTAATCAATCTTGACCCCAAATATGAGTCTAGCATGTCTCCAATCTACACTACCTTAACTTGGCAAATCCTAGACACAAATTTGTCGAATGAAGTGGTGCCAAAAATCGTTAAAATCACCTATATGAGAATAAAGTATACTAGGTTTTGGGTAAGTGTGAAGTTTTGGAATAGAAAGCGAGTCTATCATGTTCTATGTACTACCTAACCATGAAAACATCAATAATTTTTTTACATTCGATATACATTTCAAATTACAAACATGTTGCAACATGGATTGCTCTACGAGGAGGATGCATCCAAATTTACTAGATGCAAAGGTAGTTGCTACTTTCAATCAAAGGGACCAAGCAAACAACCAATAGAAGCAACCACAAAAACCTCAATGTAAGGTATTTAATAGCAAGGGGGTATAGATTTGGTGAGGACTCTACAATAAATCGATAATAGGAAATCAAATTCTATAATCTGAGTCTCCCCACAAGAATAGAAAGGACATATAAAGTAGCTAAAGGAAAGTCCAAAATACCAAGCGCATAAATTAGATAGAAAACTAAGAGGCAATCCCAATGGAAGCCTAATAGAAGACATACTACACAAGGTGAAGCACAAGACCAAGGTGGGTTCCCAAATGACTTTTAATAGTTGAAGGTTATTATGAAGGCAAAAACACCCTCTGGCTACTTGAGGCAAAATCAAAGTTCTTAACCAATGCCACCCTCAAAGGTGCTAAAAGCTAAAGATGTTGCAATCGAGCCGCAAAGCCATATCCAACAAAGCCCAACGACATGCATCAGCAATAACTAGTGGCCATCATGGGAGGAGACACAAAGAATGACTTGCTAAAAAATGAAGCCATTTACAAACTTGAGCACAAACCCTTAGATCCTAAAGCAAAATTAGCCACTTCAATGGCAAAAAAGACCCACGTAATCGAGACTATTTCAACCACTAATGGCTTCTACACACTTAAAAAAATACAACTTGTTAATTAACCAATTCAAGAGGTGAGAAAAAAGTGATCAAGGTATACATTTCTGAAACAACCCTCTAGTTGGAGTAAAAATTAATTACAAAAAGTAAATTCTCAAACAAATGGTTGACAACGTGGCCAAGAAAAGTGAACGTCATGTAGCAATACATATTTAGCAATTAGAGGAACTCCATGTTGTGTTAGGTAGGGTGCCTTTGCTTAGTCCCTTTGATTGAAAGCAACAAATACTCATGCATCTAAATTTGGAAAGTGCAAGGCTTTCTAAAACATGAGCCTCTTAGTAGAGGCATGGATTGCCCCTAACCCTTGGGATGAGTATGCATTTGTATACAAGAAACGTCTTACAACAATAGAAGAATGGACCAACAAGATTTCCAAGGATGGTACTCAGTTGTTAACACTCATTCCCATATACAAGAAAGGTCTCCAAAATCCTACTGCAGAGGATATGAATCAACCTAATGCCAAGGTATAGATTAAAAACATTTTTGATGAAGTGCTATATGAATGTGCAAGCCTTGAATCAGGTAGAAAGATGCATCATCACAAGTCTTGAACAATATAGGGCTGAAAGAGCATTGCTTACGATAGTGTATATGCCATCATCATCGAGTTCAACAAATATCAAATGTTCACAATGAAACAATCCATGAGGAGTTGCTAAACCACTAATTGTTTGATAAAGTTGTATACAAAGAAGAACTACACATTGCTTGTCAGTAGTCCATAGCCATGCATCTGAACATATTGTTCGTAAATCTAGGAGATGTAGACATTGCAGTCATGCTCCACCATGATTCTAGGCTTTCTCAATCGTTTTTCCGTAGGTGGGGTAAATGTAACATTACTATGCAGATAATGAAGGAATTATTGATTGTTATGTGAATAAATAAAACAATATAAATGAAAACTAAAAACTCGCATGCTTGAGTAAAACTCTTCAATATATATTTTTTTAAAGGCCACAAAAATTTCGTAGGCCTCACAAGACTCAACATTTCATCATGAAGTTTGCATAAATGACAAAGGCTATGAAGCATGAAAAGTACAAAAAAATGTATCAATTTAAGTGAAAAACATCATTTAAGGAAAAATGTAGTTTTTGATCTCAAGTGTAATCTTTACCAAGTTAAAAAATTCATAATCATTCATATGTGCAAAACTCTAATTGTAGACTCAAATTTATATATATATATATATATATATATATATATATATATATATATATATATAGAGAGAGAGAGAGAGAGAGAGAGAGAGAAATGCATGCATATATAGTTGCATCTCATGTGGTCCCCCTTCCTTCTCTAATGATTAAACTTGCAAATGGTCAAAAGGGAAAGGCATTCCTAAAAAGCTCAAATTTATTGGTGTTAGACTGGACTCCTTAAATCCCATTCCAGAATTATTTTCCTCACAAGCCCTTCACTTTCTCATGTGTCAAGAACCAATTCCCTTCAAGGTGGGTATAGTCACCAAACAAAAAATTATTTCATCCCACCAAATGGCATTTGAACCAGTGATAAAGCTACTACTATGAGATTTATCACTCAATATTCCACTTGGATATAAAATCCCCAATATTTTATTCAAACTCTTCTCTCCTCAATATCTTATTTCCCATATAATATGCTACTCATTTCTACCTTATGCTTAAAAAGACATCTCTTCTTTTATTACTTTTATAGTATGAAAGTGTCATCCTAAGTTTCGATGCATTTTCCTTATGCAAGGTCTTGAGAAACTATTCTAACAATGTCTTGATAAGGCATCTCTTCTTTTATTACTTTTATAGTATGATAGTGTCATCCTAAGTTTCTATGCATTCTCCTTATACAAGGTCTTAAGAAACTCTTCAAACAATGTTGGGTGGTTATTGCACTAGCTATTGCTACCATGGTCTCATTAGCCACTATGATGCTTGTAAGTTTGTAAGTTCTAGCCATCACATTGAATGTGATATCTAATTGATTTTTAATCAATGATAGACTATACTATGGCTTTCACTGTTTTAATGTTCATTGCAAGTAAATAGCTTTTCTATTAATTTAACCAACATGAGGGTTAGATTTTATGAAACTATTGGATCCTTTGGGGAGATCAAATTCTAGTAACTATCTCAAATTAGGGTCCACATTAGAGCTTAGCATCTCTATTAAAACCTTGATTCATTTATCAAGATTTTTGATAGAAACTTCATTTACTTAGAAGTCAACATGATTATTATAGTTCCTTTACATCTTTGGAGTGCAGTGGGATATACTTTCTCACTAAAGGGTAGAGAAATATCCTCAATGTAAAGCAGTTATTGGCACTTTTGCATGTTTTGACATCCAGACTCAAGTACCCAATTCAAATTATAAGGTCTAGACTTACTAACAATGCACTAGGATAGTGGAAAGTGCAACATAGATACATTGCAACATACCAAGCTTTTACGAATCCTTGAGCTCGAAGATAAGCAATTTGAAGAGAGATCCAAAAATCTAGTTCACAATAGTATAAGAAAATTTGATATTCACCTTGATGTAGGTCTCAACCACTTCTAGCAATTTGATTTGGGGTTCACAATACTCTAAGTATCTAATCTAGTTTCTTAGGCTGTTGGTGTGCTCCTGAGGTTGTTTGATAAAAATGTAAGGTTGAGAACTAGTAGACAATGCACAAAAAACAACTTGAGAGGAAGCAATGATGGGATTTTGAGTCAATGAAATGTGTGTGTGTGTGTGTGTGTGAGAGAGAGAGAGAGAAAGAAAGAAAGAAAGTTATATTAACGTCTTCTAAAGACCAAAACTGGCCTATGAGACAAACTGTGATACAACTGATGAGGTCCAGCTATCCAAAATAAAAGTGCTGAATGAAAAGCTAAAAACTGGAAACTGAAAATACGGTGCTGTGAGTGTGATAAGTGTCGTGTATGTGTATGTGCATATGTAGCTCTGGTACTCCAGATAATGGCTACAAAAGGGGAACAAATGTCGGCTGTGATAGGGGAACAACTGTCGGCTGTGATAAAGTGGTGCGATGTGTATATGTAACAGATGCAGGGAGATATACTATCCTAGGATGTAGTAGCAGTCGTCGAAGTCGCTAAGCAGGTGATCCCTCCTGGATGCAGGATGTGGTACATCGGTGGTGGAGAAAGAGCAAACTGTAGATCTGAGATCCAATGTGTCGAGTGTCGTCGGATCTCAGTCTGCTGTCGATGCAGATCAAGAATCCTCCGGATCTCCTGTCGGTGTGGCTGTGGGGTCCGAAACCCACGAATCCTCGTGTGGCGTCGGGTACGCTGGTCCTCAGCCTGCTGTAGTGTGAGCCCGGAGGTCTGGCTGGAGGCTGGTACAGTAGCTCTCACTCTGTCTATCTGAACTCACTCTGTCTGTCTGTGAGAGAGAGAGAGAGAGAGAGAGAGAGAGAGAGAGAGAGAGAGAGAGAGAGAGAGAGAGAGAGAGAGAGAGAGAGAGAGAGAGAGAGAGAGAGAGAGAGAGAGAGAGAGAACAATAAGTGTTTTGTGGGAATTTAGTCACATTATTCTTTATTATCTTCAATTATACATGATTGTATAGTGTGTACTAGTATAAGAGGTACCCACTTGGCCTTTAGTCATTAGCCTTTATTCCAACAACCTCCCACTTAAAGGCCGATGCATCCTTCAAAAAGAATTAGCAAACATAGGGGTGGACTGTGATTTGTTGCTTGGACGGAGGTAGAACACACAACTCATTAAGGATTGGGAGAATGGTCTAGTCTTTCTAGAGAATAGAAAGGATGTGTTATGAGTAGAAATCGAGACTTGGAAAACATCTCCAATTGATCTAGACGTAATTTTTAGCCTGCTATGAGGAAATACTAACTGCCCTCCTGTCCAATAAACTCTCACAAATCTCTTGATGTCCAATGCTCTTCAAAGCTTGTAATCTTGATTCAATCTAGAAGGATGACCACTATAGAGAAGTGTCCAAGACAAAATACTAACAAATATTTAATAAATTAAACCTTCAAGATAATGGCTATGGTTGCCCTATTTGCATTTAGGGTTTTTGATGAAGAGGATGAAGAAAAAAGACCGAATATGAAGCAATCTTGCTAAAACTTGGTGATTATCTCTTACTTGAAGCATGCAAGACAAATGAGATGGTGTATATTAGTGAAGAGAAAGAGCAGCTACGAAAATTGTGCCAAAAAGTGAATTGAGTTGGTTGTCTCTTAAAGGTACACCACAAGTGTAGTACACTAACCATATTCTAAGGAGTGCTTTGAGGCAAGTTGGAGATGGACAAGTGATTTCTTGAGAGTAGGATCAGATATTGGAGAGCAGTCCACCATGAGAGCTTTGTGAAAATGCTTGAAGAAAGAAGAGAGAGACTATTTTCCAAAAAGTAATTGGAACTTTGGACCACTACTAACTCTTGAGACCTTCTATTTGGACGAAATACCTTTAAAGTGGCTTGAGATTTGATGTGATGACTTGTTATTTTGTCTGACCTACCTCCAACTTTGCCACCATCCCCCCCCGATAAGAGTCTTCAAATAGGCCTCTCTTCTTCACTTGAAGGACCACTGGTTATTGCACAATTCCTTGGAAGATCTTTACTTGTTGTTGTACCTAAGTAGCCATGGATTATTTGACTGGGAATAGAAATATTTGGTTGAGACATGACTAAATGGGACCAAAGACCTATGCTTTGATATCAATTGTCATGAAGGGCACTAGAGAGGAGAGATAAGAGTGTAGAAGAGGGAGAAAAGAGGAGAGAGAAATATTGACAAGAAGAGAGAAAGAAGGAGAGAGAAGCAATGAATGCTTATAGGAGTTGGAGAGATAAAGACATTTTTTTATTGTTTTTTGAACGGTGAAAATAAGATAAGTCTCTTATATTTTACACTAATATAAGTGTGACTTGGTATTTTAGTTTCCCAAATGTCTCTCAAATATTAATCTTCCCACTCTTTACATATCATTTCTTTCCCTATTGTAATATTCAAGGAAATTTGGATTTTCTCAAAGTATAAATACACCTATTTTATTTTAATAAATATCCCAAATTCAACATACATTGATATTTATTTTAAAGTAACCTCTTTGTGGAAATTTAAAATTTATATATAATTTCAAAATTGATTCATAAATTTTTATTATTTATTAAACATTTAATAATTCTATATGGGTCTGTTTTTGAAGGAAATAGTGATATGAGCACACACATATACATACATTATGATGGTCCTTTCATTTCTTATTCTCTCTCTCTCTCTCTCTCTCTCTCTCTCTCTCTCTCTCTCTCTCTCTCTCTCTCTCTCTCTCTCTCTGTGTGCTACTTTTCTTTGCTAGTAGGGAAAGATAGAGCTCGAGTGGAAGCACACAAGCATAAGCAAGAGCAAAGCAATAGCTATGGCAAATGGAGTAAGAGAATAAGAGAGAGAGATACCGTATTTAGGAACTCCAACAATCACAATGTGTGATTTGTCTTCCCTTATTCAAATGCCACTGAAAGAATAAGGGCTGAAGTGACAATGATGGACGCCACCGCCTATAGTGTACAAGTGTGTGGGTACTGTCTATGTAATGAGTATATGGACGATTAGGCACATGCATCTTTACCTCCAACTACCTCCCATTTAAAGGAAAATGTATCCCTAGCGAGGAGAGAACAAGAAAAAAGTGACAAAGGAAAACTATACATAAAGTAAAATAGAATGAGGAAAGATGTCATCTCATCCAACACCCATTAGCTTCTCAAAGAAGGCAAAATGCTCCGCTAAGAGACTTTTAGTGAGTAGATCTGTAGCATTGTTGTCAATTGAGAGTTTGATAAGCGCAATAGACTTGTCCTCTACCACCTCCCTAATGAAGTGATAGCGCACCTCAATGTGCTTTGTCTTTGCATATGGAAGACTGGATTCTTGATCAATTGAATGGCATCCATAGAATTCGAATGCAATATAAGTACCACATCAATAATACCAAGATCTACAACCAGACAACCTAACTAGAGAGTCTCTTTGCAAGCCTCTGTGGTGGCTACAACATACTCTACCTTTGTAGTAGATAGGGCTATGCATTTCTACACCTTGGATATCCAAGAAAGAACAACTCTGGAAAAAGGTGAAGACATAGCTAGAGGTGGACTTTCTATGCATGTCTTGCATAATGAGAGTTAGTGTATCCTATAACTCTTGTATCCTAGCCACTTTAACTTATGCACATATCTACAATGCCCTTAAGGTTCCTCATGATACCCTTCATCATGGCATCCCAATGTCACCTACTAGGTGTAGCCATATATCATGCCATAACTCCCACTGCAAATGCTATATTAGGATGAGTAGCTATCATGGCATACCTCAAACTACCCACTATAGATGCATAAGGAATCTTGGTCATCTTGGCTTTCTGCTCATCAAGCTGCAGACAATTAGCATGGCTAACCTTCATATGAGAAGGTAAAGAAGAGGCAATAGGATTAACATCCTGCATATGAAACTATTCAAGGACCTTTTGGATGTACTCCTTCTATGACGAGTAAAGGAGCCTCTTAGAGCAATTTGCATGATGTGCATCCCAATAATATGTGAGGCCTATCCCATGTCCTTCATCTCAAAGCTCTTCTTGAGTTGGCCTTTCAAGGCATCCAACTCATCATGAGCACTCCCAACAATTAGCATATCATTCACATAGAGCACCAAAATCATAAGGCTGCCATCACGGGCCTTCTTCATGTATAAACAGGGATCCATGAGCACTCCCGGCAATTAGCATATCATTCATATAAAGCAATGAAGCTCTTCATGAGTTGACCTTTGAAGGCATCCAACTCATCACGAGCACTTCCAACAATTAGCATATCATTCACATAGAGCACCAAAATCATAAGGTTGCCATCACGAGCCTTCTTCGTATACAAACACGCATCCATATCACTATATGTATATTCTCGAGTATATCCCTATGAATGCATGAAAGCATCAAACTCCTGATACATTCCCTAGGTGCCTGCTTAAGGCTATAACGACTCTTTCTCAACTTGTACATGAGGTGTTCCTGCCCTTTTTCTCAAAGCTATTAGACTATTGCATATAAATCTCATCATGCAAGTATCCATGTAAGAAACTTGTCTTGACATCGATCTGATAAATGTCTAGATCTAACTGTGTAACCAAAGACAATACCAAGTGTAGGGTTATCATCTTGATGACAAGAAATGAGGCTTCATCGAAGTCAACACCATGCTTCTACTTAAAACCCTTAGCAACCAATCTGGTCTTATAGGCTGGCTTAGGGTGTCTAGGGGTATGTTTCAACTTGTATATGCACTTGCATGGCAAAGCATGCTTTTCACTAGGCAAAGGAGCCGAATCACACATATGATTTTTCTACAGTGAGCCATACTTTGATTGCCCTCTCCTAAGAGTGACTATCACCTCTACACATGGCCTCATCATAGGTAAGAGGCTTACTAGAATTTGTCACCATAACATAATCCATAGAGAGTGTAAATCGATCAGAAGTTTTGTAGTTGTCTATCTCTAGTAGACCGTTGCAAAATAGGTTGTGAGGCCTATACATTCTGTCTAACATCAAGGTCCTAGGCCACTAGAGCATGAGTTTCTACAGGCTATCTAGCTGGTTGTACAATAATAGGAGGCTCTGTTTATTGCAAAGCGAAGGAAGCAAAAAACAAGGCATCAAGAGGAAAAGTGCAAGGTGAAAAAAAGAAAAATGCACCCTACAAGAGAGTGGGCTTGGAGGAAATCTAAAAGCATGGGAATAACCACAGGAGTCCAAGATGCAACCATGGAATTTGCAAGAAGCCAAAAGCAAGAAGGTGCACCTTTAACTATAAAGGCATAGCCAAACCTTTGTATAAGAGCACCAGGCTCCCTCCTATGCAATTTGCAATCATGAACGGGCCGTAGGACTAAGCTAGGAAGTAGGGCAAAGGGAAAAAGGGCCTAGGCCATGACCATGTAAAAAGGGGATGGATGCCTATGGGATTCAGGGCATGTATATAAAGTTCAAAAAGTGAATAAGAGCTCATTCTTTGGTGTGTGGCAAAGTGGGCTCTTCTTCTTCTCCCATTCTCTTCTCTTGCTTGCTTGTGAGTGCTTGAGGGAGGGAGTGTGAGTGAGTGAGGGAGTTAGAGGTTGAACCTCCTTTAAACACTGCAAATACTCTTTAGCATATTGATGAGCATCCTTCAATATAGTAGGCCACCATAGATCTGCTTGCAGTATTTTCCTGCTTGTAATCTCCCCTGACAAATTACCACTGAACACTCCGGAATGAGCTTCATGAAGAAATGCTAGTTGCTCAAATTCAGGAACACACCTTCTTAAGACATTATCTACTCCCCTTCTGTATAGTGTGTTCATAATAACCTAAAATGCTCTCCTCTTCAGTGCCAATCTTCTTCTTTGATCTACTCTAAGGTCTCTGTAAGGTGTGCTAGCATAATCCCTTTTGTGAGGAAATGCAACAACTGGTCATAATATGAATCAGGGTCTATTATTTGAACCTCAGTTAGATTCGACTTCACTCAATGAGAACGTCTCACGACTCGATCTTGAAAACAGAGGCACGAGACTCGTTTCTCCTCCCAACCTTGCCTAGATAGTTGCTGGCAACTCTCATCGTGATCCCATTGCTAGCCGTCAACTCTTGGTGAGTCCTACTATTCTTGGACTCTCTTTCATTATAGGCTCCCTTAAACCCCATTTCGGTGCCCAAGGCCCCCGGACGGTCGTCCCTCGCGCCTGTTTCCCATAATTTACTTTATTAATGTAACATTTCCTACCATGTTGTTCTTCACACTCAAAGCATGGTGATTTGCTGGTTATCTTCTAGTATAGTGCTTTCTATAGCTACAAGTTCTTCACCTTTTGCTTCAACCACATTCCCAACTTCACAGGCACAATATACATCTATCATGCTTCTAGAGACTTTCCTAAAGGATGGTGGTTTTTAGCATACTTGGTCATCATAGTTCCTTGATGAACCGTCCAGGGGCCTTGGGCACCTGAACAGGGTTTAGGGGAGCCTAGAATGAAAGAGAGTCCAAGAATAGTAGGACTCACCAAGAGTTGATGGTTGGCAATGGGATATGTGAGAGGCAGCCATTAGTGCTTGCTTGAAATGCTTGAAACAATAAGCAGTTCGTGGGTTTTGGCAATTGAGCTTGAGCTTGCCTCTACATTTTGGTTCCATTTTCTGGGACCAATGGATTTAAGCTTGAGCGCTTTAAATCGAGCATCAAAGTAAGGGTTTCATCCTCGAACTGGAGCTTGAGATAGATAGGAGGTTTTGGGACTTTAATCCGTGTTACAAGTAAGTATTTTTGGTTTTTGATGGTTAGTTGAGTAGGAGAAACTAGTTCAGTACTTTGTTTTCGATTCTTGTTGCATTTAGAGTAGGTTAAGATTAAGAGATCGGTTGGAAAAGCGTAGGGTTTCCTGTTGTAAAACAGGCCAAACAAGGCACAAATCAGGGAAAAAAGGGAAGAAGGAGTGCTGAAGGGGGTTGAGGTCGACAAGCAAGGGGACTGGAGTGGTGAGAACCTTGCGGGGGAGGGGTTTAATAGCCAGGAGACCAAGGGGGAGCTCATTTGAAACCTTGGTTGAGAGAGAGAGAGAGAGAGAGAGAGAGAGAGAGAGAGAGAGAGAGAGAGAGAGAGAGAGAGAGAGAGAGAGAGAGAGAGAGAGAGAGAGAGAGAGAGAGAGAGAGAGAGAGAGAGAGAGAGAGAGAGAGAGAGAGAGTGTGTGTGTGTGTGTGTGTGTGTGAGCTCCATTGCATGGATCTGCTTCAATCGCGTCGTTGATGAGTTTGTTGCTGACTATAGGTATACCCACACCTTCTCCTTCATGTATAGGTAGGATCTAGAAGTGCTCAACTAGTGTGAAGCCCACAATTGCTTAGCGCAACGAATTTTTCGTCACTTCGAAAAAAACGTACCGCATTCAGTCCATCCGAGTGATGTCGATTTTGGGCCGAGTCCCAAAATTGACCCTTGACCCTCTCTTATATTCGGCCACTCGACCCACTCGACTCGAACTTGTGGAAATTTGGCCCTCGGCCCTCTCTTGTATTTGGCCATTCGTCCCACTTGACTCAGACGCCCACTGCTCGGCTCGTCCGAATCAAACACTCGAACCAACTTGCACTCGGCCCAGCCCAGTTTGGCCCATGCACATTCGGATACTCGACACTTGGCTGACCAACCCGTCTGAGTCGCCCACTCGGCCAGATTAGGTACTCGGCCTTCGACCAGTTGGCCCGTTCGAATTAGTCACTCAATCCTTTCCATTCGGACCTATTGGATCGAGTCTAATTTTTGTTAGAATCTTTGAAATTTGGACGAGACCACCTAGATACCAACCGTATGAATATCTGAAGACCATACAGACACTTGAGATGCATTTTTGACACAAGGAACAAAGGAATTAGCGAGAAGCAGGCATAGAGGCAACGTACTCGACCATCTAGCAATCTGGTCCGTTAGCAACATCAAGCGGAATCGTAGAGGACAAAAGAATCATGACTGAGTGGAGGGCATAGCGGAGAACCCTATGAACCAACGAGGACAATCAGAGACCGAGCAGACAAGTCTATCAAGCTAAACCCATAATGAGAGTGCTAGAGCCATCCAGACACTTTGTTTTCTCACTCACTTTGATTTCCAGCCCTCAAAACACACTTGAGAGCACAGTGCACAGAAAAGAACACACACATGCACACACGCACAGAGTAAGGGTAAATTGAGGATTGGTTGTAATTAACAAGAAACTCACTCAGACTTAAGAACTTGAAGGAACCCACTAGTAAGAGAAGGCCCAAAGACATAGAAGGGTGATCAAATCCCCAAAGGTAGGACTAAGCAAAGAACACAGCTAAAAAGCCGGACACAACAAGGACATACACTATCGTGGAAGTGGACCTACCTAGCCTTATCAACTTGATCGACAACTTGGCAGAATAGGAAGCCTTGGACATGGAAGAGGGCAGCTCAGGTCATAGAAGCAATGAAGAACTGGATCTACGCGATTTTCCTGAGGCCATCAAACAGTTAGTGAACAAATACAATGCTTAAACTCAACTAGAACACCGCCATAGACCTGTAGAGGACGTCATAGCAAATCTTGAGGAGAAAAGGAAGCTGGCACGCAGGGTTCTACAAGGCCTAGTTGCATATAACCATGATCGCGGCAAACTGGGAGCTTGCGCCAGAGTATGGAAATGCGACGGATCCAAAGAGTGCTAGCCCTAGCATGCAGAAACCTATCGGAGACCGCGAGAGCACTAGAAGGAGACCTCACATTAAGTGAGATTTTGATGAAGTGGCTGCTAGATAAAATGACAGCAGAGTAAAGCGTTGCAGCATTAGCAACATTGTTGCTAGTGGGGCTAGGAGTCAACCAAGGCTCTAAGAGCCAATCGAGAATTCCTGTGGTGGCGAAGCAGTTGGACAAATACCAAGCAAATAACGACCCATACAGCTTTGTGGAGCAGTTCGAGTAGGTCTGTGAGGCCAATGGCCTCACTAACCCCACGCAACGCTCACAAGCTTTTGGACTATGTTTGGGTGATAAGGGTCGACGGACCTAGTATACGAGTCTAGATGTTGCAGAGAGCGTGCAGATTTCAATAGTTTGAAAATCTCTTCATTAAGAGATTTTTCAAACTTGGGTACTCCGATAACCTGCTAGTATGACTCATGAATGCCAAGTAGAGAGAGGAAAATATTCGAGATTATATGACCCATATGAGGAGCCTCTTCAAGAGAATCCCAATGGGTGAGAGAGCAACCGAAATAGCAGTATCCACGGTATTCATCAGTGGAGTACAAAGTGAAGAGCTCTATAAAGCCTTGGCCGACAACTTGAGCTTGCAGTAAGACGCACTAGCAAGAGTCTTTGAAGAAGCTATTAGAGTGGATGACCAGCTCAAGGAAAGAAGCTCCGAAGACTCGGATCGAGTAGAGTCCAGTGCCAGGAGTTCCGAGAGGGCCTCAAAGCCAAGTGAAAGAGTAGGCCCAAGCGTGCAGGACAAAGGGAAGGGCATTGATTCGAGACAAGAGCTAGCAGAGATTAGGATGGACATAGTCAAACTCCAGGAGATGATGAGACGACCAATGCGCCCACATGTCCAATGCGTGCATTGTGGCGAAAATCACTTGCAAGCCGAGTGTTAGGACCCTAGGTCACGACCTTGCGCTAATTGTGGTAAATTCGGCCATGATGCCATGCATTGTCGACTACCTCGGAGACTCCCATATCCACAACCTTACAGTCAACCCTACCTTGGCAATAGGCCATCGAACTTCTTTGGAAGCGGAGCCCCATTGGCTCTCTCGGCACCTAACGATGCCAAACCGCCCATCCCTAGGATGAAAATAAATCCTATATGTATCCCTAGACCACCTGGACCCTACGTGACCCACCCATTGAGTGATACTCCAGTCCACTATGTGGACGAGTCTAGCGGCGACGAGCCTTATGTAAACCCATATATGCCATACGATGAGGAGGGCAACACAGTCCTTATGGACTACTGACTAGTACCGGTGATGGCATTAGGTAGAGGGAGAGGCAGAGGCCTAGGAGGACAGACCCAAGAGCCAATTATGTGTTGGACTTGCGGTCACCCAGGACACATTTCTTTGCGCTGCCCCGAGAGGGAGCAAGCAAATAGAGATAAGGCTGATCTGAGATGCACTGAGTATGGAATCACTCATCTCTTTGTCGATTTCCCCAGGTGAAGGCCATCCTCTAGTTTGAAAAATGAGCCATTAGTTCCATTGAGATTATTCGGTGTTGAGACCCTTGATGGGGAGGCCACGACTATCCCATTGCATGTCATGACCCGCGCGTAGACGAAGCAAGCTGGTATATCATTGCCAGGGCCTAGCAACCTTGACACAACCTTAGTTGGAAAGAAAAGTCGGAGACAAAGGAAGAAAAGACGAGACACTAAGGTCACCCTCAAAATTGAAAGTGCCACAACACTGTCTATTGGAAGCAAAGTCATTAACACAGAGGAAGAAACATTGGCTCCACGGACGGCTGAAAAGGGAAGTGCTAAGGTCAGAGAGCACCCCAACCCAAAGCGCCAACTTGAAGCCATCAAGAAGGTGAAAGAGTGGGTGAAGGAGGCCCAAGAGCACCTTAAAGACACTGAGCCCATACTAGAAGACGAGGTCAATGATCTCTCAAGCATAAGTGTGCCAGTCTCTCTCCCATGACCAAAATCAAGGGAGATGATGGCACCACAAACATGGCCACCTAGACAAAGTCTAAATATTCCGGGCCAGTAAACCAGACAAGGCCAGTGGCCAAGAACTATAGAATTAGGAGGAGAAAGGCAAGTGGTTATCAACCTCCTTAATACACTAGTGACCACCCCTGTGACTCTAAGCTTAGGCGACCTACTTAGGTAGCATTCAATGCTATGGCAGGAGCTAAAATAGTGGGTCGAGGAATCGGATAAGCCAGTTACCACATACTTGCTTGAGCATGACATAGAAACACAAATATCGAGTCTCATGCTGCACTCTATGCCTAAATCCTTGCACATCAATGCTTTTTGGGAAGGCATGGAAATGCATACAATCCTGCCAGTCCTAGCTTTGGGAGATGTCACAAGAAAGGGAATCATAGACACGGGGGTAGGAGTGAGTGTGGTAAACCATGCAGTACTCCAAACTTGGGGTAACCCCTCAGTCGAGACTGTTAGGTTCAATGTCACACTAGCTAAAGAAATGAAGGTGAAACCATTCGGAGTGTTGAAAATTTGGCCAGTAAAGATAGCAGGAATCCAATTCTTTGTTGACTTTATAGTCATGAAGGGAGTGGACTACAACATCTTGCTAGGCCGACCCTGGATACGCAATGCAAGAGTCATAGAATATTGGGGTAACGGTCTCATCTTCTTAGGCAATCGAACGAAGGCTATAAGAGTAGAGATGGACACTTGGAAAACTATGCCAATTAACCTAGATGCCATCTCCACCATGTTGAAGGGTGACGGCCAGATTAGGGGATCCTATAGGGCCCTTACCAAGTATATCCCATGCCCTATGGCCTGAGGATGAGAGAGATTGGATGCATGTTCTTGCTACCATCGATCTGCCATTCTCGGACATGGAGGAGTATGAACGAGCCATCAAGGCAACTAGCGAGCCCAAGGACACACCTTCAGTGCCAGTCTGCATGATGACTGGAAGCCTATGCGGAAGACCCAACCCTGTTGCATTCCAAGTCTCGGACAATAGATGAGAGCTCTTGGTGATCCTAGGATACTTGACCGACAAGTTGGCTGGCAATCTAGCAACGAATCTTAAGCCACTCCAAGATCTCTTAGACGAACCTGAATGGTGAAAGGTGAGAAGGATCGAAGCTTGCTTGGAAGTGAGCAGTGGTAGAGAGCAAGAGCAAGAAGAGTGAGAGACACAAATGGAAACTCCAATAGTGTCAACAGACTTATCCTCCACGACCCCACGTATGAAGTGATACCTCACCTCAATGTGTTTGGTCTTCACATGGAAGACCATATTCTTGGCTAGCTGAATAGCACTTATAGAATCCGAATGTAGCGTAGGGATAGTATCAATCCCAAGGTCATGAACCAAACGATCCAACCATATGGCCTCCTTGCAAGCCTCAGTGGTGCTGCAACATACTCGCCCTTAGTGGTAGAGAGAGCTGTATATTTCTGAACCTTGGATATCCAAGAAACAACACCTCCAGCATAGGTAAAGATATAGCCAGAAGTGGACTTTCTACTATCTGCATGTCCTGCATAATCGAAGTCTGTGTAGCCTACAACTCATGTATCCTAGCTCCCAGAGCAAATACACATATCTGCTGTGCCCTTCAAGTATCTCATGATACCTTTTACGGTATCCCAATGCTTTTTGCCAGGTGTAGCCATATAGCGTGCCACAACACCAACTGCAAAGGCAATATCTAGACGAGTGGCTATCATGGCATACATCAAACTGCCCACGGCTGATACATAAGGGATCTAAGCCATCTCGGCCCTCTGCTCATCTATTTGTGGACAATCGGCCTGTGAAACCTTCACATAAGAAGGTAATGGATAGCCAAAAGGCTTTATGTCCTACATACGGAAACACTCTAAGGACTTTATGAATGTACTCCCTATTTGAGAGGTAAAGTAGTCCCTGATGCCTGTCGTGCCTTAATGCACATACTAAGAATGTGAGGCTTGTCCCAAATTCTTCATCTCAAAGCTCTTCTTCAACTGAGATTTAAGAGCATCCAGCTCATCATGAGCTTTCCTTGCTATTAGCATATCATTCACATAAAGTACCAAAATAAGCAAGGAGCCATCATGGGCTGTCTTCGTATAAAGACACGGATCCATAACACTCCTGCTATAGCTTTGTGACTGCATAAAAGGCATCAAACTTATGATACCACTCCCTAGGTGTCTGCTTCAAGCCATAAAGACTTTTCTTCAACTTGCACACTAGGTGCTCCCTCCTAGGTTCTGCAAAACCATTCTGGGGTGGGGTATAGGGGGCGGTCAACTGACACTTAATACCGCTCTCGTCACATAGTTTCTCAAAAGCATGTGACACATATTCTCCCCCATTGTCAGTCCTAAGGCATTTCAACTATGCCTAGTTTGGTTCTCAACCAATGCAAGCCATCTCTGAAACACAGCCAAGACTTCAGACTTAAGCCTAATGGGGTAAGCCCAGACTTTACGCGAAAAATTTTCAATGAACGTCACAAAATACTTTGCACAACCCATAGATTGACAGGGCATGGGCCCACAAACATCCAAATGTACCAATGCCAGGGGCTCACTCATGCGTGTCCTACCAGACTTCTTATGCGTATTCCTAGTCTATTTGCATAAAGACAATGCTCACATGAATTAAAACATGCGTAGTCAAGGGGCGGTAAGTACTGCAAACCAGAAAGCATTTTCATTCCCTTCAAGGACATATGGCCCAAACGGGCATGCCAAAGAGATACATATGGAATGGAACCCACTGACAAAACATGGTCAACAGAGGACGACCCATCAAATACAAGAGGATATAGGCTGCGAGCTTTGGCACCTCTAACAAGCACGTCTGCCACGGGTGATCTTCTAGGCAGAATCCTCAAACGAAACATGAACCCAACATCATCAAGCTACCATGCAGACATAAGACTCCGTGTAAGCGTAGGTACATGGTGTACATCCTGTAACAAAAAAGTACTGCCAGTAGAGAACTGCAGCCGTATATCCCCAATGCCAACAATAGGAAGTGACCTATCATCATCCAAGTGAATTGAACCAGAGACAGTGCGGTAGGAGTGGAACCACTCATGGCATGGTGTAACATGAAATGAAGCACTAGAATCCAAAAGCCAGCACAGCACTGCGCATACATAGAGTAAACATTAGTCAACGATGTAGCATCACAAGAACTAGTTGTAAGTATGTACTCCCCATCGGAGGCATCGGTCTGCATGACATTTATCTCCTCGATTTTCACACTAGATTTCGCAGGCATAATACTGCGATCAAAGGACTTTTCCTATACTTTGTCTTTCCCCTTCTCTTTGCACTTCTCATTGCATAACTCATGACACTATGGGCGTATATGACCCTTCTTGCCGCAATGATGACATGTCACATTAGCATTTCTCCCATGAGACTTGCTGTGTGACTTACCATGCGACTTAGACCTAGACTTCTGCGAGTCTCTGCCACGGCCATTCCCATGGTCATTCTTGCCATTACCATCTCTGCCTCTAACAGTCAAAGCATGCGACACACGAGAGGCATCCAGGTTCTTACGGTTGATCTCTTCCTGCAGAAGAGCACTCTCTAGATCAGGCAAGTTCAAAATAGTAGCAGGAGCACATAAGGCAGTGCGGAATACATCCCATGACTCACTCAGAGTCCCAAGCAAAAACAATTGAGTAACCTCATCATTAAAGGTAATACCCTACGAAGTCAAGTTCTTGAGAATAGCATGGAATTGGCTTAAATGAGCAGACATTGTTATATTCTCCTTTATATACAGGTCCATAAGCTGCTTCAGCCAATACATCTGACTTGTTGGACTTTTCTTGTCATAGAGGTTCTTAATTTGATCCCAAAGCTACCAAGCACTCTGAGATTCCTCAACCACATTGTAATGCACCTATTCAATGAGAGACAAGATGAGGGTGGACTTGCATAACTCATCAAGCTCATCCCATTCATCATCAGTCATAGTTTTAGGTTGCTCACTATGCATCCTTAGTGGCTTTATCCGTGATTTGTGCACCAATACCTGCTAAACTTGGCTCTTCCAATAGGCAAAATTCGTACCATCAAGCTTAGTGATGTTGAAGAAAGCACTATCAGTGGAAGAAGAACCCATAATGCAGTCCAAATCAATGCAGATAGCTCAAAATTGCTTGCTGTTTTCTGCTCGTAAATAGCCAAAATACCAACCAAACCAAGGCAAAATGACCACGAACTGATAGCTAATGATGTTGTCCACCAAGTACCATCAAAAGTACATAAAAACAGGATGATTCAACATAAAAATTCCACATTAGTCCATACATAACTGCTTGTTGTAATAAATTACAGCCATGTACTATGAGAGCAAACTATAGGCAAAATGAATGCACCAAGTCAACCACGGACTGTCAAAGCATAACCAGCATCAAGCAGACATAAATCAGCATATGACAGTCATATGGACATTGAGCAAACACCCAAGCATGTCAAACAAATCCGTCAGCAAGCCGGCACACCCCTTGTGTAATAGGGCAAAGTGTACACAACATTGGCAAGACCTGACACAAAGAGGTGAATGCTTAGGGAGTGCGAAGCCCAAATCAACCCAAGAACATGTATACGGACCATGGCATATCAACCATGCAACATCCAAGTGAAGAAGATCCCAGTCTTAGAAGACTCAAAGCCCAATAGCATAATCCACATGCTCAATGTCTGTCAAATATCCAACGATACTCCCACTAGCAAAAAGCCGTATGGATCAAGCCAAGAAGCTCAAGAAAGGCATATGAGAGCACCAGTGATGAAAGATCCAAGACCAGACATCAATAAGACATCATGAGCATATAAGCTCTATAGCCTCCAAGTATAGCATCCATAGACATCAACTGTATCCCAAATACAACTTTGGCAAGCCAAGAAATATCCCAAGTAAGTTCCAAGAAGCCAGATGCACACCAAGGCAAGGCACTAGTAGAAATCGGCTCCAAACAATGTAATGAGCATGTAGTAGTGGCACAGGCCAAGCATGTCAAGACTGGTCAGACATAGGTAACATATACGCTATATGTACGTCCAAGACAGAGCATCAAATGCATTCCAAAGTTGAGCTCAAGTGAAAATAAAGATCCAGAACCAAAGATAAGCTTGATGTTGTACCCCGAAGGTCAATACTTCATTACATATCCCAAAGACATGCCCGAAAACCAATAGGCATAACCAAACATGAGGTAATAGGGTTCTGCCCACTGAGGCACAATAGTGATTTATTGTTCAAAACTGAGTATTTTTAGCAAGAAAATCAGTTCAAAATGATGGCATAACATATGTCTTGCATCCCCCAAACAATCGGTCATCAATAGGTATCAAACCGCTTAACTAGGAAGCACCAAACAAGCATAGGCATCAACTGCTAGTGTATCATTGACATTTAATGTTTGTAGACTGCTATAAACTATTTCAAAACAATGCTATAGGACCTCAGATCAATGTCCAAGGCTCAGGAGGCTTCAAAGCATGTTAATCATCAATGCCAAGGGTGCCACATTGATCCATGAGTAGGGCATGACCTTCAACAAGTGGGAGATAAGCTATCCAAGGAGCCAATAGATCAGGCGCAAATCACGTTGATCTAATGAGGGCTTTTGCTGATGTTGTTGTGCTGGTCAAGATGGTAAGGAAGCTCCGAAGGCACAAAACAAGCCTCAAGTGCCCAAATGCAAGAGGGACTAAGATCCAAGCTCCAAGGGTTTGAGCTATGGCTGCCCTGATTGACTGCAACCTGAGAACTGAATAAAAGCACTAAAAGAACATTTTAATACCTTTGTAGCAATGCCCTAAGGGTGCCTCAATAGGCCGGGAAGGTACTCGGGAAGTCGCAAAGTGACAGGAGCTCGAGAAGATCGGGTATGGCTGTCGAGAAGGAGACCCAATGCTGTAGGTATTTGAATGGAAGCTAAGAATGCCACAAACCAAGCTCGAGAAGTTGGGAAGCCTCACTCTGATACCAGTTGAAAGGTGAGAAGGATCGAAGCTTGCTTGGAAGTGAGCGGTGGCGGAGAGCAAGAGCAAGAGCAAGAAGAGAGAGAGACACAAATGGGAACTCCAATAGTCACAATGTGTGACTGGGGCCTTCCTTTATTCAAAATGTCACTAAAAGAATAAAAAATAAAGTGACAATGACGGGCGCCCGCCACCTGTAATGTGCAGTGGCAGGTACTGTCAGTGTAGTAATACACGGGCAGCTAGGAAGAGGCACCTTTACCCCCAACAAATGGTGATGGTCCAAGGTACATGATTTAAACTTGAGGTACAATTGGGCTTTAATCCTGAACTAGCAAGAAGAGATATATCAGAACTTGGAGAATGATGTGCAACCAGACAGAGACAGCTCTGATGAAGAATACGAGGACTAATGTTCCTTCAGTGATGAGAGAGAAAGGGAAATCGATACTATAGAATATGACACTGGGGGACGTATAATCAAACAAATACGAGTGGACCCCAGACCACACAAGCAGAGCACCCTTAGAGTAGAGAAAGGAGTTTGGCACAAGGATTGTGATCGAACTTAGTTGGAGCACATAGGGGCAATCGACTACGAGCAGGTAGGCCTAACCCAACAGAATGATGCACCACTGCTCTATGAACGGACTCATCTTCTGAGATACGACCACCCGGAGAGAGCCCCTCTTCTAGCAAAGCGAAGAGTTTGATTCTGAGTCGAAAGTTAGCTCAGATAGTGATCCTGAAATACCTCGACCTCCCAAAACTAGACGCACCAAGGGGACCTACCCATCCACCTAAGATACCGACGGTTAAGGGAGGAACGATGGAAGCTGCCTAAAGAAACGTAGATAGAAGAGCAGTGAAAATTGCAAGACTTGCCAAAGCGATTCACGAAGTTTAAGAAAGAAGGATAGGATGGTGATCTTGCTAGGAGCAAAATGATATGGGCAAGCAAGCGAACCAATCGAGGGACCCACCAAGGTCAAGGAGGTCAATTTATCCAGGGAAGGGGAGACCCCATGACCTTTCTTTATAGTTGATGACTTAGCTGAGTAAGATGAAGTAGGTCTCGTTACTCTCTTACGAGAGTATATAGACGTCTTTGCTTGGTCCCTAGAATAGCTCAAAGGGGTAGACCCAAGTGTGATGACTCACAACATACCCATGACACCTGCCACAACATCGGCCAAGCAACGACCGTATCCCATGAATCCAAAGTACGCCCATGCCGTCAAGGAAGAAATTGGCAAGCTAATGAGAGCAGGATTCATCTATGAAATTGAACACATGGATTGGATTTCCCCCATAGTCATCATATTAAAGAAGAATGGAAAGTTAGAGTGTGTGTCAATTACAAGAAGGTAAACGCTGCTACGAAAAGAGATATTTACCCATTGCTGTACACCGAGCACATGCTCAAGAGAGTGACTGGCAAAGAGGCCTACAGTTTTCTGGATGGCTTCTCTGGATATAATCAGGTGCAAGTGCATCCTAACGATAGGCATAAGACCGCATTCGCCATATCTACATAGTCATGCCTTTTGGATTGACTAACGGGCCAGTCACCTTCCAACGAATGATGTGTACAATATTCAAAGACGTGTTGAGGAAGGAGTTGGAGGTCTTCATGGATGACTTGTGTGTTCACTCTACTTGGAGAGAGCACTTAGACAAACTCCTAGCGGTCTTTGAATGATGTCGACTATACCGTCTCTCGTTGAACCCCTTGAAGTGCCAGTTTTGGGTGAGGCATGGATGCATCCTAGGATATGTGGTGTCGAAAGACAGAATTGCCACATATTTCTCAAAGATTAGGGTCATTGTCGACCTTCCACCCCCAACTAATTACAAGGGCATTCAGTGCTTCTTAGGACATACAGGGTATTATTGACGCTTCATGTTAAACTATGCATTGATTGTTAGACCTCTATATAGGCTATTGATCATATTTGAATGGACGGAGAAATGCCAACGCGCGTATGAGGAACTAAAAAAGGCTCCGACCATGGCACCAATTCTATGAGTCCGAGATTGGGCACTCACGTTCCATGTGCACATTGATACTTAGAAATTCGTCGTATGAGCGGTGTTGTGCCAACTTGGTGAACACAACTTGGATTATCTAGTGAGCTTTGCTAGCAGAAAACTTACTAAGACCGAAATGAATTACTCAACAATGGAGAGAGAGAGCTTGGCCATGGTATTTGCTATAGAGAAATTTCGGCATTATCTTCTGGCAATGCCTTTTACCTTTTTTGTTGACCATCAATCCTTGTTGTGTCTAGTTAACAAACCTTGCGCGCTATAGGATGCATCACTAAATGGTTATTGCTTTTGGAGTTTGACTTCTCCATGGTGGTGTGTAAAGGGAAGCAACATTACATGCCTGACCATTATGTCTCGCATCCCCACAGAAGAATCCGCTCGACAAGGCATTGTAGAGAAACTACTAGATGCACATCTATTTAGCTTGTCGAGCAAAAGGGATTTGTTTAGAGCCGACATGACATTGTATTGAGTAGATGACACAGTTCAAGTGCTTGAGCATGGACAACCGGAACAACCAATAGAAAAGGCCTGACTTAGACAACTCATCCTGAAGATCTAACCCTATGAGTTGATAGCAGGCCAACTCTACAGGTTGGAGCAAGATAGATTATTGTGCAAATGCGTGTGTGAGCATGAGATGCATGACGTATTGACTACAGGCACACGACAGAATCATAGGAGGACATTTCAGGGGAGACGCAATAGCTCGCAAAGTGTTACAGTCCCAACTATGGTGGCCTGCACTCTTCTGAGATGCAACACGATTTGTAAAGCATTACGATGAGTGCTAACAAACTAAAGTCCATATTCATGAAGATCACATGGTAACCCCAATTATTGCACTATAACCCTTCGAGAAATGGGGGATTGACTTCATCGGACCCATTAGTCTTGCAGCACAATATTCACAAGCCAAATACATCATTGTGGCCACTGACTATCTAACAAAATGGACAGAAGCACGAGCTACGAGAAAAAATGATGCTAGGACCATTACCAAGTTCTTATGGAAGCAGGTGATCTCACACTTCAGCTACCCCATTGAACTAGTCAGCGAGACCAAGGCATACACTTCATCAATGAAGTGATAGCTCACCTCTTGTCCTCCTTCCTAATCATCCATCGGAAATCTTCGCCTTATTATCCTCAGGCAAACGATCAAGCCGAGTCCACAAATAAAATCTTAGTAAACGTCTTGACCAAAGTCATCTCTGTCTCGGGCAATGATTGGGATAACAAGTTTATGGCGGCCTTATGGGCCTATTGCACGGCTTACAAGACAGCTATAGGATAGACCCCCTTTAGGTTGACTTATGGTATAGAGGCAATTCCATCCTTGGAGTTCTTCTTACCTAGCCTCAGGATAGCCCTTCAAGAGAGATGAGACGGGAAAGAGGCATGGACAGAACACTTAATTGAGCTTGAACACTTATCGAAACCCGGCTTCTAGCCACCTATGCACTAATCTGTGAGAAGGCAAGATGCAAATGCTAGTTTGACAAGCATGTCAAGCAGCGCAACTTTGAACAGGGAGACTTAGTGTGCTGCTATACTCAGTCAAAGGACATAAGCAGAAACTGAAGTTTTGAGGGCTAGGTCCCTTTAGGGTTCGAGAACCATCAGCCGAACTGGCAATGTAGAACTCGAAACCCTAGAAGGTGAGGGCATGGGCTTTTTCAATGGCTGTCACATAAATAAGGACTTCCCTCCTACGCACTCATTGCATGAGCTGCCAATGCTAGCACCTCCTGTCCACGTACGAGTAGCCACTATCATTGAGATGTATGATGAGAATGAGAAACAAGTAGAACCAGCTTACCTAAACATGATAGTCACTGCTAAGCACACATGCACCATCAACTCATTGATCCATGAGGGATCTGATTTTAATGTCTTAACCCATGACCATTGGACCCAAATTGGCAAACCGCAATTGCAACCCACTAATGCTAAGCTCAGCCCTTATGGAGGCCAACCCTACACACTTTTGGAAAAGTGCCAAGTTGCAGTTTCTATGGAGTCTGAAAGCATGCCAATAATCTTCTATGTGCTGCCTAACACTAAGGATGTAGGCACAAAATCATTGTTAGGACGAACCTTCAAGAAGTGAGCTCATTGTACTATCGACTACGAGTCACAACATATCCACCTAGGCATAGCAATGTCCGAATAGTTACAGCTTTCAGTAAGAGCGGTGTGACTCCTTCCAAGTTCGCAAGGCCACCAGTAGAGAACCCCACTGTCAAGTCTAAGGAGGGGGTTCGTGTCTCATCACAACTCACCAAACCTCAATGCCGGCAACATGCTAAAGCCAAAAGATCCAAGTTCAAATGGGTGCCTAAATGTCAAGGACTACCACCTCGAGGCAGACACCCATGCCCTCATGGAGCTAAGGGCCCACACTTGGAACCTAGGAACCCAAGACGAAACCGTAAACATCGACACATGGTTAAGCTACGATGGGTCGCCAAAGCCTTATCGCAAGTGCAAAGCTACTATGAGGGTAACCCTTGGATTTGGCTCCCTAAAGCCAAACCAACCAAAAACCCTATTCAAACACCACCCTCAAACTGGACCACACGAAACACTAAGCCAGAGAAACTTGGGCCATAAGAGCGCTATGTCCATAGAACCTCCAAAACCTAGATCAGCGAGACCCAAGGCCCAAGCCAATCTATCGTCCAAAACTGCAGCCTGCTATTAACAAATCACCTAAATCTAGTACCGATGGTGCACCTCGTATCTTAGAAACATTTAGTAGCATGACAATTGCAGCTACACCTAAACCCATCGAACATGAGGCCAAGCTACACCCTCAAGAGCAAATAGAACAACAACCAGTAGCTACTGAACTCTCTATTACTGTCAAGCCTCAAGACCTTAAACCCTCTTATAAGTGACGCTCGATGCTAACCTTGACTGCGAACCTAGCTAAAAATACGGGTGATGACTTGGTTGCTTGCCTAAGCCGCTTGAACGCTACCTTCATGACATTGGCTAAAAACTACGATAGACTAGACTTAGGTCTCTTGGAAGAGCCTACAGCAATGGAAGTACTCACACTACCTTGGCAGGCTCATTGTTGCTAGTTCCTCATGCCTGCACTGCTGCTCAATGGATATGTGCACGGCTTGTGCCAAGTCCTCCTCTTCGTTTCTTCTCAACTCCTCTTCCTGTTCAACAGCTTTTCTCCTCCTTTCTTCCTCAGCTCTTTTCGACTCAGTTTTGGCCTTTTGTAGGTTTGCTTCCTCCTTTCTCTTGCTTATTCTTTGCCATTTCTTTTTAGGCATATTTTCCTTTCTCTTGCTGGATTGAGCTTCTTCTCTCCCTCTTCTTTACTGACTATCCTCTCACTTGATTGTTCTTTGTCTTGACGAGGAGGTGACCTATCAGGTGTTTCATTTGATCCCTCTTCTCTGTCTTGTGCCTCTTTCATCGCCTCTTGGATAAGGGTGGTAAAGACTTCTCCATACCCTATGAATGAGGCCTTGGTTGAGGGCCTCTTCCTGTCAGTTCCTTTTGATGGTGGGGATTCTCCACTCACCGATCTGCTTCCAAGGGCTAGTGTTCTAGCTGATTGATCTATTGTTTTCCTGACATAGCCCTTCCAGTCCACTTCATGCATTGAATGATCTGCCACGCTCTCTAGTACGGACATGCTGATCCTATGCATGAGTGAATTGTATCTTTGACTAGAGAAGAGGGAGTGGATCACCTTGACTTGCAGCCCTAACCTCTGCATTGAGAATGTCCTGGATGCTTATACCATCATTCGTCAAGACACTCTCCTTCCTCATCCCTAGTATGGCATAGACATCTCTTTTAAGTCTCTTCTCCACCTTTGGTTCCAATCCCAATGCCTTTTCCACTAAGGCCTTGCTGAGCGGGACTTGTACCTGCTTGATTCCTTCTTTGCTTGCCAAGGACACTGTCCCACTCTCCTTTATTGGGGTCATATGCCCTCAGGAATTCCACACACTAAGTGTGAACTTTTCGATGTATGTGGTGAGGTTGCATTGGTCCACGATCCTCCTGATGGCTTCCTCACTGATCACTACCCCTTCGATGTTGTGGATGATCCTAAACCTGAGTTGGCTGTACGCTAGGTTCTCAAGGGAGAGGTCGTACTTTGCTCTTTGCTCTTCTGTGAAGGGCAGGCGATGGGCTCGGTTTTGTTGCGACATCTTCAGCTCTTGTCATAAGCCACGGTTTGTCATTACTACTTTTCCAAACAATCCCTTGCTGGGAGAAAAGACTTCATGCTTGGAAAATTATTATTATTTTGTACATAATTAGACTTTTTCTTCCAAGCAATCTATTGAGTTTAGATTTTATTGTCAATTCCTCAAGCAGAAGTTGCTTCATCCTACCATTGAGGTCCTCCATGTGCGCTTTTCCTTTACTGTTCTCCTTATGTGTTTGGTTTGATTCATCTTACCTCCCCCCCTTTTGAATTGAGGTGAATCCTTCTTAGGATTAAAAGTTTAGAGGATGAAGGGCCTGTAGCACATAATCTTAGTGTTTTTAGACTATGCCTTTGTAACAACATGTAATGATATTAGATTACTTAGGACTTCATGCTTGGCAAATTAAATTGTTTTTCGTACATAATTAGACATTTTCCTCCAATCAATCTATTGATTTCACATTTTATTGTCAATTCCTTAAGCACAAGTTGCTTCATCCTACCATTGAGGTCCCCCATGTGTGCTTTTCCTTTCTATTCTCCTTATGTGTTTGGTTTGATTCACCTTACCTCCCCCCCTTTTGAATTGAGGTGAATCCTTCCTAGGATTAAAGGTTTAGAGGATGAAGGGCCTTTTACATTAATGCGGGAATAGATGGATGCGCTATGACTCGACTAATGCTGCGTGCTGCTTTACTCCCATCATTTTGCATGGCCCTCCTTGAGGACATGAACCACAGCCATTTCACCAACTGTAGCCATCCATTTTTGTCCACCACCCCTCTCCATGTTAGAATAGGCCAAAAATGGTACATGCTAAGTAGGGAATTCCTTAGTAAATCATTAAAGCCCCCTACCTCCCCATCCCACGCTCAAGAACTCGAAGAATAAATCCTCAATCTTGTACCACCCCACCAAAGTCAAGACTCTGTTTATTTTATAAAAAAAGAGGAAAGGGAAAAGAAAAAAGAAATGGGAAGAGACACCACACAAAAATCGCAACCTGCACATCGATCGCAGTCACTGCACCAGGGGTTCCCGAGTTAGGTGCATCCAGTGGCCTTGGTCGGCCAGCTCCATGTCTAACCCCCTAGCCCTTTGGATTCCCCATGACACATGCTTAGGGCGTACCAAGGGTAGGACATACCTATG
This sequence comes from Lygodium microphyllum, assembly GCF_053477565.2. NCBI lineage: Eukaryota > Viridiplantae > Streptophyta > Polypodiopsida > Schizaeales > Lygodiaceae > Lygodium > Lygodium microphyllum. The sequence continues at coordinate 63,179,601 of NC_141159.1, read as the reverse complement.
AAGGTAATTCTTGCCTATGGTTAGACCTGTCACTCTAAGCCCCATGCACCGCACCTCCTTTGTGCACAAACTAGGCCCTCGAGTGTGGGACACTTCCAAAGGCTTAGACCCATCTTCTAGTTCCACAAGCATGGGCACCACACACTCCACGGTAAGGCAGAAACACCCCTAGGTAGTGCACATTCTTTTCTTTCCAGGTACAAACAAAGGCCCCGACCACCAGCTCCAGAGGCCGCATCATCCATGCAATGCACTCCCCATCTTATGCAACATGTCACCATGCCGGCACAACAAAGCAAGGGGTGGGATGCAACAACCCCAATCGAAAAGTGAATGAAGAAGCTCATTTGGAACAGTGCAAGAGAAGGCAATCATGGAGAGCCAACAGAGGGATCCATCCAACCCGATGTTCCATTTCAGAACTATAAATCCCTCCAACACAACTTCCACCAGGGATCATATACAAACTCAAAAAGCCTTTCAAAGGCATGAATCCCTCCAACACACCTTTCACCAGGGTTTGTATATAAACTCAAAAAGCCACCTAGTTATCCCAGCCACACCATCTGACTCACCACCCAATAGTGCCATGGGACTGGCACTCAACTAGGAGGGGGGTAATGTTTACTACAAAGCAAAGGAAGTGAAAAACGGGGAAGGGTAGAGTTGTGGAAAAAATGGGTAAATGCCTCTGAGCATGAGGAATAATTTGCTGATTTTATATGCATCGCATCTAGGACGGAATAATAATGATAAAAATTAAAACCTAGTAGCACGAAGATCACTTCGGTGCTAGGTGTTGCAGCGAAGCACAAAGCGGTTAGAAAGAAAAGCATGAAAGAGATGTTTTGCACTTGCACGCTGCTGGTTTTTTTAAAATGTTTGAGCACTAGGCATCCACCTCTTTGCATGATCATTTAGAGGAAATTAAAAGTATCAGAGTCAGCTCCTGGATACGCATAGCAATTGTTTTCAATGGCCCTTGACCCACCGTTGAGAGCGTGAGGTTCCTATGCTGTAGGCTAGTCGTGGGATCCTAAAGGGGAAATCAAGTAAGGACAATGGTACATTCTTGGATACGCTTATTTGGTACCTTGAGCGACCTTTGTGCGAAATGTCTAAATGTTGAGCGACGCATCGAGGGGCCAATCCCCAAGGTGTAGGAGAGTCGCAGAGGGTTGACGGCATTCAGGCGTAGGAGGAACCCCATGTGTATGTGATTCGAGCCTTTTGGCCATGTGAAAGGGACTCCCTCTGAGGAGTAATATTGGGTTAGGATCAGTTGGACTACAACGTATTACAAACGCAATGTTTAGGAAGGCAGAGATTTTGATAGACGCTCCTGGCCGCGAGGCCGAGGGGTTGTCTTGTGCGTAGTGACGAGGTCCGGCTAGTGCATGAGCCAGTGCCGGCCCGTTTTTTAGGTCCATCAGTGGTGCGTCTGTCGGGAGCTGCTTAAAAGTGGCGGTTCTCGAATCCTGGTTGTTTAAGGACCAACTAGCAGTTTATGCCAAAGGATATTGAGATTGATCCGTTATTTATTGATAAGCATCGTCTAGCAGAAATCCAAAAGCAAGAAAGAGACGAAAGAGCTAGGCGACGTGCTGAAATTTTTAGGAGATATTCCCCTAAGCGTAGCGGTGCTGAACCCTTATGAGGGAGTGGATCTAGTGGTCTTAGGACCCCAAGCAGTAAGTTAGGAGAAGGGGGAAGCTCTAGTGCTCCCCTTCCTTCTATAAGCCAGTCCACGTCAAGTACGGGAGGTATAACCCCACCGGTCTTTATTCCTAGTGCAAATCCAATCCGCGTCATGGCGCAGCCTATTGCAATTCCAGCAGGAACGACGGATTTGCCGGCTCTAGGTTACCCACTACCCATTTTTAATGGGCTAGTTGAGGAAGATGCGGAACTCCACATTAGGGAGTTTCAAAAGCTGATGTTTAACTGTCGCATTCAAGAAGAAGGGCATTTAATGATGTTCTTCAATATGACTCTCAAAGGAAGAGCCGCTATATGGTATCATGGTTTAGAAGCCGGAACTATATTGAACATTGATGCATTTTATGGAGCTTTTCGAAGGGAGTTTGCCCCTGAAAGGGGTGGGAAATATTGGTTGCGTGTACTCAACGTGACCCGCCAAGAACCACACGAGGATATTCGTGCTTATGCGAAGAAGATAAAAGAGGTTTTCCGTAAGTTGGACACCTCTATTCCTATCCCCGCAGCTGCCCAATTGCAATATTTCCTACATGGGTTGGACTTCAATATCCAATTGCAGTTGAGTAGTGTCCCCTTGGGGGATATAGATACTGCCATTACACGAGCACAAGAGGTGGAATCCCGACTACAAGCAGCCTATGCTTCTAGAGGCAATTCGAACATGGGTTTAGTATTGGGAAACAATATGGGAATAGCCAATGGCAGTAGTGGTCAAGGGATAGTGATGGCTAATCCTAATGGGAGAGGGAACATGATGCAGAATGTCCCTTTATTACCAGCTCCCCCTAGCATGTCGATGCCTACGGGCAGTCAAATGGCTCCAAATGGTGGAGGCCAGGCAGTCAATTCTAATACCATGCCTGTGGCTCAACAACCAGTGCCTAATCGAATTGTTAGGCCGATGGAGCGGCATGGTAATGACCAAGGCTATGAGTCGAGTTCTTCCAATGTTCTTGGCGAGGTTAAGGACATGATGAAGCATTATACCAACATGATTACGGAGCAGTATCGACAAATAGCCGTTGATGTCAACTTCCTTAAAAAACAACAAAATTTGATAGGAAGTAGATACCCAGAGGAGGGTGCACCTTCGAGGTTTAGTTGCAAATGGTGTGGTGGGCAGCACTATCCAAGGAATTGCCCAAATGTTAAGTGTGACATTTGTGGAAAATCTGGCCATTTAGCAGCTACTTGCTGGAGTAAGATCAGTTCCCTCCAGCGAGGAAGTCGGCAACCAGGGCCTGTTAATCATCGTGCCCAAGGAAATGATTCCCAGCGAGAGGACGGGCCTAAGCAAATACTTCAACGACCAAAGACTACAGTGGAAGAGCTACCAAGTGGTAGTGGGGTTAGTTTGATTGAGGCTGTACGCGTTAATGATGCTGAAACCTCTAATTTGCGTGCTGTTCTTACAAGAGGTCAAAAGGGTAGAGAAGCCGACAAGGATAAGCCTGTCGACGGGAACCCTAAACAAGGCGACAAAGGAATGCAAGTTTTGGATCCTGCCCTAGAAGGGGGACCTTTGAAGCCCGTAGAGAGTAAAGCCGATAAGGAACCACCAAAGAAGAAGGTGAAAGTTAAGAAAGAGGCAATGAAGCCAGTTCAGCGACCTAAGGAGCGGATGGTTTGGCATGAAAAGCGAGCTCTACCGAACTATCATGAATTCGATTTGGCGGGCTCTCTTTGCGAAGTCAAGCCGGATGTGAATCTTCTACAGCTTATTAAGCTTTCCCCAGGAGTGCGTAAGGAATTTAGAAAGATCCTACGTACCGGGTATATTGTAGAACCTTTGGGTATTGCGTGAGTTGGTGATGACTGGTTCGAGCATGTTGAGAAGCATTGCCCAAGGGTTGCAGCCTATGTCGATGGGATATTAGTAGATTATGCCATTGTCGACACAGGATCATCTGTTAACATTATGAGTTCTGAACTGATGGAAAGGTTGGGTCTTGCGATTCAGAAAGATACTTCCACAATTCTCAGAATGGCAGATGACAATTTGAGACAGCCGGAAGGCTGCATTACTAAGGTCCATGTCACTGTTGCAAATGTAGAATGCATGTTGGACTTTAGGGTGATTCGTTTTGCAGGGCGGCCAAGTTACCAAGTATTACTCGGACGACCTTGGATCTTGCAAGCGGATTGCCAAGTGGATATACCCGCCGGTCGATTGATATTCGGCAGAGGTACCCAGCGTGTGGTGGTTGATGCTTATCCTGAGTCCCTGCAGAGTGAGAGAGCTCCTCTATCTTCTACAGAATTGGAGACATTAGAAGATTTATCTGCTAGTGAGACATCATCGAGTGATGAGTCCAAAGAGGGATCCACCACGGAGGACATCTATCAGGTCACTTTGAACGAGCCGATAGAGGGCCAAGATCGTATAAGAGATGCAGATGTTATCGAGCTAGACCTTGGTACGCTTGATGATTCGCGGCCAATCAAATTAGGGTCCATGCTCAGTACAACAGAAAGGGAGGACTATGTGGCCTTGATCCAAGAATTCCGTGATATCTTTGCCTGGAGTTATGATGAGTTGAGAGGCATTCCTCCTAGTCTTGCTGTTCATACAATTCCGTTGAAAGAGGGCAGTCGTCCTGTACGACAGAAAGTAAGGCGTATGCCTTTCGAACTGAGGGACGGGTTGTTTGAAGAGTTACAGAAGCTTCGAAAAGCGGGTTTGATTTTTCCTGTGCAACACACGGAATGGTGTTCGCCAGTTGTGATTAGAAAGAAGAAGAATAATCAGATCCGTTTATGTGTAGACTTTAGGGAGCTGAATAAGCAGACAGTTAAGGACTACTACCCATTGCCATTTATTGACCAGATTTTGGATCAATTAGCGGGTAGGGAGATATATTCATTTATGGATTGCTTTGTAGGATATAACCAAATGGCAATTGCAGAAGAGGACAAGTTGAAAACAACTTTCATTACCGTATTTGGTACTTTTGCGTACCATGTGATGGCCTTTGGTTTATGCAATGCGCCTGGTTCGTGGCAACGAACAGCTGATAAGACATTCGGTGACATATCCCCTGAAGAGTTGAGGGTGTTTATTGATGACTTAGGGGCCGCCACTGTGAGAGAAAGGCAGTTGATCATTTTGAGGAAATGCTTTGAGCGCTGTAGACAATTTTGCATCGCCCTAAACCCACGGAAGTGTGCTTTTGGAGTACCTTATGGGCTATTGCTGGGCCATGTGGTCAGTTCGGTAGGAATTGCGACAGACCCCGAGAAGGTCAAAGTTATAGTTGCCATGGGTCCACCATGCACTCCGAAAGAAGTTCATAGCTTTCTGTCTTCGGTTGGTTACTACCGTAGATTCATTAACGCCTTAGCAGAAAGAACGTTGCCACTTACAAATTTATTGTCCTTTAGCTGTTCATTTGTATGGGGTGACCCTTGTAAGGTAGCATTCGAGGATGTGAAACAAGAGCTAGCAAGAGCGCCCGTTTTAAAAGCACCTAAAAGAGGTGAGGTGTTCTATATATTCTCAGCAGCCACCATGTATAGTATCAGCTGCTGTTTAGCCCAAATTTGGGAAGAGAAGTGGTACCACCCGATTGCTTTTGCTAGTCGGAAGCTGGGGGTATCCGAAATCAATTACACCTACATGGAGAAGCTGTGTCTAGCGATGGTCTTTGGGACCAAGAAATTTAGGCATTACATTCTTTATGAGAAAGTCATACTTTATACGAAGGCGGAGGGACTTCGACTATTGATGAATAAGCTACAACCGCCTGACCGTCTAGCGAAGTGGTTAATCACTTTGCAGGAATTTGATTATGAAATCAAGAGTAAGCCACCAAGGTTGCAAGGCATCGTGGAATGTCTAGTGGACTTTGGGGAGCCGAAAGAATCTGTGGCTGAAGGTAGTGACATGGAGATGATATTTAAAATAGATATGGCATCTATTCCCTCCTGGTATGCTGCAATAACGCATTATTTATCAACGGGGGAGGCGAGATCCGAGTTATCTAAGGCTGAGAAAAGGAAAATTAAGCAGCAAGCGTTAAAGTTTGCATTGATCGCAGGTACATTATATCGGCAAGGGGTTGATGACATCTATCGCCGGTGTGTGATGCCTGACGAGGTGTCATTCATTTTGGAAGAGTGCCATGATTCTGCTTGCGGTGGCCATTTTGCTGGACGGCTTACAGCACAGAAGGCTTTAAGAGCAGGTTATTGGTGGCCTGCCATCTTCCAGGATGCGTTTGCGTATGTTAAGCGATGCGATATTTGCCAACGACATGATAGTCGAGAGAATAGGAAACGACCACTCACCCCTATTATGGCGATACTTCCATTTGAGAAGTGGGGAATAGACTTTGTGGGTCCTATTACTCCGTCATCGACTATGCAAAAGCGGTACATCATTGTAGCAACTGACTACTTCACAAAGTGGTCAGAAGCACGAGCAACAAGGAAAGATGATGCTAAAGAAACTGCTAGTTTCCTTTTAGAGCAGATAATATGCCGGTTTGGTCCGCCGAAAGAATTAGTGTCGGACCGCGGAACCCATTTCCTGAATAAGGTGATCAAAGGTTTGACAGAGATGTGGAACATCAAGCATAACAAGACAACCCCATATAATCCGCAAGCCAATGGGCAAGTCGAAAGCACCAATAAGCAGCTTGTGGGCATCCTGTCCAAAATTGTGTCGGAAAAGAAACGGGATTGGGATAAAAAGTTATACGTGGCAGTGTGGGCTTATAATACGACCTTCAAACGAGCCACTGGGCATACCCCGTTCAAGTTAGTATATGGGGAGGAGTGTGTCTTGCCTTTAGAGATTGAGCTGCCGACTATTCGGTTCGCCATCAATCATTCTTTGAGCAATGAAGACGCTCTTTTTGAGCGCTTGACGACACTGGCACATTTAGATGAGCTTAAGTTGCAGAGCTTATTGCACCAAGAAGTGGCGAAGCGCCGAATGAAGAAGCTACACGACCTCAAAGCCAAGAAGTACACCTTCAAGAAAGGACAGCTTGTTCTGTATTATGACGCACGACGTGAATTATTCCCAGGCAAGCTAGAGCCCAAATGGGATGGGCCTTATAAGATCGTTAGGATAGGAAAGAATAAATCTACAGTGTTGTTAGCTGACCTTGAGGGGATAGAATTTAAAAATAAGGTTAATCTTAATAAGATTAAACCTTATTACTTCTGATTGGACTAATGCTATGACTGCCTTGCAGGTCTAGGCAAGATCGATCAAACATCTGCAAGGAAATCATGATAGAGGTTGATGGGTCGTCTGATCCCTTATTTAGAACACCCATATTTGGAACAGAGGTATCATCAGGGAAAGCTCATTTGGTGGAGCAAAGGATACAAGGTGATTGAGCAAGAAGGCGGGACATTTATTTGGGAAATTAAGGTCTTCTGCCATCACTGCCTACAAATTTTGACGAGCATCCCTGTTGAATTCAATGATGATGGAGGGATGGAGCCTACAGTCCACCCGTTGAATATGCTGAATTTCGATTACCATAATTACGCGTAGAGTCCAGGATGGCAGGATATGTAAACCCTTTATGGACGTACACCTTGTACTTTGATGGGGCGTCCAGGGGTGCATGCAAAAAAGGAAGTGTAGGAGTTGTCATCCGAGACCCCCGACGACGCATTGTCATGAAGTTAGCTGCTTATCTCGGGGCGAATTTTACTAATAATATGGCCGAATACAAAGCCCTGATCATGGGTTTGAATATTGCAAAGAAGGGTGGTATCCGCCAGTTGTTGGTAAAAGGGGACTCTCAGTTGGTTTTAAATCAACTCAATGGGACGTATATGGTACGGAACCCCATCCTTTGTATGTACCATCATACTGCCATAGCCCTGCTAGACGAATTTGATAGAGTGTCTTTTCAGCTGATTCCACGGAATTGGAATCAGTTTGCCGATTCATTGGCTAATCTTGCATATGAAGAAGACCTCTTCTTTAATTGTGGCCCTTGTCCCGATATATCTATTGATGGTGAGACAGGACCTGGTAGTTTGTGGGGTATGCTTTCTGAACATGCCCTTTTTGGCAGACGATGGTTGATTTGGGTGATGCAGAGGGTAAGCGAGACTCATCTGCCTTTATTATCTCGGACCCACAGACTGATTCGACGACATGTGATGCGAACACCTCTTGCGATATACGCAGGAGGGATAGGTCATAATCTACTGCACCTAGTTTAGGGCTACAAGCCCTGTTCCCCTGGGAATAGTATGCTTTGCTGTCTATCATAGTTGTTTCCAGGAGGATGGTATGCATAGTATTGTTTTATTTCATTAGGCCAAGAGGGCCGATACAGTTTAGTAGCAAAGTCATGTCTGATTTCATTAGGCCAAGAGGGCCATTTCCCTGTCTAGTGCGGGTGCGTTTAATTGGGTTTTTGTTTAGTGTTGTGCTGGACAGGTTTCGCGGGTTGTGGAATTTTGTGGAGCCTGGAGGAGCCTTTGCTGCGATGGAAGCTTCTTGTGGCCACTCCAGGTGATATTTCTCCTTTACGAGTACCTTTCTTTCCTGTTATATGTGTATTTGTACTTGTCGAGGGGACACATTTTGTTGGGGACCGGCAACCAAGGCATGAAGTCCCAGGTTTAGGTTGAGTATGTTTGAGGGAGGTCGGAGTAGTCATTGCCTCCTGTAAAGACATTGTTAGACATTGAAAGACCTGTTTTAGAAGGAAGTCCTAGTGGCCCTGTCCTGCTAACCTGCTAGGCAGCCGTTCTAGGAGTTCTTGTTAGTAGTGAGGCAGTTAGAGAAGCCTGCTAGAAGATCATAATGATGATGCTAAGAAATCCTGACTGTCCTAAAAGATGAATATCAATGCGAAGGTGTGTAAAAAGGGGTTTTAACCCCTATCAAAGAAAAGAAAAGAAATGAAAATATATAAGCAGTTGATCATTGCCTTGCGAAGGCCTGGTAGGTTCCTGGGGACGAGTCAGACCCGGGGCCGATACCTTGTCTCCCTAGGGGTGGCTTCTTGCTGGATAAATAATACCAAAACAAGGAAGGTTGGAGCGAAAATAAAAGTGAGCGTTAGAAAAGGATTAAGTGTCGCCTTGCGAGGACTTGGTAGGTTCTTGGGTGCCGAGACAGGTCCTGAGACCGATGCCCTGTTCTCCTTGGGTCACTACGCTCAGCTCCCTCCTTTTTACATGCCCAAGTACGTTCATCCAATAAAAATCCTCAAAGAAGAACTGTACTGAAAGAAAATACTCCTTGATCAGGCTATAGGAGTCCTCGCCTTGTAGGAGCTCCTAGTGGTGTTGTCTTTAGTTGGTAAGTAGTTCAGACTACCACTTAGGGCAACCTCTTTGGCAGTTCTTTTTAGTTTGGCTGTGTTGGAGCAGTTGGTTAGTGACTCACTTCGGATCTTCTATTAGATGATGCTAGGCCTACTCCTTGTGGATGTTATGCCTTGGTTCTGCCAGGGGTAGGGAGAGCATTGTGCTGTGCTTTATTGCATCTTTGTTTTGTGTCAGTTTGATGCTCCTTTGGGTGTTTTCTGTGCAGATATGTTCGTGGATTCGACGGACTGAGTCGTCCTATCCCGTGGTCGCCAATGACTGCGAATTTTAGGCATCGAAACGTGCCTAAAAATAGCGGAAAAATGTGGAAAAGCTGGGAAAAATATTTGATCGCGAAGGCGGCGGCTCGATCCAGGACGATTTTAAGCGTCAAGTGCTTGACGGGCGCCCGTGAGACGCTTTGTGAATTTTTGTAATTTTTTCGAGTGCCTGTGGTGGTCACTGAAGATGCCAGGCAGTGCGGGACGCGAAGAGGAAGTCACAGAAATTTTCAGAACGCAGTTCGGAGTTCGCACGCGAGAGTTGGCCCAAAACCGGCCGGCCGGGACCTAATATGGCCAAATATGAAAAGGCATGAAGGAGGGGGGCCATTGGGGGTGCCTTTTGGCTCCCCCCAAACAAATTTTTTCGTGCCATCCAAGGTAGTGCGATGACGGCAGCGCGCAGGAAAAAAACGGCCCCCCCCCCCCCCCCCCCCCCCCCAAATGCCAAATCCACGATGAGAGAGACAGGAAGAGATGAAGACACAGCCCGACTTCTGATTTCTTTCGCCTCCAATCGCTTGTCTTCACGCACGCAATGGCTGCCCGTGGAAGAAGAGGGGAAACCAGTCTTTCTCTCTCCTCCCTCTCTCTCCTCTTAAGCCTAGTTCGCGTATGCAAGAAGGAGATGGAGAGTGCTTGATGGATGACGGCCCGGATGAAGGGGGATCGCTCCAACACCCATGATGAAGATAATTTACTGATTTCGGGCTGAAGGCATGGCTGGAAATCAGTCTCGGTGTGCGCAATTGAAAACCCGCAACCCGAAAAAAAAACCGGTAATAAGAATTTTATGAAGAAAATGATGGTTTTTATGCAAAATGCTTTGACACAATGTGTTCCTATGGAGTATGATTAGAAGATAAATTTGGTTCTTGCTGTTTTCTTGTTGTTCATAAAAGGGAAAGGAAAAAGTCAGAGAAATACGCATTTTATGGTCGTAAATATTCAAACAATACACGCAAAAGCATAGAAAAATGGGAAAAATGGGATTTTTTGAGCATATAAATGGGGAAAACCGTCGATACACATCAACTAATCTTTCAATGTTGTTGCAAATGAACTAAGGGCCACAGCCCACAAACTGGTTTTCATTTTCAGCAATTTAAAAAATACAAGAAAATGAAGAAAATGGCGGGAAAATGATAAAAAAACCATGAAAATAGGGGAAAAATACATTTGGGGCTACGAAAAATATAGAAAAATAGGATTTATGTTTGTTGATGTATAGCAAGGCTGGGGCATGAAGTTATGCTTCAGTTCAGCCTTGTTTATATGTTTTAGTGCGTGTTTCCTTCCTTTCTCCACATAAAATGACAAGGAAACCCTAAAAGAAATGAATGCAATGATGCACTATCAAAACGGGGAAGGGTAGAGTTGTGGAAAAAATGGTTAAATGCCGCTGAGCATGAGGAATAATTTGCTGATTTTATATGCATCGCATCTAGGACGGAATAATAATGATAAAAATTAAAACCTAGTAGCACGAAGATCACTTCGGTGCTAGGTGTTGCAGCGAAGCACAAAGCGGTTAGAAAGAAAAGCATGAAAGAGATGTTTTGCACTTGCACGTTGCTGGTTTTTTTAAAATGTTTGAGCACTAGGCATCCACCTCTTTGCATGATCATTTAGAGGAAATTAAAAGTATCAGAGTCAGCTCCTGGATACGCATAGCAATTGTTTTCAATGGCCCTTGACCCACCGTTGAGAGCGTGAGGTTCCTATGCTGTACGCTAGTCGTGGGATCCTAAAGGGGAAATCAAGTAAGGACAATGGTACATTCCTGGATACGCTTATTTGGTACCTTGAGCGACGTTTGTGCGAAATGTCTAAATGTTGAGCGACGCATCGAGGGGCCAATCCCCAAGGTGTAGGAGAGTCGCAGAGGGTTGACGGCATTCAGGCGTAGGAGGAACCCCATGTGTATGTGATTCGAGCCTTTTGGCCATGTGAAAGGGACTCCCTCTGAGGAGTAATATTAGGTTAGGATCAGTTGGACTACAACGTATTACAAACGCAATGTTTAGGAAGGCAGAGATTTTGATAGACGCTCCTGGCCGCGAGGCCGAGGGGTTGTCTTGTGCGTAGTGACGAGGTCCGGCTAGTGCATGAGCCAGTGCCGGCCCGTTTTTTAGGTCCATCACTATGCATAATCCTTTCCTAGACCATTCAATGTCACAAAAACTAAATCATCATCTTCCACTGGCGACCCAATGGAAGCAAGTGCATCTGCGATCTTCTTCACCTTCATGTGGTAGTCATTGATGCTCATAACTTCTCTTTGCACATTGTGCAACTCTTGCTTGAGCTGCATTTTCCTGGCTTGCGTATTTGTGCTATACATTTTTGACAGAGTATCCCATGCCTCCTTTGGTGTACTTGCATCTTGAATATGCACAATCATAGAGTCTGAAATGCTGATAGACAGCCAGTACATAACTTTCCTGGCTCTCTCATGCCATGCTTTAAATGCCTGCATTTGCTGTTGATTGGGAATATCAGGAAGAACTGGTTCTTCTTCATTTCCTGCAACAAATTCCCAATATCCTTTTCCCATAAGGAAATTCATCATTCTAAACTTCCATGCTTGGAAGTTGTTATTGTCAAGCTTTTCAGTGACAATCTGTGAAAGAGAATCAGACGCCATTACAGAACAATGCAAAAAATTCTGTCACTGTAAAGAACACAGCTTCGGCCTCACAAGGGCAAATCTGCAAAACTGTCGAAAGTGGTATTTGACCACACAGTCACTTCCTAGTGACGATTTTGCATCAACAGGCAACAAGGATGATTCTGTAACTCCCAATGTCTCTGCGCACATGCATACGATGCAATTTCTACAGTAACTTTTCACCGACTTGTAGAACAGTGATCGCACAGTATAAAACTGGGCCTTTCCCTGAGTGCGTGCAAAAAACTTCCGCCTCCAAAACAGGCCCCGAAATGGTCTCAAATAAAAAAAATAGGGTCGCCAAGGGCTAAAGCTCTTTCCCGCAGCATATACTGCCCTCTTGCTTCACCGCGAAGGGCATCTCAACCTGAGACAATGCACTCTTGCAATTTCTGGCTGTGCTACCTGTAGAGATCTGCTCCCAAAACAGAAAATGAAAGCAACACTGCTCCTCTTACCAGAACACCGGGAACTTGGTTTGCTTTCTTGAGCTCCTTACCACGAACAAGGCTCTGATACCATGTCAAGATTGTGGGAGAGAAGGAAGGAGTCTCACTTGTAGCTTTCTTGCTTGCACAATGGGGGAACACACACAAGGATGGAGGCTGAAAACAGTTTTCCTCTTCTTAGTTGTGTAAGCCAAAAGAACTCAAGTACATAGAAATAGAAGAACCCTATATATGGGTCTCAAACCAAACTCAACTAACGAAGGTGGCATACTAACTGAGCCACGAACTAGAGTAGATAAGGATAGCTGTCATCTGGCTATTATTCATGGGCGGTGTACCAACCGCATCTGCAAACTGACAAGTCGGTGACATAAATGCACAACGGTCACCCTGGCATATCACGAGTGGAGCTTGATATCTCAACAGTTATGACGAAGTGAAGGGGATTTTCCCCTTTGTTGCCATGCATATGATACCATTGAAAGAAGGTAGTAAGCCAGTGAGGCAGAAGGTTAGACGTATGCCTTTTGAATTAAGAGAGCTTCTTTTTGAGAAATGAATGCATTTAAGGAAGGTTGGTCTGATCTTTCCCATTGAATATATAGAATGGTGCTCACCGTGGTAGTAATAAGAAAGAAAAATAACAATCAAATCTGCTTGTGTGTCAACTTTAAGGAATTGAAAAAGCGGACGGTGAAGGACTATTATCCTTTGCCCTTTATCGATCATATTTTAGATTAGCATGGTAGGGCGAGAGATATACTCTTTCATGGACTATTTCATGGGTTATAATCCAATGGCCACAGCTGGAGAGGATAAGTTAAAGACAATGTTCATTACAATTTTTGGTACTTTGCATACCATGTGATGGCTTTTGGCCTATGTAATGCTCTTAGGTCTTGGAAAAGAATGACTTACAAGACGTTTGCTAATATATCCTCTGAGGAGCTGAAGGTTTTCATAGATGATTTGGGGGCAACTACTATGACCCATCACATAGACAGTTGATTGTTCTACATGCATGCTTTGAGGGATGTTATGAGTATTGCATAGCGTTGAATCCTCAAAAGTGTGTATTCGAGGTGCCTTATGGTTTGCTATTGGGTCATGTTGTGAGTGTGTCTAGTATTGCCACTAACCCTCAAAAGGTGGTTATTATTGTGGTTCTAAGCCCACCCATGTACCCTAGGAAAGTTTATAGTTTTGTTTCATCTGTGGGATACTAGTTTTGATTCATTAATGCATTGGTTGGACGTCCGTTACCCTTGACGAGTCTTTTATCTCACATTCATGTTTTTTAATGGATAGAAGCATGCAAAGTGGCGTTTGAAGATGTTAAAATGGAATTGTCCAAAGTATCAATTTTAAAAGCTACAAAAAGGGGTTAGGTTTTCTATATATTCATGACAATGACAAGGTGTAGTAATAGGTGTTGTCTATCCCAAATTTGGGAGGTACAACTTTGTCATCCTATTGCATTCACAAGCCCAAAGTTGGGAATCTGAGAGCCTCATTACAGCTATTTGGAGAAGTTTGCTTGGCTATGGTGTACACTACTAAGAATTTTAGACACTATATCCTTTATGAAGGTGGTGTTCTTCACCAAGACAGAGGGATTGCGCTTATTACTAAGCAAGCTTCAACCCCTTGATCACCTAACCAAGTGGTTGATCTCTTTGTAGAAGTTTGACTATGGGATTAGGAGCAAGCTACCAAAGCTGTAGGTTATCGTAGAGTGTCTAGTAGATTTTGGTGAGCTTAAGGAAGAGTGGGCTTGATGCACCCTCTATTCCATCATGGTATGCATCTATCACACATTATCTATCAATAGGAAAACTTGGCGAAAACTCTTTCTAAATCTGAGAAGAGGAAGATTAAGTAGCACTTTGCTTTTCCATAACAGTAGGAGTCTTATATAGGAAAGATGTGGATGATATTTATCATTGTTGTGTGGTGCCTAATGAGGTTCCCTTTATTCTAAAGGAATATCGCGATTTAGCATGTGGAGGTCATTTTGCTAGATGACTCACCGCCCAAAAAGCTTTATGTGCTAGCTATTAGTGGCCCATAGTTTTCCAAGTTACTTTTGCACATATGTTAAGTATTGTGATGTCTATCAGAGACACGATGCTAGGAAAAATGATAAGCAGATAGGACCTAAGAGACTGATGCCCTATTCTCTCTTTGGATCACAATAAGCTTAGCTCCCTCCTTTTTACATGCCCAAGTATCAAGTCCTGAAGTTTAAAAAAGTGATAACTAAAGTATATGAAAATGAAAGACCAGGCTATAGGAGCCCTCTCCTAGTAGGAGTTCGTGGTTCAGTTGTCTTAGGTTAGGTAGGCAGGTCAGGTCACCACTTAGGATGACTCCCTTGATAGTTCTTTTTAGTTTGTTTATGTTGGAGCACTTGGTTAGTGACTAGCTTTAGATATCTATTAGATTATGCTTAGCCTATCCCTTGTGGATCTTCATGCCTTGAAGTTCTTTTTAGCTTGTCTATGTTGGAGTAGTTGGTTAGCGACTAGCTTTGGATATCTATTAGATTATTCTTAGCCTATCCCTTATGGATCTTCAAGCCTTGATTTGGCACATTTCTAGCTCTTTTTTGGTCATAAAATCCTGCTCTCATTGGGGACCACGGGATAGGGTGGCTCAGCCCATCGAATCCACAAATTTGTATGTCTTAGTATGTATTTATTGCTTTTATTATAAAGAAACATACATGGAAATGCCTCTTTACCTACCTATCGCAAGCAAAACTCTAACAGTAGGACGGGAGGGGGTTTTATGTGTTGAATATGGTTCAAACCTTGATTTGGTTGACGTAATTTTCCTATAGGTTTCAATCCCATTTTAAGTGTTAAGAGGTACAGTGGCATGGAATAGTATGACATTGCCTTATCATCACAATAAAGTTGTTAGTAAAGAAAAATTATGGAAAGAAGATTTGAGCACATTCACAATGCTGATTTTGTTTAAGTAAAATGTTTGTGCACTCAAAGTCCTCCACTTTGCATTGCATTGTATCGACATGGTAAAGAGAATTATCTCGTGGATACATAGCACGTGATTTCAAACTATTGATCTACGATGTGAGTGTGAGGCTCCCTATGGTGTAGATTTAGTATAATCATTCCCTTGGGGATTGATTTGGTGAGGAATATACTACCTCCTAGAATGAATATTATGAAGAGTGGACTTTGTGCATATGTGTTATATGTTATGGATGCCTGGGCATTGAGAAGGAAGGACGCTTTTGTGTTACAGCTAAAGAAAGATGCTTTCTTTCTCTCAAAGAATTTACATTCAATGTGATGCTAGATGAAGGGAGATATGTGCTATCTTATTGCAAGAGCATGGTGTCATTACATTTGAAAGATAGAAACTTGATGAAAAATATGAATGTTTATGACCAAGAAATGTGTCATCCTTTATGCTATCAAGAAGTGGTACACTATCTCTATGGCAATTGGTTTAGACTAAAGAATGACCATTTAATGCTCAAGTACTTTTAACATAGTCAAATTTAACACCTAAGCAACGAAGGTGGGAGGAAACTTTGAAGAATTATGAATGTAAGATTAATTATACTAGGGGGAAAGATAATGTAGTGGTTGATTCACTCTCTTGTATGTGGGCATGCAAAGTATCGTCTATTATTGAGCTTCACAGTGATTGGATAGAAGAGCTCCAAGAGGCTTATTTGCCTAATGATAAATTTAACCACATATTTCAAAAATTACACCAAGGTATTATGGAAGAGAGCTCCCAATATTAGCTTAAAAATGACCTCATATGGTCACATGACAAGATTGTAATCCCCCATACCTCCCCTTACACACAAAAGATAATGGAGAAGAGCATTCTTTGCCTATTGCTAGTCACTTGAAGGGAGTAAGGAAAGATATCGAGGAATTTGTATCTAGATATGTGCCATGTCAACAATATAAGGATGGCACTCTTAAGCCAGGAGGGTTGTTGCAGCCATTGTATATCCTTGAAGGTAAATGGATCTGCATTATGATGGATTTCATCATTGGCTTGCCCATGAAAACAAGAAGTATTAGAATAGCATGTATGTGGTAGTGTGGATAAACTCAACAAAGCAGTCTATTTTATCCCCCACCACAAAGACACAATATACATAATCTCAAGTAGCTAGTTAGTTTATGGAGCACGTCTTTAAGTTGCATGGACTCTCACAAATCATTGTGCATGATCGAGATACTAAGCTTATGAGCCACTTTTGACGGATAGTTTTTGACTCCATGGGGATGAAATTAGCTCCATTTCAAGAAGGGAAGTTGGTTCTCCTAAAAGTACCCAAGTCTTCTCTGCACTCAAGGACGACTTTAGTAATAAGTTGGCAATTCACTATTATGGGCCATACAAAATAGTCAAGAAAGTTGGTTACTTGGCTTATCAACTCTAACTCCTTCCCTCCACTAAGATTCATGATGTCTTTCATGCGAGTCATTGGCTAAAACCTTTTATTGGGTCCCCCAAGGACTATGTGGAAGATCTAGCACCCATGGATGAAGAGGGCATAATTTAGTACACTCATGAGGAAGTCATTGGACAATGAGAAAAGAATCTTAGAACATAGAAAATCAAAGAATATTTGATTAAATGGTAGGGCTTACCATTGGAAGAAGCTTCTTGGAGACTATAATCTATTTTGGAGGAGTTTTCCTATCTCAAAGATGCTATCTTGGTTGAAGACTAGCTAATTTTGGCCCATTGTCAATTGTAGATAGCACACTATTTCGAAATAGTTTGACCTTGCATTAATGATAACCAAATGTAGCATATATGGGCTAAAAGTACACTTTGAGAGCTTTGTTTTGACATGTCAGACATCTCATTTGGAGTAGCCTATACAAATTTATGATCAAATTTTCTATAGCAGACCTATTATGGAAAACATGCTATCCACTATTTGTTGGGCCCTAACTATTAAGAATTGGGGCCAAATTCATAATTTTCCAACTCTCACATGATGTCCATGTCATATAGATATTATACATCCCAAGTCCACATGGATTTGAGCTTCCCTACATACATTTTACCATTTGTAATGCTAAACTGAGTAGTACTTTAAAACCCCACTATTGAGCCATACCAATAAGTTCCTTTTTGTTTTTGAGGGAGAAAACCTTCAGGGTCAAGATGGAATGTAAAGAGTGGGATAGATAAGGGGTTATCACAAGGAAAATACCTGGTCACACCAAGGAGGTATATAAGGTGTAAAGAGACATATTTAGGGTATCATATTACCACAAATAATGAAGTCCCTTCACCTTCTCTTCAGCTTTCATGGCTTCCCTTCTCTCTTTCTCTCTCTTTCTCTAATCTTTTTGTCTTCTCTTCTCTCTCTTCTCTTCTCCCTCATCACTCCTCTTCATTACATGAATCCACACCACCACTACTCCAATGTCAACATAAGAAGCTAAAGAAGAAGAGGGAGAAGAAGACGATGGAGAGAAGAGCTTCTCCTAAGTAGTCCCATGCACACTATCTCACTCCCTTGGAAGTAGTCCTCACCCAATTCCCATACACACACTCTCTCCCTCACTCTTAAGCTATGGAGGCAACAATAAGCAAGTAGACAAGAAGATGGAAGAGCAGAAAATCAAAATTTGCACACACAAGAGTGAGCTCTCTATTCACTTTTAACACATTATATACATTAAGGTTAGGGTTTCCACTTTAGGTTGGGTATAATCTACCCTTTCCCACTTACGATTGGTCCTTGTCCTTTATGCATACTCTTTAACTATTGGGCTTAGGCAAAAGCAAATAGAGGTTGCTTGCAAACCTCACATGTGTTGTGGATCTTCTAATATGACCTCGGGTAATAATATAATTTGCATGAGACAACTCTTTCTTAATTTTTACAAAACTAGGAATGTCATTTTACTTGTAAGTGGTAGATTGGGAAATATTGTAAGCACACCTCATAAATGAGTGTGCCTAAGGTAAGATATTAAGTTGTTAAAATTTTACATAGCTAGGAAAACTAAAATTTGCCTCATTTGACCAATTTTATTGTACTCAAAATTGCCTTCTAGCTTGCCTTCAATAGCTTGACTTTTCTAAGGGTTGACATTCATCTTGATGGGATACAAAGGGAGGAAAATTCTTACCTTAACTCTTTCAAAAATGAAAGAAAGAGGTCATCTTCAACTCATCAAGGAAACTTCATATCAACTGCTAATGTAGTAAAGTCTTTAGTCTTAAAAGTTGTACAAAGACATTTTTTGAGTACCTATAGCCCCTACCTCCCAAGCAAGGGGTCAATCATCGTATAGGGTTGGAGCTTAGCTCAAAACTAGTTAATAAGCCTCCATAGTATCTTTCCAAGTGTAAGAGGGAAGAGGTTGCAAGACAAATCAAATGACTAGATTCACTTAGGCTAGCTGTCATCCATATGCTTCATTGATCTTACTAGTAAAGAAGAAAGATGGTATTTTTTGCATATGCAAAAATTATTGTGATCTTTACAATATTACTATTGAGAATTGCTATCTCATACAAAGAGGTAATAAGTTGCTTGATAACTTGAGGGAGAAAAGTACTTTATAAGGTTGATTTGAGGTCCATTTACAACCACATAAGAGAGGGTGATGAAATGAAAACAACCTATAGGATTGATCATGGCCTATATCATTTCTTGGTTATGCCTTTTGGCTTAACCATTCCCTTACCACATTTCGAAGTCTCATGAACAAAGGTCTACAACCTTTTCTTTTCAAGTTTACCTTGGTAATTTTTAATGACATTCTTATCTATAACAAGTCTATGGAGGACTATCATAGACATAAGAGGATTGTATGTTATGTCTTTCCAAATCACCAACTCTTTGCCAAGGAAAGAAAGTGTTCTTTTATGCAAATGGAAGTAGAGTATTCGGGACACATCATAAGTGAAGAAGGAATCAAGGCTAATCCAAAAAAGGTTAAATGCATCAAAGAATGGCATAAAGCAACAAGTAATACTTCACTTAGAGGTTTTGGATAGACTTTTAAAAAATCATTCTTTTGGGATGGTATAAAAAATAAGAGCTTTAAGGAGCTCAAGAAATGACATATGCCATCTGTAATAATCGTTTGTCTAGATGCCTCTAAGGAGTCACTATCCAATGTGATATAAGTGGAAGAGGCATTGGTGTAGTCTTACTTCAACATCATGGTCTTATAATCTTTGCGAGTTAAAGGAGATGCACATTAATATCCATGATTAAGAAATGTTGCTAATCCTTCATGGTATCAATAACTGGTATCGTTCTTTTTATGGCACCCAAATTTTAGGTTGCATTTATATAGTTGTCTTATAAAAAAATGTGCATCATATGTTCAATATCCTATATAATCCATATAATACCTTAGTAACTATATAATTAATAATCTTCCATACAAAGATTATTTCATATGAAATATCGATAATAATTCAAAAATAAAATAATAATTTAATTTTAATAATAATAATGATTTAAGTAAACTTGTTTTTATTTTTATTTTGTATTTTTCATTTTATATTAATAATATCTATTTTATGTTATATTTTATTTTATTAATTAATAATTATTTTACATAAATAAAAATTAAAAAAATATTATTGAATTGATTTTTAATTTCTAATAATAATTATTGAAAAATAGTAATTCTAAAATTAGGATTTTGAAACCCCAATTTATATATATTGTAAATACCAATATGATTTTCTTCTTTAGTGCATTGGATTGTATCAAGCTAAGTAGAAATTGCTTCTTAGATGAGTGCTAGATAAGGATTAGAGCTTATTGGCAATGAGAGAGAGAAAGAGACCTTCGATATATAAATGTGGGGTTTGGGTGCTCAAAAGTTCAAAGCAGAGGCTATAAATGACAAGCGTTTGTTGAAAATGACAAGTGTAATATATCTTGGTATGAAAGGTTGGTTACATCCATAAGAGCACAATCCCAAGAACTTCAAACTTCATGAACACTGGTCAGTTCTAGCCATTCTATAATAGCCTTGACCTTTTTTGGATCCATATAGAGATTTTTTCCATCATTCTATCACAAGTTGTAGGAGTGTTGGTGAGACCGCATGGTAGCATAATAAATTCATACAAACAAAACTTGTCATGAATGTTGTTTTACGAATATCTTGAGGAGCAATCCTTATCTAATTGTAGCTACTCTTCAAGTTAATCCGACTAAATATTTTGGATTCACCCAGTAGCTACTTTTCAAGTCAATGCTGATGAATATTTTGGATTCATCCAACCTACCCAAGATATCATCAAATCTTGGAATGGAAAACCTATTTTGAATTGTGATTTTGTTGAGGGTCCTATAGTCCATGGACATGCACTAAGATCCATCTTTCTTCTACACTTGGAGGATTGGAGAATAAAAAGGTGAGGAACTAGATCTTATTAGACCCCTCTCCAAGTGCTTATCCACTTGCTTCATAGTCTTCTCTTATTGTGTTGGACTCACACACAATAGGGTGGCCTATTTGGAGGCGAGTTTATAGGAATGAGGTCAATGTGATGATAGTTTGGTGTCTCATGATAACTTCTCAAGTAAAGTATCTACAAAATAATCTTCACAATCCTTTAACAAATTAGTTCTCTCCTTATTCATATTTGAAATGACTTCAGTTCTAAACTCTTTGTTAGAATCTTTGACAAAAATTAAGTACGAGGAAAAATACTTTTTCATTGCTTAAAAAATTTGTAAATGAGATAAGTTGGGAATAGAGTTTCCTTCCACTCCCACATCAAAAGATGCATTTTTACCCTTAAAAGAAGATCTAAATTTATTTTGATTCTAATCAATGGTTGGGTACTCTTCTATGCTAAAATATTCCTAATACAACATCACAATGACCAAGATCTTCCATGACAAAACTCTCATTATGTACATAATATCCTATCTCAATCCATAGTTCCCCAAAAATGGGAGTAACTTGAGACTACATTCCTTGCAAAGCATCACCTAACATTTTTGGTGTTCCAGATGTCTCCTTGGGTAGATGTAGAGCTTCAACAATTTGAGAATGGACATAATGATATATAGCCCCTATATCAAAAGAAATGAGAATAGGCGGTTTAGGAATCTTACCCCAAGTCATAAAAATCTTCATTTTCTCTGATGGAGTTTCATTCGCTTGTAAGGATTCATTAGGTATAGCATTCACTTGAGGTGCCTTTTGGAGATATCTTTCCTTCTTTGCCTTATTGGGGCATTGACCAATGATGTGTCCTTTTTCTCCACAAGATAAACATCACTCTTCTCTTATATATTTTACTAACTAACTACTGATATGTTAGCTTTTTTTAAATGGCAAAGGTGGTGTACTTCCATGCTTACACTTTGGTTCTTATTTATCTAACTTTTTTTGGTCAAGCATATTGGTCTTCTTCTTTTTTGGTTCTTCTTTGGAGGATTCACCAAAGTAGCCATGGCATATGTATTCCTTTGTCTTTAGGGTTGCATCTTTGGCTACTTCCAAAGTACTAGGCTTTGTATCTTGACAACTCATTGTACCTTGGATGTAACCCACATATAAACTTTTTGATCTCTGTATTAGAAGGAAGGAATTTCATTAAGAGGTGTAAATATACGAGAAATAGGTGCAAACTTATTGATATACGTTTCAATATTTTCTTCTTAACTTTGCTTTAGCTCATCCCATTCTTGTTGCATATTGGCTTCAAAGGATGAAGGCAAAAACTTCATGCTGAATATATCCTTAAACTCTTTCCATGACTTGGGTTCCTTTCCCTCTTGAACAAATTTTAGCCACAAATTTAAAGCAGCATCCTTCAAATTCATTTAAACCATCCTAATATTTGATTTTTTGGTATTATTTTCACCACCAAAAGTAACGTTTTGACAATCCCTCTTACAATAGAAAACATCAAGCTTGATGCTCTTCTCTCTAATATTGAAGTCTCTTTTAACATTTTTTTTCCTTTGTTAAAAGCATCTTTGGAGATTCAGCCACCATGGAATAGTTGATTCTTTCTCCTTGCCCTTCTCCATGGAGGGATTTTTAGGACAAGAGAATGTAGCTTGTGTATGATGAGACTTTAAAGTCACTACTCATAGGTGATCCTTGAATGATAGGTGATGCATTACCATTCATAGACTTTGTTGCATCAATAACATCAAAACCTTTTATACAGACATAGGCCTTCACAACCATAGTACCATTTGTCTCAAGAGCCTTCTTGGTAACGAAAAAGACAATTGCTTGAGCATGTACTTAGCCCTTCTTTCCATCAATGGTTGAATTTTTGGATCTACTTTGAGCTCCTTGTATATTTTTATCTTCACATAATCAAAGAAGCATATAGATATAGAGTATCGAGAGCCTTCTAGTTTTCAGCCAAAATCCTTTTCTTTGCCTCTTGACATGGTGAGAATGTTGATCCCAAAGATATTTTCACCATAGAAAAGTTCTTGCAACGGAGAAGTCCTTGCTCTGATATTAATATAAGCATGTGAAAGAACATGACAACGACAATACTTTGAATGTAACCAACTTGATCAATTATCACTGTGAAAAGAGAGAGAGAGAGAGAGAGAGAGAGAGAGAGAGAGAGAGAGAGAGAGAGAGAGAGAGAGAGAGAGAGAGAGAGAGAGAGAGAGAGAGAGAGAGAGAGAGAGAGAGAGAGAGAGAGAGAGAGAGAGAGAGAGAGAGAGAGAGAGAGAGAGGAGTCAACACTATGTTGAGAGGGAAATTGGTCCCTCCCCCTTTGCATTATTTTATTGAAAGAAATCATATGCAACAAGTGCTTGAACCATATAATGGGCTAATTTGTTGTATTCTAAACATTAGGGTTTTGAAGCCCTAATATATGTATACTCTAGGTAGCAAGCTAATTTTCTTCTTTAGTGCTTGGAATTTATCAAGCTAAATAGAAAGTGCTTCATGGATGAGTGCTAGATAAGCATGTACAAAGTATGTGGCTGAAAACTCCACATTAGAGCTGGTTGGAAATAAGAGACAAGGATCTCCAATGTATAGGTGTGAGGCTTGGGTGCTCAAAAGTGGAAAGTAGAGGCTATAAATGACAAGTGTCGAGAAAAATCACAAGTATAAACACTTGTCTCTTCAAAATGACATGTGTCCTAATCTAGATGCCACATGTCACTTTTCTAGAGAAAGAAGCTTCTAAATATTCTACTCTAGAAATCTCTCAAGTGGTTAAGAATTTGAGATAGCCCCTAAAGAAAAAAAAGATCCTTGTAGAGTTCTAGAGCCTTTGATGTGAAGAGAATTCCATTTGAGCAACTTCCAAAAACAGTAACATCCTAAATTTTAGGAATCACCTCAAAATCACCAAATGTAGATTCTAGAGAGCTTAATTGAATATGTTCACCATGCCATGGTTTGTTTCTTTGATTATGGGCATCTAGTTTTTCTTTTTGAAGGAACTCATTATATGAGATTCTAGTCAATGCGACTACTTGAGTGTAAAAGTCTTAGTCATTTGGGATTTCCGGTCAATCTAACCACTTAAGTAAACTTTTAATTTCTAGTGGTTATCTCATGAATGATGATCCAAGTATAAATAATAGGGTGTTCTAGCAATAAGCCACCCTTGAATAGAAAGATGAACATTTAATCTCTTTTTGAAACACTCAAATAATGGAAATCTCCTTTCAAAATATATGACCATTAAATAAACTTGAATCATTAAGTCAATATGCCTTCATAATAGTTGATATACAAAAAGTTGGTTACAAGTTGGATTGAGGACTTACAAGAGGCTTATATTTTGGGATGAGGAATATGCAGCAAGGTTTCTTGAAGATAACTATCAACTCAAGAATAGTCTCATATGGCTTATCTTATATAACTTTGGAAGAGTTGCATGAAAGCCATTGTAGGAGCAACCAAAGAATATGGGTGTAATAAGGTTCACTTGGGGAGGATTGGGCCTAATGATACTACCATAGCATGAAGATGCTACATTCTTAATTCTCTTCTTCTCTTTCCTAGAGATGGTGTTCTACTCTATCTATTAGAGAACCTTGAAGGTTACATTAAGATATAAGAGAGTAGTAGAGTTTTAGGAGTTAAGATTTTGCTTGAAGTTTAATATGGATGAGATCAAAGAGGAGGAAGGTATTGCTCATAATTTTAACAAGAATTCATATTCTATTGTTGGTCCAAATCATATTGTAAGTGAAGGCCTCCACAATCAGAGTAGCCCTATTAGAGAGTTAAGGATGTGGCCCTTTTAGAGCTCCCACATGGGAGATGCCAACGAGGATAGCCATCATGGAGGGAGTGGAGCATATTTTTGCTCTTACCCACTCTTCTTCTCCTCACACAAAGGTCAATGTATTTTGCTATTCTTCCTCTTCTCCTCTTTATCTCTTCAAACTCTTCTCCTCTTCATATCTTCTTCTTCTACTCATGTTTGCAAAGGTTGAAGAAAATAGATAATCCAAAAGTATAGGATATTCTTCTAAGAGGTATTTCCACCCTTTTCTTCTTTAGTTTTATTATGCTTTCAACATTCTTAGTTTTCATTTACTAAAGTGTAAAATTTCATGTGTGATTTGTGGGTTTTAATGCTTGGTTTATATGTCTTTACATGCATTGAGATTACAACTTCCACCACTCTCTTTGTGCACATCCATTGCCCCTATAGATTCAGGGCATATGGGAGATTTCGCATTTGTGGACCTATATTGATTTGTGTAGTACTAGCTTCTTAGAGTCTTTATCTCCATCCCCTAGTTCAACCTCATTGTCTATATTGTCATGAGTGGCCATCTCTAGATCCTTTATCTCATATGCATTAGATCTGCACCTTTTAAAGAGCTTGATCTGCTTACATGCCATAGGAATATGCAATGCAGTCCCATCCCACTCACTGAGTGAATAGGTAGCATTGCCATGCACATGTTGTGTCACATATGGACAAAATCATTGCTTTGAAACCTTGTGAATAGCACTATGCTAGTTCTCTAAGTTGCTATCATAAATTAGCACACAATCACCCTCTTGGAATCTTGGAAAATGTCCCTTGTCGACTTGGACTCTATATATATGCTACTACGAGGCGACTCTAATAATCCACCGACCACACATCCAATGACCAAATACATTCCCTCCCCTAAATATGAGCAAGATTGGATGCACATACTTGCAACCCTTGAATTACAATTCATTGAGGAATTAGAATATCACTCGGCTCACGAATGCTAGATCCAATAAGATTCACAACTTGCTATAGCTCTCACCATTGAACCTTCATTAGAGCCCAATGTTTCCATGCCCCTTTTCATGATGACCCTTGACTCAATCACCACCACTTTCAAGGGTTATCCAACTCCCATTTTTAACCAACTTCGAAGAGCTCACAACCAACCCCACATGATGATGGACTCATTTGCACCAAGTCCTATTTGATTTCCACAATGACCTTTTCATCTTGTTTATGCAAGACCAAGGAGTCGATGTTTAGGAAGCAAGTGACTCCAAGGATGACTTGTCAATTAAGGACATTAAGGATTCTGATTTTGATTCAATCAATTACGACATTGACGATTGAACCATTGAGTAAATTTTCTTGGATCCCAAGCCCTCTCAACTAGAGACCTTGTTCATTGATATTGCGGTTGTCATGGTAACATCTAAATTAGAACGGCTTGAATATCTTAAAGTTCAGGACTACAAACAAACAAGACACCAAAGCAATAATCTATGTTTAGACCTTGACATATAGCTTGTGGGAAGTGTCAATCGCAAACTCCAAAGACAGTCAGAGCAAGCTCTGATTCCAACCTAGAGAGCGATAGCTATTCTAATCTAGAAATTCCCCAATCCACCTAGTTTGTGAACCCTACAATTGAAACTTCTAGTTCATCTATGATGAAAAAATTTGAAGATTGAGACATGAAACATTGCATAGAAATCTTGCAAATCAAAAGAAGCCTAGAGATTTATCCTCGTGCTTCAAAAAATTCAAGAAAAGTGACTAAGTAATCATATTGCTTAGAGCTAACCAAGAAGGAACATCTAGTGAACTCATTGAGGGACCCAACACAAGTTAGAGAGGTGAACATAGCACAACCTAGGGAAGCCCCCTAAACCTATCTATATAGCTGAGGACCTCAATGAAAAGGACAAAGCATGGCTTTTGGACTTGTTAAAAGAATATCAAGATGTCTTTGCGTGGAGCTACATTGACCTTAAGGGAGTCCCACTGCAAGTCCTTATACCATTTTACTGAAGCTTGATGCCAAGCCTGTCAAACAAAGATTGTACCCTTTGAACTTGCACCATGGCCATCATGTCAAGGAAAGAGATTAAGAAACTACAAGCAATAGGATTCATTTTCAAAGTTGAGCATACTAACTAGGTATCATTGATTCTTGTAGTGCTCAAGAAAAATGCCAAAATTTGAGTATGCATTGATTATAAGAAGCTGAATGCTACAACTGCATGAGACCACTATCCAGTTTCCCACACCAAGAGTGAAAGGAGGCTTATAGCTTCTTAGATAGATTCTCAAGATATAACTAGGTTCAGGCTCACCCAAATGATAGACCAAAAATTACCTTTGCCACTGAGTAGGAAGTGTTTGCATACATTGTCATGCCTTTTGGGCTGACTAATGCCCCTATAACCTTCCAATGCCTCATGTGCACTATCTTTAAGGACATGTTAGGTGATTGGCTCAAGGTGTTCATGGACAATCTTTGCATCCACTCTAGTTGGGAGGAGCACCTTGTGAAGCTCACTCTTGTCTTTGAGAGATATTGATAGTACCACTTGTTCTTGATTCTCTCAAGTGCTAAATTTGGGTAAAGCATGGCATCATCTTGGGTCATGTTGTATGCAACAATGGAATTGCAACCATTGACACAACTAATATTAAAGCTATCAGGAACCTTTCTCCACCCACCAATCCAAAGAGAGTCCAATGTTTTATTGGTCACACTGGCTGACGAATAGCAAGCTATTTAGAAGCATTGAAGAAGGATCTCATGACAAGACCCATTCTAAGAGCGATGGTCTAGAAAATCACATTTCATGTGTATATTGACACATCCATGATTGCAATTGGTGTAGTGCTATGCAGCTTGATGCAAACACAACATGGACTTTCTTGTGAGTTTTGCTAGCAAATAGCTCACCAAGTCCAATATGAATTACTCGACCATAGAACACAAAGGCTTAGCAGTGGTTTGTGTTGTAAAGAAGTTTCACCATATCTTCTTGCTATGCCTTTCAATTTCTTTGTAAACCATCAAGCATTACTTATGAACAAACCATGTACTATCGGTTGCATTGCTCGTTGGCTTCTCTTATTTTTAGAGTTTGTTGACTCTTTTGTTGTTTTTTGAAAAGAAAAAAAAAACACTTCATGTTTGACCACTTGTCATGAGTTACTAGCGAAGAAAAGGCCATAGGAGTTGATGATCAACTTCTTGATGCTCATCTATTCCATATTCATCAAGAAACTCAACTCTTCAAGGCCAGTTTAATGCCCCAGTGGGTTGATGACATAGTGCAAATCCTAAAAATAGGTCTACCAGAGCAACCCATTGAGAAAGCAGAACTTACATCCCTCTTAATTAAAGCCCGACCTTACCAATTGATTGTTAGTTAGTTCCATCGTTTAGGAAAGGATAGTCTTCTTAGGAGATGTATTTATGAATATGAGATTGAGACAGTGTTGGAAGAAGCTCATCGTGGTATTGTTGGATGACACTTTGATGCAACCTTTAGAGTCAAGAAAGTGCTTCAATCCTAGTTATGGTGGCTCATCCTTTTTAAAGGTGCTACTCAATTTGTTCAACACTGTGATGAGTGCCAATAGCAGACAAAATTGCCTATCAAAAAGGATATAATGGAACTTCAACAAGTAATTGTATACTAGTCCTTCAAGAAATGGGGTATATAATTCATGGGACCTATCAGGCGAGCTACTCAATACTTGCAAGCCTGATACATCATTGTAGGCAGGGAGTATATAACCAAATGGGTAGAGGCTAGGACCACCTATAAAAATGATGCAAAATCAACTGCTAGATTTCTTTGGGAGCAAGTTATCTCACATTTCGGATGCCCATCAAGATTGTTAGTGATCAAGGCACGCACTTTCTCAATGAGGCAATTCATGATCTTCTTTCCACATTCCAAATTATTCATTGGAAATCAAGCCCCTACTACTCGTAGCTAAATGGCCAGGCAGAAGTTACAAACAAGATTATTATTAATGACTTGACGAAAACAATTTTAGCTTCACGATTTGATTGGGATTACAAAGTCATGGTAGCACTTTGGGATTATTGCATGGCCTACAAGATTACTCCTTTTCACCTTATATATGGCACTAATGCCATTAAGACAATAGAGTACTTGATTCCTAGTTTACAAATTATGTTCTAAGATTGATAGAAAGGTACCGAGGCTTGGCAGCAGTGCCTCAGAGAACTTGAGCATTTGACAAATACCTTGACAGAAACACGACTCCTCGTAACTCATGCCTTGCTTGCCAAGAAGGCCTAACATAAGGCCTTGTTTGACAAACACATCAAACAAGGATCCTTCGACAATAATGATTGTGTATTGGTGTATTCAATTAAACACCACAAGGATAAATTAAAATTATGAACCCTCAGACCTTTCTGTGTATGTAGGAATGTCAAGCTTGAAACCCTAAACGGCTAGCCCATCAAACATTTTAATGGTAGAAAAATCAGTAAATACTGTCCATGTGGCCATCCATTACATGGACTACCCATGGAAAATATGGCAAGTTGTGCACTATGCATAGAAGAAATGTTCTATGAATAATATGAGTAGTGCCAATAACCAACCTTGCTATCTTCCATTCCTCAATCCACCATCATGAATGTTAGGGCTATCACCATTAGCAATCTAGAGCCTACTAACAAGCCTCCTCATCCTAGCTGCGCCTACCTTTGCATATGCCTCACTTCCACTCACTCCATGATGGCTAATGCTCTCATTGATGAAGGATCAAACTATAATACTCTACCATACTACTGTTGGAGCAAACTAGGGAAACCATCATTACAATTAATAAACACATAATTTAATCCCTTGGAGGATGACCTTACACATTGTCGGGTCATTGTCCTTTAAAGGTCACAATTGAGACTGAAATTCTCTTAGGATGCACCTCCAAGTATTTGACCAATTGTAACATCAACTACATTGGCAAACGCATTCATTTCCACTTAGCCAATGCCCATATAATCATCATCTTTTCCCAAAGGGTAGCACAACTTGAAACTATTCTAATAGAATACGTTCTTTAGTATAGCCAATCACCCCAACCACTACCTTCTTGACCCAACTCCTCCACAATCACTAGCGCAACCAAGAACCTTCCAGGACGACCCCATAGTGGCAATGGCAACTTGAAACATCCTCCCAAGCCTTTGCATCTCATACCTCATGAAAGAACAAGTGCACAAACAAACTTTGAGGTACTTTATATGATCTATTCATAACCACACCTAGACCTGATACAAGAGTACTCCAAGTTTTTTAGTAGCATTTAAGACTTGGGCATACATTTCTCAATGATCAATAGTAGTAATGACCACTCCTTCCACTTCTACATTGAGATCATTCAACACTCGTCTCTCTAATTGTTGCAAGGGTAGTAACTATTTCTACAACATTTAACATTGTACCAGTAACTTAGCATGTTTTTGAGCAAGAGCATTATATTCCTCTAATATCTTCAATCTTAACTACTTAGGCCATTGATGAAATAGTTTGATAGACAAATTCCCTTGTAACATTTACTTTTCCAACATATCTACTTTCCTTTGCTAGTCATCTTTCATTATCTTTGTTGGTTTGATGTAGATAAGCATATAGCTCAACCACTTTGGAAACTCCATGCTCATGCATCTGCTTAAGGTCTACATAAACTGCCATATCAATAGATACTCTAGAAGGCAACTGTTGTACAAAATTCATCACTTTCTACAATTTTGACATAGCATCTGAAACATCGAAATTTTGAGATATTGACACATTTCATTTTGGAGAAGGATAGAGCTTCCCCAACTTTTGATCAATGAGACTAGACTATCTATGGATATAGTAGGAGTAGCACCAATAGTAGAAAACTTAGAATCCAAATCAAATTTTTCCAATTTTAAAACATGCTTCTTGCTTGTGTCGATTTGGTGAGAGTAGTAGGCTCAAATACATCACTAGGATCCAACAATTTCAACTCCATGTTTCTTTCTTTAGGAATTGATTCCACCACTTATTTGGTAGTTTCAACATCATAGCCGATAGACATCAAGTCATCTACGTTTTGCTTCTTGGTGATATTAGAGATATAATGACCTCCACCATCCTCGTTTTCCTTCTTTAGCATATCTCCCAAGACGGAGATACTTCTCTCCTTGCCTTTTCCTATGATAGGGGTAGACTTTGTAAAATGGATGGATGTCTTTCTATTGTTGTAACATACCTGTCCGAACTTTCCTTGGCATGTACGTTCTTAGTAGCCCATCAAGAGATGTCCTAGGGAGCGTTGTCTAGAATTTTGATGAAAACCCTCGGAGTTTGCTAACTAGGCTCGCTTGAGTCTACCCCGCAGTGGAAGTGCCAACCGTTTCCACGAGGATCGTCGACCCAAGTTTTTTTGGTCAAAACCTATTATTAACGATTGATTAGTATTAGCGGTTTGAGATTCCATTCGCTATAGGAATCTGCTAACTGAAATGGACTTACATTGTGCCAGCTTCAAGTGAATGGGTGAGGTATGACACTTTAATCCCTTCTGCTGGGGTTCTAAAGTGATGTGAGTCAAGCTTTCTGGTTTCTAATGGTCAATCAAGTGTAATTTTTATTCCTTCTTAGGAAAGATCTTGACTTATCGACACCACCCAACCATAGGTTTGGACCCTCTCGAGGGTCCATCCTCCCACTTTTCTCTCTCAAGTAGTTTTAGTTACCTAATTACCTACCACTTTAGGTTCAACCTATAAAAATAGTTTCTTTGAATTATCTCATGATACATATTCGTTACACGCCTTTAATTCATGACACAAAAACATAGTAAAGCAATTCCTTCTTAATAGTTCCTTTCAGAAAAATGACTTTTTTACAATGTTTTCTATTCAAAGTATTATTCTCTCCAAGTTCCGTTCCCCAACTAGTATTGGAACTTCCAAGATACAGTTTGGAAATCGAAGGGTAGTTGGTAGTTTGTAAGAGCCTAAGGAGCTTATGATCAGAGCCCCTTGGTATCCTCACCTCCTCCTACCTCTTCGACTAGAGTTCCCTATGATAAAACCTTGCGCTTCATGATTGGTCTATTCTCACTAATGTGAAAAAAAAGAGAAACACCCCCTTGGAGTAGGTTTTATTCATGATGGCCTTGGGGAGGTCTAGTGCCATTAAGAACATTGTCTCAGTCGGGCATTCTATGCTCACCGGAATATTGCCTCAGTTGCTTGGTGATCTCTACTTAGTCATCCATCTTTTTAGCTTGATGATTTTTGAAAAGATCAGTACCTAGCTTGTTATCACAAACATCTTATTTCGAATGCATTATACATAAACTTTTAACAACTTTATTTCCAAGATAAATCTTTTCTTTCCAAAAATTAATAACATCGAGACAATTTAGCATTAGTGTAAGTGGCAAAATTAGCGTACTGCCAATACTCTTTCTGGATTTCCCCTTCCCTGGGGACTAGTTTGGACTAAATCTAAATAAGAATTTCATACTTGAGAATAACTCCCTTGGAGTTTCGTGGATCCTTGCCCGCAATTTTAAAAAAAGTATTGGTTGCTTTAATTACAAACATCATCTTTGGCAATTTCATCTCGAGGTCTCTTATATACGGAGGATTAGCGTACCCATTAGAGATTTTATTCGATCAACACAAATAAAAAATATTAAATCTTTTAGGGACACAGTACCTTCCTTGTACTCGCTTAGGTTCATCTTGTATAGACCCAAGTCACCCCTTGGAATTTATGGTTAAGAATTCTTTTAAAAAGATTATATGCAGGAATCAAATAAAATCTTATTTTACCAATGCAGCTTTTGTTGCCTATTCATGGGATAAAGGCATGCTAGCTGTTTTTATTAAAAAAAAAGTACCTGAGGATCCATGACAGGTGTTTGGTTGATGGTATTAATAGCTTCATTTGTAATCCCCGTACTCGCCATTCTATTTGTAGTAATTGTGTATGCAGCGTTATTGGTAGCTCTTGCTTCTGCGACCTTCGTAACTTTCTTCTTCGGGGACATGGTCTTTAATTGCGAGATCGCAAAAGGGGATTTTGGCAAAGGAGCTTGGGGGTAATTAGATTGACGGAGGGAAAGGCGATCACTAACAATTTAGAAAAATCGAGAAGAGTCTTGATTCCATAGAGAAATAGAATAGAAGGGATGAAGGATTCGAATTCAAGAGCTCATAGAATATCCTCCTTGTCTTTGTGAGATGAGAAACTCCCATACTCGCACTTCTCTTGCCCCATTTCCTCTTGCTCTATATTTGTGAGAAGGGCCTCTCACCTCTTGCTTGGACTGCCCTCAATGGCTGCCCATGCCTCGTATTTATAGCTAAATTGAAGAAGAAGGGTTGTGGCCAAGAAGAAGAGCCTTTATGGAAGGGATCTTGGAAAAATCATCAATCTGAAGCTTTCAAGATGTAATCTAATGTTGGCAATTTGACCTTTGAGGTCTAGAGAGGCTACAGAGATGCCATGATTTATTCGCTTGGTTCTAAGATGATCTTGCTTTGATCCAAGCCTCTCATTGAACTATGAAGAGGGGGAGATTGCTGGAGTTAATTGCTAAATTATTGGAGCTGGATTCAGGTTTTTTGGTTCAGAATTAGAGATGCCATATTTGGGGAAAGTTCACCGTTTTTTCCATAAAAAAGGGGGGGCGGCAGCTGCTTATCATCATCTCCCTCTCAATTTTCTTATTTTTTTAAAAAAGCATTAAGCTTTAAAGATTGAAGCTTTTGTAACTTATGGCTCACAACTCTCGTTCATGCGGTAAGTTTCGTGATGGGTGGCTACAATCCTTGTTAATCCGAGAAAATGTCGAGTTACAATCATTGGGTAATTTTTCTTGAGATCTTCTCTATTTAATGTTTTAGAGTTCTTCAAGTCCATTTTTGTGAGAAGTTGGGATGTCACAATTGCATACTCATGCAATTCTCCAAGCATCATTCCCAAATGGTTGTGTTGCTCTCATTTTTTAGTGCCTCTCTGGTAAAATTCTTGCATGGTATTCTCACACACCAGTTCGGCTAAATTTGGGATAGCTCATTCTTTACATAGCATAGAATTCCATATGTATCATTGCTTACTAATTCAATTTTTATCAAGTGCATCGCCCTCTCCATCATAAACCATTGAATATGCAACTTTTGCAAGGGTAGTTGCTCACTAGATGAACCTTGCACTTCTGCAATAGTGGAATATTCCTACACGATCTTCCCCATATAAATTTCAAAGACAAGGACCATTGTAGGATTAGCTTGAAGAAACAAATCTTACTCAGCATCATCCATCTCAAGAGCTACATAATAGTTTGCTCCACAATTGGCCAACATCTAGACTTCACCAACATTTTTCATTGAGTGCACAATTTAATTTCCCTCTTTCCATGAGGAATTATTACAAATCCTAAACCTCAATCTTCCTTCATCCTGCCAAGCTTAAACCAAAAGGTCTCCCAAGCAACAAAATCATCCATATAGAAATGACTACAAAGCTCACCTTGAATGTCAAACCAACCATATGAATTAACTAATTCTTCAAAATGCTAAATGGCTATAATCGACACTAATCTACATCTTGACCTGAAATGGAGTTGGTGGCTATTCAAAACATTTATTTGACAATAAAGCTTCTTTAGGAAGAATATGAATTGAAGATCCCACGGCATCTAATAAGTCTTCATTAAATACATTCCCTATATACTCAACCTGAATTGTAGGAATTTCATAATCCATCATCAATTATTGAGTAGGAAATATCTCACAACAATCAATATCCATGGACTTTGGACCTAGCTTTTGACTAGATAATCTCTTGCATTGTTCCTTCAATTTTTGTAATAAATTGTCTTTAAAACAAGGGATCAAATCCAACACCTATTCTAATATTAATTGTAGATATGAAGTGACTAGTGCCTAGACAATTCTTCATATCCTCTTGCTTTAGTGGTTGCTAGTTTTGGAATAACAAGTTTCTTGAGCTGCCATTCTTCAAGATTATTGTGGAATCCCTCTAGTTGACTATCCTCATCTATTTGTATAGGTTTCTCTTGCTTCTACAAGTGTTTCACTTGACATAATGACTAATTTCTAACATCCCTTTGCACTTCCTAATCTAACCCTTTCTTCTTTTGAGCTCTTGTCACTACCATTGCCGCAGCATCCTCTTGATGTTCTTCCACAACCATACAACTAGAACAATCACATTGAACATGAACTAGTGGAACATTGTACACTTGCTAAGTTGGTGCCATCTTGAAATCTTGAACTTTAGGAAACTCCTCTTATCCCATATCAACATGGTATTATGGGCTTGGCATCCCTGCTTGCTCCTTGGGAAAGTATGTGATAATTGTAATGACTAGAGCTAGTGGCTATAGATGAGGTGTTGTCCTTCATTACAGTTCCTTGCTATTAGCATTTCTTTCTCAGCTCTACGCCTAACCCACATTTCACATTGCAGCCCTATGAAATGCCCTTAGACCTTGCAGTAGTGACAAGCTCATTGCTGCCCCTCCATTTGCT
Organism: Lygodium microphyllum; assembly: GCF_053477565.2. NCBI lineage: Eukaryota > Viridiplantae > Streptophyta > Polypodiopsida > Schizaeales > Lygodiaceae > Lygodium > Lygodium microphyllum. The sequence goes on along the minus strand of NC_141159.1, from coordinate 63,144,399 downwards.
ATTGGGGTCAAGGCCTTGTTGGTTTATTTGGAAATCTTTTAGGTTCTCAAAATCCCATGTGCAATCAATTATCTATAACAACTTGATTCACCACTACAGTTGTTTATTGCATCCTTATAGGTGGCTATCAATGTCTCGCATTGGGATTATACCAACAAATCTTTGCTTCATGCCTTACTTTATTGCAAATTTGACATACCTTCTATTGCCTCTTTGGCATTGAAACTCCAAACACCTTTAGTTTTTCCATTATTATTTTTATCTACTTACTTTCAGATTTCTTCTTAGAGGAAGACCATGTGCTAAATCGTGTTCTATAAAGCAATTACATATTGAATACACAATCATAATCAAGACATGTGCAAAAACTACATAAAACTACAAGACTGATAACACATAAAATAAGTACAAGATTGATGATGAAAACTCATAAAACTACATGGAACTATGGAGAGGAGAGTCCAAAATAAACATGGAAATGTATTGATGAATATCGCAAAATGTGATTTTATATAAAGAATGAGAAATATATCTAAGGAATACTACATGGAAGAAGCCTGGATCATGGATCACAAGACCAAAAAAGGAAACGATATGCACTCCACGAATCCAAGCGCAAGCTACAACTCCTCCTGACGCAATGGAGCATCAAACCAATTTTGCAAAATAAACAACCAAACATTAATCCACAATACATAATGCATCACAAAAAAATAGTGACTCCAAACAAGAAAGATGATTGACTTACTGGACCGCCACGTGCATACAATCTATTGATAAGTATAGTGAGACCGTGCCTCTCTGCATATTGAGTCTCCAAACCTATAGGATCGTGATTTGTGATGGAGTGCTACAAAGAAAACAAAGTAGCATTGTTAGAAATAAGGTTGTTGGTACAAGTGATATTCCAAATAAGAAAGTGAGAAGAACTAAAAGAAAACTTACAAATTCCTCCAAATAAGTCGTATGACAGTCACTTCCCAGATGATGCATGACCCTTGCCTCCAATCGTGCTCTCACCTGCCTCTCGCACTGCTGTCGCCATCGTTTTGGAGAGTCTATGGCCTCTTCCTTGAGTCTTCGCCAATTCTCTGCATTCAACCACTTGGGCTTTGAGGTGCCACTCTTGATTGCCTTGCGTGCATCTGATCGTCTATGTGACATGTATGTATGTAAATAATCCATCATCCACCCAGTGAAAAACCTCTCTGCTGCCATAGGTACTAGAAACTCCTCGTGCGAAGACACCACCCTTGCTCCCCTTTGGTATATTATTTCAATGGTCTAAAACATTGTGCCTAAATACTTGTTGACACAACTCTCTTATGTGAGCAATCACCCTCCTTCCCTCATCATTCATGATCACAACACATGTTTTCTCATCTACGAGATATCGTATCCTATTGGGGTATATTTAAGGTGCGGCCTCTCCCACCTACGAGACAATGCTTCTAGGAATAATCAGGAGATCCCTGTATATAATGCATACTTGTGGGGGTGGTATCTCTTAGAGTAGCACCTATAGGGGTGCCATCTACTATATACAATTGAGCAAAACTTAGAGTCACGGGAGTCGACATTTCTATAGGTGTAAAAAACCACCTTGGAGTCAAGGGAGTAGACATCCCTACAACTATGACAAACCCTGGAGGTGACAAGTGTCCACCAGACTGATGAGATAGAGACATTGCATCGATGCCTTCACAACACCCACATGAGCCACCCTCTCTGGACCTCGTGTATGAGAGTGAGGACTAGCAATCAATCATGGGCTCACAACATCTACATCTCTGCAACATCTCTAAGAACCACTTCCTCCATTGGGGGCTAGTCTAGAGTATCAACTCCATCTACTAGAGATTACTGAAGTAACGGAGCATATTGATGCAGACCTTATTGAATAGCCAGATAATGACTACGACAACTCTTGGTTTGCCATATCTCTAAAGCGGGCCATTTGATCTAGAGATGTACGTGCGAAAATCTCTTACAGCTCCTCATTTGTCATCCCTCGAGTAATCCTGCTCTTTGGGTACCATCAAAGGTAACTTGCACATTCAGAAAACAATATTAGCATAATCAATATAAGGATTTAGGTAAAGCACGACAACATAACTTTGCAAAAAAGGATGGTAATGAAAATACACATACTAAAGTACCCTTAAAAGTGATTTATCAATGAATCGAATAAGTGGATGCAAATATGACCTAGACTGTGGCTCTATGTTAAGCTCTTGGTATAACTCAGTGTGCATTGGAAGGTCTATACATAGGTCTCCACAGAAAGAGAAGTCCATTTCATTCTCAAAACATTGTTGGCTTCTTGTCTCTTCGTCTACGTTACTTGAAAAATTCTTAGCCTCTTGTCTCTTCATCTACGTTACTTGTGCTTGTCTTCTCCGCATGCTCCAAGCCCTCTTCTGGTGCACAAATCAGATGTTGTATGTGCGCGTAGTGAACGTCGGAAGGTCCCCAAGAACAAAGAACTCTACTAAAACTCATAAAGTAAGAAGAAGGTTTTTCACGATGGCATGAAGCAAAAAGACAAACTGGGTACAAACTCCTCCCATGCCTTGTGTGAGCACTCCACAAGGCATGTATTTATAAATTTACTAATCTCCAAGCTAAAAAATAGCCCAATTTACAATTAGCATGCTTTGGCTTTTGTGTTTGCTTTTGCCCAAATAAAGAATAAAGTGATTGGGCGTTCAAAAGTCAGCCTGTGCCCAAATACAATGCCCAATAATGAAATATTTAAACCGAGCGCCTATGCGCATACAAAATAATAAATGTTTGTCAGGCGGTTTAATAAACAAATGTACCTCAATAAATATTAGCGCCAAGCCTTTAAAATAAGACACACGCCCATTAAAAATGTTAATTTCTTCTAGGTAGTTTGAATACATGCCATCACCCAGTGCTTCCCAACGCCATCGCTGCCTGCTCTACACATCAACTGAAGCATTCACAATTGTTAGAAAATAATAAAATTAAACCGATAAAAGTGAATACCTAACAATCTTCAGCTACAAAATAAATAAATAGGTTGAAACTCTATCCTAATCTTAATTTAATACGAGTGCACTCTAAACTCATAAACATCCATTAATTTAAATATGTATTTTGTGGAATCACCCACGTGCATATTAAATTAATTTGACACCCGAAAAGGACATGCGTCCTTGTCAACTTCTCGCACAAGGAATCCACCTTGTGTACAAACCTTGACAAATAAATATAGTTTTATGGAATCCATCGCAGAACATCATGGAATCCACGGCAGAATAAAAGCCTCACGGAATCCACCGTGGAATATGCCTCCTGGCATCATACCCCCGAGATGGGATAGCAATTGTCCTCAATTGCTATTAGCTCAATGTGGAGCGAGCAGTGAGAGGTAAGCACTTAGGTCACGGGCGTGCATCCATTGGGCCTCTTTAACATGATGATTTTTAAATTTAACCAAATATCTAGAATATCTACGGCCAGTTCTAGTGGTCATAAAGTCAGTGTCTAGAATAGTTTCATGTTCAAGGATTTCAGTTTCTTCTTCTAACAAAGGAGGGTTTTCATAGACAGGGTGGATAGATAATTGGTATCTAAAAGGTCATAACAAAGTGATATGAAAAGTATTATGTATTTTTCAGTGTTGGGGTAGTTCTAATTTAAATGCATTGTCATTGATCTTGTGAATTATTTTAAAAGGTCCATAAAATCTAGGTGGTAATTTAACAACGGGATGTTTCTCAACACTTTGCAATCTTCTCTTTTCAATGTGTAACAAAAAATAATCATCAACTTTGAGACTCATGGCTTTTGTTTTCTTATTAGCTTATTTATTGTATGATTGCTAGGCTTTCACAATTATATATTTAACTTTAGCAAAAATAGTAGCATGTGTATTAGCAATATCATCAATAGCTTTAACTTTGTTTGACAATGATGTAATAGGGGTGGGCAATCTATGTCCATAAATGATTTCAAAAGGTGCTTTATATGTAGCTGTATGTGGTGTGTTATTGTATGCAAATTGAAGTAAATGCAAGTGTGTATCCCATGTTTGTGGTTTTGAAATTGTGTATGCACGTAAAAGATCTAGAATTGTAATGTTAGTAGCTTCTATTTTCCTATTGGTTTCATGATGAAATGTAGATGAGAAATCAATCTTAGTACCTAAATTAGCAAAGACAGTAGTCCAAAATTAATTTGAGAATCTAGAATCACAATTTGAAATACTAACTTTTGGCAAACCATGGTTAGTGAAAACAGTCTTTAAAAACAATTATGCAGCTTGAGATGTTGTTAAAGTTTTCTTGTATGGAAGGAAATATGCTTGTTTGCTGAATTGATTTACAATAGTCTAAACCATATCATAATTAGCTTGTGTGTTAGGCAACCAGTTATACAATCCATTGAAATATATTTCCATGGTCGTTTAGAAATTGGTAAAGGCATTAACACCATATTGCTTACCATGGTGTCACTTGACTCGTTGACAAATTAAACATTCAAAAACAGAGTTAGAAACATCAGATTCCATTTGTGGCCAATAAAAATCTTCAATCAATGTTCTTAAAGTAGAAATAATACCTATATGGCCTTGATATGGGGGACAATGAATTTCGTGCAACATAGATGATCTAAATGGAACAGTGACACATAATCTTTTCTCATAAAACATAAATCCATTAGAATTGACAAAGAATCAATTGGAATCCAATTATTAGCAACTAATTTGTTCCAATCAGCTTGAAAACTGGGGTCATGGTCCTAGGTATCCTTCATAAGAATAAGGGAATCAAAAGATAAAATGGAAATATTATGGATACTTGGTCTTCTACTCAATACATTAGCAACAATATTCTCTCTTCTGGGTTGATATTGGATAAGTGGATGGAAACTTTGAATGAAAGCAGCCCATTTAATATGACGGTCAAAAATTTGTGGTTGATTAAGAAGATGCTTGATACTTTGTTGGTTAGTTTTGATCATAAATTCAGATCCCATTAGATAGTGTTTCCATTGGCGTAAAGCTTGTACTATAGCTAAAAATTCCTTATAATAGGTAGAATACTTCAGCTCATAGGGTTTAAGTTTGCAACTAGAATAGGCTATGGGATGTGAATCTTGCATAAGGACACCTCCTATTCGTGATCCACTAGCATCAGTGACCACTAGAAAGAATGATCGATTAAAATCAGGTAATTACAAAACAGGTGCATGTGTTAAAGCATGTTTCAATAAATCAAAAGACTTTTGTTGGTTATCAGAACAATGATATTCAACACCTTTCTTTAATAATTTCATTAAAGGCAATGCAAGCAATGAAAAATTTCTCACAAATTTTCTGTAAAAACTAGCAAGACCTAAGAAAGAACGTAACTCATACACATTTTTAGGGATTGGCCCATTCAAAATTGCTTCTATCTTTCTAGGATCAACTTGAATACCATCAGAAGAAATAATGTGACCTAATTATTCAATTTGGATTTGGAAAAATTCACTCTTTTCAAGGTTAGCATATAATTGATTCTCTTTCAATAATTTGAAAACCAAAGATAGATTTTCATAATGTTCATTCTCATTTTTATTGAAAACCAATATGTCATCAAAGAAAATAATTACACAATGTTGATACTTCAAAAATATACGATTCATCATACGACTGAATGTAGTTGGTGCATTAGTCAAACCAAAATGCATAACAGGGAATTCATAATGGCCAAATTGAGTTCTAAATGCAGTTTTGAAAATGTTAGGTGTATCCAATCATACTTTATGATATCCAAATTTGAGATCTATTCTGCTAAAAATAGTGGCCCCTTGTAGTTTATCCATGAGGCCGTCTACCCTAGGGATCGGATATCTATTCTTAACAGTGGTCTTGTTTAGGGCACAATAGTCAATGCACATCCTATAGGTATTATTTTTCTTCTTAACTAATAGGACATGTGCACCAAAAGGAGAACTACCAGGCCTAATAAGTCCTCAGGTTAACTTGTGCTTGGATTTCTTTTTGTTCAATTTGATTGTGTCTATAAGGTGCTTTACATAGTGGTTCAGAACCTGTGATTAAATCTATTTTATGATCTTGACGTGGAGGTGGTAAACCAGGTGGTAAATCAGCAACAAAACAATCTTTAAATTGTGAAAGAAATTGTGCATGCCCAGGATGCATCTGATTTTTCTTAGCTTCAATTTCATTCACCCATACTAAGTATGATTTGCTACCTTTTCTCAATGCACGTTTAGCCTGTGTGTGGCTAAGCAATGGATAATCATCAAAGGTGTACGTTCCATGTAATGTGATTTGTTTTCCATTAGAGTGAATTTTCATTAAATGTGTGGAATAATCTATGTCAAGATTATATTTGTGATGCCAAGGCATTCCTAAAATAATGTCGCTAGCTTGCAAAGGCACAACCAATAAATTTTTGCACTCAACATAATCGCCAATTTTAATTTCTAAATCATGAACTTCTTGTGTACCATTGTATCTAGTGCCTAAGAATGTAGCTTTTTTTCGACAACGAGTTGGAACAGTAGGTAAATTTAATTCTTTTACCAACTTTGCAGAAATTAAATCATGTGTGCTCCCATCATCATGCAAAACAATCTTTTCGTGACCATGCACAAGACGTTTCATTGTTAGTAATGAATGATGATTTGGTATACCTGGTAAAATATTTGAAGCATCGCCAATATCATTATCAACTTCATCTTCCGTGAAGTCTCGCATATCTTCATGGTCTTCATCTTTAGTTGCTCCCAAGTAGTTGATTTGAGCAGTTGGCTTCTTGGATTGACAGTTCACCGCTAAGTGTCTAGGTTGATGGCACTTGTAGCAAACTATAGACTTTGCTTTGGAAACATTATTAGTAATGGCTAGAAATTTGGGTATGTTGGGATTTGGTTGGAGAGATGGCTTAGGGTTTGAATTTGTGTTTGATGGTAAAGGAGGAGGCCGAGTCCAGGATTTACAGAAAGAAGAAGGAACAATGCGATTTTGATTGAATCTTCGAAAGTTAGAATTGAATTGCTTTGTACCAAAGTTACCGTTAGTTGAAAATTGTTGTGGTCACTTTTCTTGTCCACAAATTTTGTCTTCAGCATCATGGGCCAAAGAAATCACATCCTTCAAAGTCTTTGGCTTGAATATGCTCACTTCCGCATAGAAGTGACCAAGTAAACCGGACATAGACTTACGCTTGTGGATCGCCTCAAGAACATCTTCAAGCATTCAAAGTTACAATATTGCACTCCAGAAACGCTCAGTGTATTGTGGTATGGATTCACGATCTCCCTCCCAAGTAGTAGGGCAATCAATACTCTTGTGGACAACAGTCCACCATAACGATACTTTGTCCATTAGACGGCTAGTGACGCATTTGAGTTTATCTTTTTCAGCATATTGCTCTTCATGGAAATAATCATCAAACTGATTGATAAAAGCGAGAACAATTTTTCTGTCATGTTGCCCATTAAAAGTACGAAATTTGAAATTTATTTTACTTATCTTGGCTTCTTTCTTAAGAGATTGTGCTTTGAGTATCACATCGATCGTACATCGAATAACATCTTCGGGTTGCATTCCATCTTGATTAACAGTGGATCATTGAAGTGTAGCCAGTTGTGCTTGCAAAGTTTGACATGCTCTTCGCTCCTCTTGAAGTTGCATCATAATTAGGTCCAATTTTTGCTCCATAGTTGGTTCTGGTAAATCACCTTCGGTCATAAAATCTTTCATGTTTTGATTGGACATCCTGCAAAATCTCAAACAACCTCACACACTCGAAATCTTGTTAGAAGGATGAGCATAGCTCAAATTTGGGTTTACAAGGCTTGCTTTAAAAAAAAAAATATGGCATTTTGCAATATTGCTTCTTTTGCGACGGGTAGGTAATTGATGATGGTCTTCGTCCAAGTAAAAAATAGACTATGTGTGACAGTCTGCACTGGAAATTGACTCTGTCAAGATGCATGTGTGAACAGAGGCTTGCTGAAGGTGCAAAGCCGGTTTGGGATTAGTTGGGGGCGAACTCCCACTATGGAAAAGATTGGAAATTGAAATCTTTAAGCTTTAATAAGATTTATAGCCTTAAGCTTTATAAAAGCTTAATGAAATTTTTGACTAATCTACTAGGACGAGAGGACGTTGTGACCGGACTTGACGCCGTCGAGAACATGCTGTCGTCCACAGACAATTGAAGTTGGGAGCTTAAGCTTTGACAATTGTTATAAGACTTAGAGTTTCTGTCTGAGAAAGAGGGAAAAAAGAAATATCTTTATGAAGGAGCTTTTCGAGTGGTCCTCCGCCTCTAAAGAGTGATCCTTTGCGATCTAATAGCATAGTAGGGGGTTCTTCACCGCTAGGAACACGTTGCTATTGACGGTTTGTCGCGAGACTGCATGTAGAGCCCATTCGTTTCCAGGAGCTTTGCCTTCGTATGAGATGGTAAGCGATTGGAAGCCCTTAATCTCAGCTTCGCTCTGATACTACTGGTGTGTAAATCAGATGCTGTATGTGAGTATAGTGAACGTCGGAAGGTCCCCAAGAACAAAGAACTCTACTAAAACTCATAAAGTAAGAAGAAGGTTTTGCACGACATGAAGCAAAAAGACAAATTGGGTACAATCTCCCCCCATGCATTGTGTGAGTGCTCCACAAGGTATGTATTTATAAATTTATTAATCTCCAAGCTAAAAAATAGCCCAATTTAGAATTAGCATGCTTTGGCTTTTGTGTTTGCTTTTGCCCAAATAAAGAATAAAGTGGTTGGGCATTCAAAAAGTCGGCCTGTGCCCAAATACAATGTCCAATAATGAAATATTTAAATCGAGTGCCTATGCGCATACAAAATAATAAATGTTTGTCAAGCGGTTTAATAAATAAGTGCGCCTAAATAAATATTAGCGCCACGCCTTTAATAATAAGACGCGTGTCCATTAAAAATAATAATTTCTTCTAGGTAATCTAAATATATGCCATTGCCCAGTGTTTCCCAACGCCACCGCTGCCTGCTCTACGCATCAAAACTGAAGCATTCACAATTGTTAGAAAATAATAAAATTAAACAAAAACAAGTGAATACCTAGCAGTCTTCAGGTACAAAATAAATAAATAGGTTGGAACTCTGTGCCCTAATCTTAATTCAATACGAGTGCACTCTAAACTCATAAACGTCCATTAATTTAAATATGTATTTTGCGGAATCACCCGTTGTGAAATCACCTATGTGCACATTAAATTAATTTGACACGCGAAAAGGACAGGCGTTGTCGTACCGCTACATGCACATCGTGTGAAAAACTCTAGAGTGTGGCTTCCTTATAGATCTAGAGAGCCAATTTAAAGGTTCAAGAGATACTTCACAGTCAATCACAGGGTTTGAGAGAGAAGAATGTATGGGGGTTCAAAAGCTTAGACTTCGGAGACGGTAGAGATAAGAGAAGGGTTGAAGGTTTCAAGCCAAGTTCTTGAAGATGTTAATAGAGCTTTCAACTGTATGTTCTTAGCAAAGATCACAAGAGTATTATCTCATAAGTTCTAACTCAAATCAAGCTTGTTTTCTTGACTGTAAGAGCAATCACAAATTATAAAATTAAGTACAATATGCTATCGTGTATCATAAACAACTCTACATCATCCCATCATTTATACATGATGCCATAGCATGAATCAACTTTGCATGATTACATTCAATGTAGACTGTTAGGGACAAAAGCTTACGAGTCAATTCAAGGCTTGTAGGGCAAAGAGACTTGCTTCAAGAGAGCTTCAAAAGAAATAAGAGAAAAAGCTCCCTAATTCAACTCAAAGAATCTATGAATGATTTACAAACATTGCCTTGCCATAGGGGCACATAATACTTGCATATTTTGACAAGATGTCTTTTGTAGAGTAAGAAATGAATTAAAAGAACACTGTTGTAGCTGATTCTCTGAATATGGCTGAAGATATCAGCCCCAAATCAGCCCAAATATATTTCGAAATTCACCTATGATGATAGCATAAACTTCCCCTAACACGGTATTGCTGCATTTGGTATCAAAAGTCTACCACGGGGGTAAGAGAAGTAGGGGTGAAGGGAGATTCAGGGAGAGGAGTAGACGGAAGAGAAGGGGTTCGAAGAAATAGAAGACATAGAAGAATACTCATAAAAAGAAATAGAAAATGTAGAAGAATACTAACAGAGATGAAGCCTGTCAGTTTATTTCTGCATTATGAGAAGATAAAACTCTTGTAGACAAAAACGTGTATAAAATAATACATTTATCTATGCTTCTCAGATCCCCAATCTGATGCTTCCATTGGCTCCGAAAGGGGGGTAAAATACTAGCACACTTGGGCTGAATTCTGCCAGATCACTCCCTCTTCATCTCCGACTTCAAAGTGCTATTCACTGCTTGAAAACAGCGATCGCGTGTTGCACGATTTCGCTAATCTTTCTTTTTACATAAAATCCTCTCAAAATAGCTGAAAGTTACATGCTTGCTTTTACAGGTTATCCTAATCTAGAAGTTCTCTACAGCTTTATGGATTTTTACAAGAGATAATATCTAAAATATAAAAAATATGGGTAAAACTTGTCCAAAAATCTAATATTTTTGAACCATGGATACTAACACTAATGCCTAAAGTGACATTGGCTCTCTAGATCTATAAGGAAGCATCACTCTAGAGTTTTTCACATGATGTGCACATAGCGACATGACATCGACCTCCTCCTAACCTACACATTCTCTAGCATGTGCCAAAGTCTTACGAATTTGCAGTGTCAAAAGAAGTATCTTCTGCCATGTCAATGTCTTCATCTTCTACCTCTTCTTCTTCCTTTATGTCTTTATGCTCTTGAATTATATCCAAGTCTTCTAACTCATATGTTGAACTTTCTCTTCGTTTGAAGAGCTTGAATCTTTTTCCAACTACATGTATCTTCATGCTCGTCCCATCCAATTCAGCCAATGAATATGTGGCATTGTTATGAATGACCTTTACACATATGGGCCAAACCAATGCTTTACTATCTTCCTAGAAGCACTGTATTGATTATCTAGGTTGCTGCCATAGACAAGCACCCAGTCATTTTCTTGGATAGCTCTTGGTCGAAGTCGATGTTGCCTATCAAATCTTCTTTTGTTTTTTAGTCTTGCTATTTTTAACTTCTTAATAGTTGCTTGAACATCTTCAGGCCTTCTTTCTAGCTGCCATATGTGCAAAGTCAGTAACTCTTCTCTATTGATGCCTTCCTCCCAAGGGTAGAAGACTCCATGTGAGAATAGATTCTTCAATTGGCATAATTGGTTGTTGTCCATGCATAAGTTTAGCTGGCATATAGCCAGTCACTGTACTGTGAGTAGTTCGGACAGCCCACAATGCAAAAGATAGCATTTTAGGCCATTCTTTGATCTTTCCTCTACAAGACTTTGTTAGAGCTTTGAGAATAGGTTGATGTCCTCTCTCACTCTTTCCAATGCCTTTAGGATTGTAGGCTGATGTCAAAGCCAACTTGATACCCAATTGAGCAAACAAGTTGTGTGCCTCATCGACATCCAATTCTCCTTTATCTGTGGTTACCTTGCCAACATAGCTATATCTGCAAAATACTTCTTTAAGCAAAAAGTGACAAACAGCTTGAGTGGTGTTGGTTGTTAAAGCTTTGGCTTCAACTTGATTGGTTAGATCTCCTCTTGCAAGCACTAAATATCGCATATTCCATATCCATGTAGGCATGGTTACAAGATCAACAGCCCATCTATAATATATAGACAAGGAATAAGTCGGTTGTAACCCATCTTGATGCTTGACCATAGAATATATTTGACACACATAACAGATTTCAACAAAATGATCTATATCTCGATACATGTTTTGCCACCAGTACTTTTCTTTGACTTTAATAAAGGTTCCCCATATACCTTTATGGCCAGCCCAAAAGATTTCATGAAATTCCTTCATTACCTATAGTTGCAACCTTTTATTACCTAAAACTCGGACAGACGATCCTTTCTTCTTCTTTGCGTGCTTCCATAGATGCCCATTTTTAAGAAAGAATCCATAAGCTTTCCTCTTAATATGCTTGAATTCTTCATCAGTCCAGGTCTCTTTTTTCTTCATTGTGCTAATATTGGCCGATCTTCAACCAATCTTCTTCAATGAAATGAATGAACTAGAACTTGAGCAATACAATGAGCATGCTGGCTTCTAGTTGACCACCCTTTTTCCATATATAAATCTTTGATCTTTGTTGTTGTATGCTGATTTACAGCAGTACCTTTTCCTGTTCTTATTGTACTTAATGTTATACCATTAAAAATATTAGCGTCACCTGCAAGATTCAGCTTTGGTTTGTATATGCAGCAATCGAAAATGTACTTTCAGCAGCCATGGAATGAAATTCAACAATTATAGATTCTTCAGTTTCATCTTCTTCCATAAGCTTTTCTTCATTGTTATATCTTGTACGTGACAGTATGTAAGCAATTGGATTCACCTTTCCTGCAATATGCTTTAATTCGGGGTTGAGGGATTTAATAGATCAATTTCTACCACTATGGAAGCACTTATAAAGTATTCACGATCACACTTTAATGTTGCTACAACTCCCAACAATTCCCTTTTTACTTGTGCATACCTTCTTTGACGTTCATTGAGAACCTTTGCTCCAAAATGAATTGCATATATGTTACCTTCAAGGTCTTCTTGGCCAACAGCCCATCCTATCCCAATGGGACTTGTATTCATAGTAAGGATGATGGGTTGACCATTTGAATAATCAGCCTTTTGAGAGTGGGGGCTGAAATTAACAACTTCTTTAGTTTGCATACAGTGAGAGTATGCTCTTTCCCCTAAGAGAATCTTTAGCCTTTTCTTAATAATTGATAGAGATTTTTGGCTACATGAACAAAATGTGGTATCCATATGAGATAGAATACACATGCGCTATAGAATAAATTGCGCTACCTATAAAAGCTTCAGCAAACTCGTCAACAATTGGACCTGAACCAACATTTCGGATTGTGACATGATTAACAGGCTGTAGATCTTGAATGAATCATAAGGATTCATTTTTCTTGGGCACGGTAAACCATCGATTTGAGTAAGGTACTGAAGAAGGTTCTAAAATCTTCATTCCAATCTTCTCGTTTAGAAGTTTCAATAAGTTTGGCAAATTTGGAATGGGGATGGGCTTGAGGTTCCAAGGCACGTGTGGAACCGTAAAAATGACCATAGGAGCCACAATATTTGGATCCACACAGCCTATTTCACTTGGTTGAAATGCAAAAGCTTTTCCATGTTTCATTAGCATTTGCATAAAATAGTGTTTTCAATCGACAAAAAGAAAGAATTTTCACCTATTTTGAGCTCTTTTATACTTTCAAATGTGAACTTGTGACCAATGCTGGAAGGATCACGAAGACTTGGCTGATTTGCTGCCCTATCAGCCAGCCCTTCACTTTCAAGAGGGCAGTGGGACTGCCACAGGCTTGACTTTCTTATCCACCGTCTTGTATTTTGTCTCCACTTGCGCTTCAGCATTGTTGAGTAAACCAATATCTTCTTGCTCAACAAATTCTTGAATTTCTTGATAAAAATCCAATGTACATACTTTTATGGATTGATTTTCAACCTGATTTTCTATATGAGCAGCTACATATATTTCAGCAAGTGTGTCAGTAGTAATTAGTAAAAAAAAAAGCCCAAAATATCTTCATTTTTAGCCATCATGTCATCAGTTTTCAGTACCCTTTTTACATGACATAAATATTTTTATCAGCTTTAGTCATGGCTAGAAGAGACTTTGTTGGTCTTCAGCATCAAGTTGTCCAAATTTACTTCCAAACTCATGGTATAAAGCTGTTGCAGCTAAACCTTTGTTGGGTTTTTCAACCCAATCAGTGAAACTTTTCTTCGTCATTAGGCCAAAGTTTTCTAAGAAGAATTCTTCGTGTAGGGCTTTTTTGAATGCAGCCCAATCCGCATCTCATTGAAAAAGACCATGGATTCTTTCTTGAAGACCATGCTTGGCTAGTCCGACAAAATAGTGACTCCATGCATGTTGCGGTACACCAAAGAAGAGCATTTTCTCAACATACAAGCAAATGAAAACATCGACATTTTGACCATTAAATTGTTTTAATTCCCGTCCAAATTCCTCTAGGGCCTTGATAGATGTGGAATCAATCGTCTCTTCGTCTTTCCTTTTTTGTTGTTGTTGTAACATTTGGATTTGTTGTTGCTAAGTCTACTACAATATGCACACCGACTGTTGTAGAGTATCTCCTGAAGAATCCCCCATCTTGGAGTTCTTACACTAACCTTCATGTCGGGTTCACCAGTGTCACAACGCATAGGGCTGACGATCACCACAGGGGTTTGGCAAGAAAACTGGACAATATAGATAGAGATGTGTCTTCAAGAGATAAGTAGATTGCAATGAATGTTTAAAGGTTTAAGAGGTACTTAACGATCAATCACAGGGGTTTGAGAGAGAAAAATGTATGGGGGTTCAAGAGCTTAGACTTCGAAGATGGTAGAGATAAGAGAAGGGTTGAAGGTTTCAAGCCAAGTTCTTGAAGATGTTAATAGAGCTTCCGACTGCATGTGCTTAGTAAAGATCACAAGAGTATTATCTCATAAGTTCTAACTCAAATCAAGCTTTTTTTCTTGACTATAAGAGCAATCACAAATTATTAAATCAAGTACAATATGCTGTCGTGTATCATAAACAACTCTGCATCATCCCATCATTTATACATGATGCCATAGCATGAATCAACTTTGCATGATTATATTCAATGTAGACTGTTAGGGACAAAAGCTTATGAGTCAATTCAAGGCTTGTAGGGCAAAGAGACTTGCTTCAAGAGAGCTTCAAATTGAGTTCTTCATAAGGATAAGTTACCACAACCAAGAAATAAGAGAAAAAGCTCCTCTTAATTCAACTCAAAGTATCTATGAATGATCTACAAACATTGTCCTGCCATAGGGGCACATAATACTTGCATATTTTGACAAGATGTCTTTTGTAGAGTAAGAAATAAATTAAAAGAACACTGTTGTAGCTGATTCTCTGGATATGGCTGAAGATATCAGTCTCAAATCAGCCCAAATATCTTTCGGAATTCACCTATGATGATAGCATAAACTTTCCCTAACACAGTGTCGCTGCATTTGGTGTCGAAAGTCTACCATGGGGATAAGAGAAGTAGGGGTGAAGGGAGATTCAGGGAGAGGAGTAGACGGAAGAGAAGGGATTCGAAGAAATAGAAGACGTAGAAGAATACTCACATAAAGAAATAGAAAATGTAGAAGAATACTAACAGAGATGAAGCTTGTCAAATTTTTTCTGCATTATGAGAATGTAAAACTCTTGTAGACAAAAACGTGTATAAAATAATACCTTCCTCTATGCTGCTCATATTACCAATCTGATGCTTCCATTGACTCTGAAAGGGGGATAAAATATCAGTACACTTGGCCAGAATTCTGCCAGATTACTCACTCTTCATCTCCCACTTTAGAGTGCTGTTCACTGCCTGAAAACAACGATCGCGCATCGCGCGATTTCGCTATTCTTTTTTTTTAATACATAAAATCCTCTCAAAATAGCTGAAAGCTACATGCTTTCTTTTACATGTTATCCTAATCTAGAAGTTTTCTACAGTTTTATGGATTTTTACAAGAGATAATATCTAAAATATCAAAAATTGGCTAAAACTTATCAAAAAATCTAATATTTTTGAACCATGGACACTAACACTAATGCCTAAAGTGGCATTGGCTCTCTAGATCTATAAGGAAGTCGCACTCTAGAGCTTTTCACATGATGTGCGTGTAGCGGCACGACAACGTCCTCGTCAACTTCTCGCACAAGGAATCCACCTTGTGTACGAGCCTCGGTAAATAAATATAGGCTTATGGAATCCATCGCAAAACCTCACGGAATCCATCGTGGAATAAAAAACTCACAGAATCCACCGTGGAATATGCATCATCCTGGCATCATCTTCGCCCTCCACCCTCGAAACATTAGCCCCTCTACATGCATATTCTCCTTGTCCATGCTAGGGACATTGCTTTCATTATACACTTATGCAGTTCGAGGTGTTGATGGCACAACATACCACCATCGAGGTTACCGAGAATTTGCATAGAAGATTGCATGTTCAATGTCAAATATAAGTGTGTTGCAAAGTGTGAATTAATATTTGTAACTATTTTGTATTGTGGAAAAATTGACAAAAAAGGTCATGCATTTGTTCACAATGTCTCAACAAGACAAACATCTCACGTAGATCATTCCATCTTGTCTCAGAATCTACCTCTAGAAATCCAGATGGACCTCATTGAACAGTTGTCTTAGCTCCTTCCAATAACACTTCAAACCATTGTACATCAAATATGATAATGGAAAAGCTACGGTAATTCACTAAGATAACACTTTGCAAGTTGCCAAAATACTACATCTCATGTACTACAATATTCGGATCCATGGCTCATTGTTAGCTCTATTGCTTAAAATTTTCCATGATACCATAATCCGTTGTGGAGCATATTTTGTTGACACATTCAACTTTAAAATTTCACCTACGTGATTATGCCACAATGTAGATTTTGTATTGTACACCGAAATGGTTAGGTTAGTTGTTGTGTATAAAATCTTGATATGACAGCAAAGAAATCATGCACGAAACCTTCGGACTATATCCCCTCGAGAATTTCCACTTCTCGCTGTAGACCTCTACCCCTTCGTACGAAGCTGCAGTTAAAGTTTCATACAATCACTCCATAGACATAAACCGTGGCATCTCCTCCATGCCTTTGGGATATCAAATTGGTCGATGGTGTGTACTGTGTTGAAATTTTGATCGCGCTCCCTCACGCTCTTCTGGCGTTCCTCATACCTACCGAGCCACTTCTCCATAGATGCATGATGCAACATAAAAAAACGATTTACTTTCTCCTCTATGGCACATCCATCATTTTTCTTACCCCATTTTCAACCACCACATCTCATGTTAGTCTATCATCATCCTTCAGTGTCCAAATGTTTGAATCCATTGTTGGTAGCCACTTCGAAATATGCATTAATGCCTCCAGCACTAGCTAATTAGCCATGTTGCCTTCTAATTGAGCTATTTGTCATGTAAAGCCCTTCAAGATTTTCATGAAATGCTCTAAGAAGAACATCCATCACATATAGATAGGTTGCGTAATCTCCACTTCATCCAGAAGATGTACTAGGAGGTAATTTTGTATCATAAGTATACTCGTGGGTAGGTACTTCTCAAAAAGACAGATTGTCTCCACTGCTCCTTGTCTTGCGAATTCAATAGAGGATGACTTGATCTCCTTCTGTGAGATGCATTGCACTAAATTCGACAACTTATAAATCACATAGCATATTTCTGGAGTGACACACCCTAAAATTGGGATTAGTAATACGAATTACTAGAAATTTAAAGTATTATGAACATTGAATCGACATAAAATAGTGAAATACTGAGGTTACTTGCTATCAAAAGGCCAAGACAAATATGATATATCTTTTTTAGCCAATCATGGGATTTTAATCCTATTAGTTGATCATCTTTAGAAAAAGCAAACTTGAGGGAACACATAATATCCATTGGGGTATAGATAGACCTGATAATTGCTTCACCATGCACTCTTCTTTAGTGGATAGGACCCAAGGAGCATGAGGTAGTTGTAAACGACTACTGTTAGAACTTGATTGTGGCTAAAGAGCCTCCATCTTGCCTACCTCTTTCAAATCCATTCATGCCCCTACAATGTCTCTCTTTCTTGTGATATTGTCCCATAATAAGCTACCCACATTCTTGAAAATATGTATTGTCAATACTTGTGAGCACCACACTTTGGACATGTCTCTTTAGCCATGTAGTCTCCTCAAAACAACACACAATTGTTGACATATGCATGGATGCTGTTGTAGTCCATGCCAAGCTTTTGTAACACTAATTGTGTATCATCATGGGACTTAGGCATCATGTTTTTAGGTGAAAATATATGATATTTTAGCAACTTGAAAAAAAAATAAAGCACATTTGAAGAGTATAAAATACATTTTTATAATAGAGTTAAAAAAAGTAGTGTAGTATGTATTTTAATAACTTGGACACACTCACATCGCTCCATTCGTACTTTACCTGCACACTTAGGAGTGCAAGTAGAATCTTTCAGCGAGATACTCGGCACCCATCATACAATGGTATGGATGCCTCCTCTCTTAGTGAATCAGATGACTTAGCATCCATGGGCAGTAATACATCGATCATTGTCTCTATCTCAGGCTCCAAGATTGGAGGAAGGTTTGAAAGGTCCATCATCTCTTCCGGTATTGAGGGTGTAGTTGACAACATGCGCTTCGATGGGTTTATTGACTCAGGCACTCCATCCATCGCATGCCCATAAACTCTTCTTACGAGCAACAATAGGTACATTCCTTGGGATGGAGCATCACCTCTCTGTAGACATTTTCAAGGCACATCTAATATTATTGTATGTAATATTCAATTACAATGCAAATGTAAGGCATGATTGATACACGCTTTTTTTTACCATTTACTCAAAGTTTGAGATTGCTTAGTTAATTATCTTCAATTGAAACTCGCTAAACATTACACATGGTCTATAGACAAGCGATGCTTTCGTCTAATTATCAACTTGCACTGAGTGCAAGGACACGCGACATGTTGATTAAGATACACATCATGATCTTGGATGTAACGACCATCATCGTTTCCCATTTCATCTATGTTGTGGCAGACAATATGTTTTTGTTTCCCTTATTGTTTCTCTTCCTCTATTGAGTTTATACGTATCTTTCTCACTCTCTATTCTTATATTTTCCTCCATTTCTTTTCTCTCCCCCTTTTTATTTCTCTCCCCATCCCTCTTTCTCTCTCTCTTTCCCTTTCATTGTTTATCTCTTTTTGTTTCTCTCCCCCCTCTCTCTCTCATTATTTCTCTCTTTTCCCCATCTCTCTACTTCTCTCCATTCCTTTTCTCTCCCCCTCTCTTTATCTTTATCTATCTTTATCTATTCCCCTCTCTATTCCTCTCCCTACCCCTCTTTCTATCTCTTTTTCTCTCTCCCCCTTCCCTCTCTCATTGTTTCTCTCTCTCCCCCTATCTCTCTACTTCTCTCCATTCCTTTTCTCTTCCCCTCTCTTTATCTTTATCTATCTCCCTCTCTATTTCTCTCCCACCCTTCTTTCTCTCTCTCTTTCCCTCTCTTTGTTTGTTTCCCTTCATCTCCCCCCCTCTCTCTCCCCTTTTTCATTTATCTTCGTCTCTCTCTTCCTTCCCTCCCTTCTTTTCTCTGTTTCTCTCTCTTCTTTTCTCCCCACTCTCACTCAATACATCTCATTACAAAAAAAATTAAAGAGAGAAAATAAGAAACTTAAGAAAACAAAGATATTGAAAGAAATGTTTCCCTACCTCTCTTTATCTCTCTCTCCCCCCTCTCCCTTTACTTTTCTTTCTTTCCCTTCTCTCCAATTCTCTCATTGTTTCCCTATTTCTCTCTCCCTCTCTCTCGCTCTTTATTTTTTTTCTCTTTATCTCTCTTTCTCCCTCCCTCTCTCTTCTTTTCACTCTCCTTCTGCTCTTTACCTCACCCTTCTTTTCTACCCTCTCCTTCTCTCTTTGTTCCTTCTCTTTCCCTCTCTATTTCTCTCCCCATCCCTCTTTCTCTTTCTTTGTTTCCTCTCTCTTTGTTCCCCCCCCCCTCTCCCTCATTGTTTCTTTCACTCACCCCCTCCTCTCACCCTCCCTTAATCTTCCATTTCTCTCTTCCTCTTCCTCTTTATTTCCTTTCTCCCCTTTCTCTCCCTCTTTCCTCTTCCTCTTCTTTCCTTCTTCTCCTTTCCTCCCTCCCTTTGTTTCAATGTATCTCTTTGCAAACAAAAACAAAGAAAGAAAAGAAGAAAACACATCAACAAAGCAAAAAGAGGCAACGCACCTGCCTCAAAAGCCTTAAGATGAAACCCTTTTGCCTCCTCTTCGTAGCTTCTCTCCCTTCTTCCTTACACACTTCTCATTCTTCTTCGTATGCAGTGGAGGTGGTGGCAACAGTGATGAGCTTTCCCTCATTCTCTCTCTCTCTCTCTCTCTCTCTCTCTCTCTCTCTCTCTCTAAGCTTTGAGCTCTCTCCTCTCTCTTTTGTTCTCTCTTGCAAATGTTTTTGACAAATGCCGTGCTCAGGCTTTTGGCACCTTTTTTTCTCGGAGTGGCATTGCTAAAAGCATCACTATATGTGCCACTATTAGCATCACTAATTTTAATTTGTGACATTAGTAGCAATGCATATCGCGACACTTTTAGCAACACAATGCAAAGAGCGATGCACATAGCAACACATTTAGTGACACTAATAGCGACGATGCTATTTTATGTTGCAAATTGTTGTCGCTATCATCCCATTCGCTTGTAGTGAAAACCCCAAGCCTTTTTTTCACATGTACACGAGCTTCAATTAAAGTATCCAATGTTTGCTACCCTTCTATTTCCACATTTG
Organism: Lygodium microphyllum; assembly: GCF_053477565.2. Lineage (NCBI taxonomy): Eukaryota > Viridiplantae > Streptophyta > Polypodiopsida > Schizaeales > Lygodiaceae > Lygodium > Lygodium microphyllum. The sequence continues at coordinate 63,123,853 of NC_141159.1, read as the reverse complement.
TAACTACCTCCTGAATCTTTTTATTTAATCCTAAGTTCAAGAAATAGTCAGTTTGCATATCCAAATTAGATAATTGATTACTTTGGTCAAACCTATTTAACATGTTTTAAATTGTTGCACAATGATTGGTGGATGCATCAACATCTAAGTGAAGACATACATCCTTCTTGAAAGGATACATCATCTCTATCATCAAGCATCACTTTATTATCCACCATTGGACAAAGACTCTACACAAAATAGCTCAGAAAGGATTGGAGGACCTATCATTATTAGATATGGCATCTTCATATGCACGAGGAGGTTTATCATCACCATCATCTCCATAGTCAAGGTGCGATTTTCCACACGAAGTTAATTGTGTTTTGCTATTCTTCCTCTTTTCCTCTTCTCCTCTTCATCTCATTCTTCTTCTCCTTATGTTTGCAAAGGTTGAAGAAAATAGAACATGTCCATAGTCTAAAAGGATGGGAGATTCTTCTAAGAGGTATTTCCCTCATTTTCTTGTTTATTTTTGTTATGCTCTCAACATTCTTCCTCTTTATAACACTTTCAAGTCTGTCTAAATTTATGTTTTGTATTTAGGATTTTATATAATCTCTCAATGCATATCTCAATTTTGTTCTCAATTTTCATTTAATATAGTGTGCAATTACATGTGATTTACAAGTTTTAATGCTCCATTTCATGCACGTATAAATGCACCCATGTTATGAATTTAACTCCCTATCTTTCTGAACATCCATTATCCTTGTAAATTTAGGGCAGATAATAGATTTTGTATTTTTAGACCTTTGTACAAGTGTAAGTAATTTGCAAGTTCATGCATTTTCATGAGATAATAAACATGATTGTCTCTCATAAATCAAGTTTTGTTTAGGGTTCTCACTTGACCAATTTTCTAGATTTAATTTTTTTCTATGGTTTTTTTTAATAGATGGACAAGATTATAGTCATGTAAGTTATGGCTATGGCTACATTGGTTTGTGCAATACTAGCTTGATTTTCAATTATTCACAAGACAAGGTGGTGGAGCATCCTGATGAACAACAAAATGTTTCTCTCACACCATGTACTATATGCACGTCATTGTGAGGGGATCTGAACGATTGGAATGTCTCACACTTAAATTTAGTTGGAATTGACTTGTATTTTGTAATTATGTCCAAGATTTGTTGGCTTTGACTTCTTTCATTTTGGATGCAAGCCAAACTCTATGTAAAGATGCTTTGAGATATAAAGTAAAAAACATTTCTACTCTATTTCATTCTTCTCATTTTCTTAAATTATTTTCTTTTAATATTTGATCATTTCAAATTATATCATTTGATGTAATTCTTCACACGATATCGATTGTATTTGTATAAACAATGTGCAACAAGCATAGATGTAGGCTTAAAAAAAAGAAAACCCATGGAGTTATTGATTGTAGAACTATGGCTCCAAGCTTAGTTCTGAAAATCAACAACTCCTTGGGTCTTTTTTGGGGCCTTAGTGGAGCACATTCTCAATGGAGCATGTTCTCAGTGGAGCATGTTTATATTGGCATGTAAATATGCATGAAGATTGTAAAAAAAAAACATAAATATTCACATTTAAAACACCATGAAAGTAGTGGTATTCATGTGATAACTTTCACTTTTAAACTCGCAAGTGGAAAGTCATTATTTTTATGAGTGTTGGTGTTAGACATGCCCATAAGTTTTTATGCATGCTAGTTTTAGACATGCATGCTAGTGTTTTTATGTCATGGATCCTTTGATGCAAATTTTTGCAAAGTGTTAGACACACCCATATGTTTTTCTTCATAGCTCAAAAAATGTGTTAATATAGGCACCTACATACCTAATCACTTGTAGTGTTTCTTGTTGCACTAGGTTAATCACACTCCTATTTTGAGGGATAAATGATCTAGCTCTGGTCGGGTTTTTGATGGAAAGTTGTCATTTATCTATGAAGATATTCAACTACATATCAAACCTTCAGAGGTTATCTCTTCTTTAGTCATGAAACATCATTATTGATAAGTGTAGATGGGTTGAGAAAATTGACAGTTAGGGAGACTCTTCTTTAGCACAAGTTATTTGGTTATAGAATGCTACCTTTGTAGAGCATTTTATTATAATTACTTGTCATGCTAGACTCTCTCATGTTGTATATATTTGAGAGGTATTTAGTGCGGCATGATCTTTGGGATGCTATTAAGTAAAGTTTCTTAGCATCCAAGCAATTGTTTGCAAGTTCAACTTGAATAATGTTGACTAAAATGATTAGGTGGGTGGGGTTTTAGAGAAAGTCAAGCCATTGTAGCCCTCGCCCAGTGTTAAAAGTGATAAGAATGACTTTAGGTAATGGACTAATTATAAATGTAAGCGATTGGCATTTCTAAAGAAAAGGGAGAAGTTTGAAGAATAGAATAACAAATAACAAATGACAAATGTATTTTATATGTTAAGGAGAGTAAGTTAAGATGGAGAGTAGGGGGATGTTTAGAACGTAGAAGATGTGCTAAAAGAAAGCATGGAAATATGGTCTCTTTTTTCTAACTATTTTACTCTAGAGTAGAAAGTTGCCTACCAAAGGTTTGCTTACATGAGGATCATGAAGGATGCATATCTCCATGATGCACTTAGTTGGAAGCAAGTTTAGCTTGGTGACAAAGGTTCTCTAAATGACGAATCTAGGAAAATATGCAACATTCTATAAGCTACAACAATTACGAGGATCTAGGCCATAAGAAATGATCAATTTTTTGCTAAGTAGAAGAACATGATTGTATTTGATGAGCTTGCTATTAGATCAGTGTAGAAAGTTGCTGAAGTGGCTAGATTGCCTAAGAGCCCTTACATATATTAAAGTTGGATGTTTGCAAACACGTGTCAGTTTGGTAGTCCACAAAAGGTAGTGTATCAGGCGGCTAAAACCCTTTGCCCAAGCAAAAAACCATTTGATCAACAAGGAAGTTGAACCTATGACTTGCAAATGAGTAGTTTGTAGTTCTATAGACCAAGCTAAAAGGATTGGTTGATCAAATTTGTTGCTTTACATATTTTATCCCTTTTTTCTTTTTGGGTGTGTGTAATCCATGTACTTCTTTACCCCTCCTTTGAAGCAACCCTAAAAGCATGTGTGTCCTTAAGGATCTCAAGGTGGATGTTACTTTTAAGACTAGTGCTAAACTTCTGCAGAAGTTATCTTAGCCCATTTAGATGCAAATAGATTTTTGAAATAATTGAATATCATGACTTACATTGATACTTGTAGTCAAGGGGTGCCCAAACCCTAGATCACAGAATTTTTACAAGTGGCCCTAGTACAATGTTCAACTTGGTGACCAATGAAGTGGAGCAATATTCACTTTCTTACATCATATATCATACATTAGATTAATTGAATATCAGGGCTTACATCAATACTTATAGTCAAGGGGCCCAAACCCTTGACCACAGGGTTTTTACAAGTGGTCCTAGTACAGTGTCCAACTAATTAGTGACCAACCAAGTGGAGCAATATTCACTTTCTTACATCATATATCATAAACACAATTATAATGGAACCCATGACCTTGGGTTTGTGACACCATTTCACTACCACTTGAGCTAATGGTTTTTAACCCTAAACACAATTAGGACGATACATATGCTTACTTTGCTATTAGGGTCATACGATAGATATTCTTACTTTGCTATTAAAGTCGTAGTTGAGTGTGGGGGTGTGAGTTAATGGGGTGCAAGAGTTACCAACTTGCTTTTTCAAGTGATTAGAAATAATATTTCGTGTGTGAGTAAAGTATTTTGTGACGCTACCTATCAATTTTACTGTCACTCCTCACCAACAATTTTCCAAATTTCACGCAGAGTAAGAAAAAAAGTTGATCCGCTATTTCCCAAGGAAGACCGCTATTTCCAAAGCGACGGAGGTTCCGAGTCCCGACTTCCGTGTCCATATATAACACTGAGGTATTTAAAGCAAAACTGTTGTTCTTTCTTCTTCCTTCTCGACTGGATGGCATCGTCTTCGTCTAGTGCAGGGCCTGGTTCCAAGGCACGCAGAAGAAGAAGAAGACCATCATTTACAAGAGTGGAGGAGGAGGAGGAGGATATTGTCGTCTATGACGATACCGTGACCATATTCAACCCAGCGCAGATGGAGGTTCTGAGAGCCGTCTGCGACACGCTCATCCCTTCCCTACCCCTTCCACCTCCCTCCGCGTTGCTACACGTCGCGCACGTAGCTGCCTGCCAGGAGGAGGTCTGCCACTTCTTCTCCTTGTCAGCAGCCGACCTGGACGGCTTCCCCGAACAGGCAATTATATTTGATGTATTCCATTTAAGTAAAACTTGGAATTATGTTATCGATTGATATACACGAGAAGCTTTTGGCATTTCCCGATGTGGGAAACGGGGCTGTTTTCCCTTGTTGGATGCACTGCATACCTGGTTAGGTAGGGGTTCCTAACCCAGGGTGTCTATCCAATTTAGGTAAACTTAGGTTAACATTATTGGATTGATACAGAATCCCGGGGGGCACCGACATCTAGCCAGGTAGGGAGCTGCTAACTCAGGGTGTCTACCCAAGTTAAGTGGGCTGGCAGGCCCCTACCCCTCACCATACCTGGCTGGGTATGGACTCGCTCCCGCAGAGAAGCTCATGCTGGTGGTGGTGTAATTTACAATTTGCCACACAGGTTTCTTGGTGGAATTATAATCGTGTCGGATCCACAGTTTCCTTGTGCCGAATCGACCCAATGTAAGTAACGCTTGGTTCATGTTTCCGCATTATTTGCTGCAGGTGGCGTCGAAGATGTGCCGGGTCGTCAGGCCTAAGGACCTTGCAGCCGTTCGGCTCGTCCTGTGGCTTCTGTCCACTCGCGCAGGGACGCTCCTCCTTGGTGGTTGGCCAGGCACAAAAAGCAGCTTTCCTTTCCTTGTCAGCTTTCGACGTCTTCCCCTCCGTCAGAGAGAGAAGCTGCTCTACAATTGGTCCGTGAGCTCTTCTGGCGCGCTCCAGGGCTTGTTCGCCATTTTCAAGAGAGTCATAATGAGGCAGTTCTACACGCAGGTACAGAGTCCAGACTACAGTTACACAGTACACTCGTCTTTATTACTGTATGACTACTGCAATTCGACGTACTGCAGTAGTAGTAAGTAGTAAGTACTAAGCCATGTTGACTGTTCTCGTGCAACACTGCAAATTATAATCGTATAACTTGGCTAGCTGGTGCTGTGGTGCATGAAGAAGGGAAATAGCCTACGAGCCACGTATAATATCGTATCGATCAATGATTATCAGGTGTTTTTTGGTAGGTTGATGACGAAGGGAAGAACCTCGGGGTGTGGAAAGCCTTGGATTACTGCGGGCCGGATCCGAGGGTGGGCAGTGTGAATGCGGATCCATGCGACAGGGACTTGGAACAGAGGGTGGTGAATATGAAAGAGAGAGGCGCGTTGGCAAAGCTGGTGGAGCTGGGGGTAGAAGTGTTGGTGCAGGGCGATCACGAATTATGTGATGAGGAGGAGATGGCGGCACCTGAAGGATTAAGGGGATCAGCAGGGCGGCAGAAGAAGAAGCAGAATAATGAGAAGAAAAAGATAACAAAGGTGAAGGCGGATGCAGTAATCGTGGGGTCGGGCTGTGGCGGTGCCGTGGTGGCGGCGCAACTGGCGGCGGCGGGCCACCGGGTGCTGGTTCTGGAGAAGGGTGACCACTGCTCCCGCGCGGACATGACCCTCCTGGAGGGCTCCGCCTGCAGCATGTACGAGCTGGAGGCCTCCCTCGCCACGGAAGACGGTGCCGTCATTATCATCGCCGGCTCCACCGTCGGCGGCGGCTCTGCCGTCAACTGGTCGGCCTCCTTCGAGACGCCGCCGCACGTGCGGCGCGAGTGGGCCCGCGAGGTGGGCCTCTTTGGCGAGCCCAGGTACGAGCAGGCCATGGCGGAGGTGCGCCGCAGGCTGGGCGTGCAGGATGGGTCGGTGGAGGAGGAGGGCTTCTCGAACGCGGCCCTGCGGCGGGGCTGCGAGGCCCTGGGCGTGCACGTGGGCACCGTGCCTAGGAACGCGCCCGCGGACCACTTCTGCGGCTGGTGCGGCATGGGCTGCAAGAGCGGCCGCAAGCAATCCGCCAACCGCACCTGGCTGGCAGACGCCACCAGGGCCGGCGCGGTGGTCCTGGCCAACTGCGAGGCGCGCCGAATCCTCCTCGACCACGTGGCGCCGCCCTCCACCAAACGCATGCGGGCCCGTGGTGTCACCACCGACGGCCACGTGGTCGTCGAAGCCAGGGCCGTAGTGGCGGCCTGTGGCGCGCTGTGGACGCCGCCCCTCCTGCGCCGCAGTGGGCTGCGCAACCCGCACATTGGGCAGCACCTCCACATCCACCCCGTCATGAACGCCTGGGGTTACTTCCCCCCCGGGCGCCGGGCAGGGGCAGCGGGCGGCGAGCTGCCCGCCAGCAGGTCTTACGAAGGCGGCATCATGACGGCCTACTCGCGTCACGCGGCGAACTGGGACTCATCGGGCTACGGGGCGCTGCTGATGGTGCCGTCGCTGCACCCGGGCGCCTACGCGGCGTTCATGCCGTGGCGCGACGGCGGCAGCGCCAAGGAGAGGATGCTGGGGATGTCGCGGACGGCGCACGTGATAGCGCTGACGCGGGACAAGGGCGAGGGCGAGGTGGCGGAGGATGGGGACGGGAGGCTGAGGGTGAGGTACAGGGTGTCGGAGGGGGACCGGGGACACTGCCTGGAGGCGGTGGAGCTGGCGCTGCGGGCGCTGGCGGCGGCGGGGGCGGAGGAGATGGGCACGCACAACGCGGACGGCCTGACGTACAAAGTCATGAAAGGCGGCCATGGGCATGGGCATGATGATAATGGAGGCCATGGCCGTGAGGATGATGGGGATGATCATGATGATGCATTCGAGGCCTACCTCTCTAGCGTCCGCTCCTTCTCCATCCGCCGCCTCAACACCCCCCTGGCGTCCGCCCACCAGATGGGGTCGTGCCGCATGGGAGCCCGCCCCTCCACATCCGCCGTCGACCCCTCTGGCGAGACCTGGGAAGCCAGTGGCCTCTTCGTTGCCGACACCAGCGTCTTCCCCGGCGCCACCGGTGTCAACCCCATGATCACCGTCCAGTCCATCGCCCTTTGCACCTCCCAACATATCTTAGAGTTCCTTCGTACTACTAGCCCTTCAACACCACCACCTTCTCACACCATCGTAGATCTCAAATAGCCTGCTTGCCCTTCTCCTTCCAACACATCGGAAGCCATAGAGAAGTTTGTAAGCCTTAATTTCTCAATACATTCAAGGTAGAAGTTCCTTCCTACTACTAGGCCTTAACTCCACCTCCTTCTAAGAGCATTGTATATCACATGCAGCTTTGCTTGCCCCTCTCCTTCCAACAAATCAAAAGCCATAGAAACCATATTACACATATACAAGTTTGTACATTGTGATGTCTTAATAGATTCAAGGCACAAGTAGAGCTGACAAACTAATTCGTCTTGTAATTTCTCTTATTGCTTCGAGGTTTTGGCACTTAGGTGGTCTCATTTTATTTTACAAATCGAGGAGAAAGAACTCGGTCAATTGTGAAGCAATATTTAACTAGAGCAAAATGGCAAACAAATAGTTAGCTCACTACATATCTTAGCTTGATTTTGTTGATGGAAAGAATAGGCTCTCTATTGGACATATTTGAATTATTGAACACTTTATTCATCTCAAGATTGGGGTGCACCTTAGCTCATTCAAGGAAAAGTGTGCCATGTATGTCATTAACAAACTCACCATGTATTTGATTAACATTGATGTCTATAATGCACAAAGTCTTACTTGGCAACAAGGTGGTCATGTCTATCAAGTTGGATCAAACACACAAAACTTATGTGAATCCAATGCAAAATGATGCAAGGGTGCAACATATTTTTTTACATGTCAAGGTCATGTTTTTACTAGTCATTTATAATGTATAATCCAGTGGAAACTACTACAAGGGAACAACATATTTTGTCACATGTTTAGGTCGTAGGTCATGTTTTTACTTGTTTATATTTGCCATAAACTCTGAAATTCACTATATGTGAATCCTCTATATCACTTGTGTTCAAGGCCTATTTAAAAATACATTTATTTGTGAAATTTTCCTTTAAAATACACACCAATTTTCTATTCAATTCGCAAGTAATCCTTTTATGTGGCAACATTTTTGTATGTAAAAACTATGTAAGAGTGAAGAATGGTATTTTAGAAATCCCTCTTTCAAAACCCATGTGATATGCTTGTATATTGGGTGACATTGCTTCCATGTTACGACTTGAATCAAAATGACAATAAGAGCAAACCTTATTTGGTTGAAGTAGATATATCAAGTTTGATTTTGGATTATCCAAGCTAAATTTGGTAGTGAAAGTTAGACATTCTTCTCAATTTGATTGATTTGGAAGAATTCCAAAAAGAAATTTTGGATTATTGTTTTGATTATATAAGCATCCTCCCTTAGCACATTATAGGTCCTATAAAAATTATTACATTCCAAGTGATAATATGAGTAGCCTCAAGAAAACTGTAGTAAAAAACAAACATGATTGTTGGTACCTACTACAAATTGCAACTTTTACACTTGAGATTTCTACATGTTCTTTATGAACAATAAACCTTATGGCTATACTGTACCTTGGCCATTAGAACCCACACTTTATGATTGAACCAATGCAAGGAGAGAATACATCTTTCCTATTGCAATGCATGCAATGCAAGATCCCATATCCTACATTGCATTCTATTATTGGATTAGCATGTTATGCATGTGCTTAGAGTAAGTCCAACCAAAGTCTCCTATTACATAGATTTCTAACCTAATAAAGACAAATAAGAATCATCATCCACTTTTGGTATATTGGACAACCTGACACAAAATTATGACCATAGTTTACAATTACATAGACTTGAATTCTCCGTTACTAAAGTTGGGACACATGGAAAGAGAGCCTTACCTCACGTGCAATGGCCTTCACTATCATGTGCCATATATGTATGTGTGACATTGTCCTTTACAAAACGTTGAATAGTAGTCCGTGCAATGCTCATGTCCTCATCTATAGACCAACATGTGTGCATGATGTGCACCTACATATATCTTGCAACACAAAACTAAGAACATGGACATTTACTCCATAGAGAGAGCCAAGTAATGGCACGGTTCCACCATGGATATGAATGCATAAATAATTATTAGTAATGCATCTTTTAGTACTTGATCAATGATGTATATTGCCTCGTATGCATCAATATTTGTGCAAGTATTTCATGATAGCATGGCACTTTCGAATCCATTTATAACACCATTGCCAGGTGTAAATATGGGGAAGAACGTGAGAATGTCAATTATTTAAACTTAACCAACTCGATCAATTATTACCATGAAAATTAGAATAGACAAATATATATATATATATATATATATATATATAGATTTGACACTGCATTGAGAGGGGAATCGGGCCCTCTTCCTTTATAGAAATTTATTGAAATGAACCATAGATATCGAGTGCTTGAACAATATACAAAAAGGGCTAATTTGCTACAATTCTAAAAATTAGGATTTTGAAATATTATTTTTTACAAATTTCGAGTAGCAACTTGATTTTTTTCTTTAGTGCTTGGATTAGATTAAGATAAGTAGAAAGTGTCTCTTGGATGATAGATAGATAGGAGTGTACAAAGCATGTGGCTAAAAATTTCAGTATAAGAGCTTATTTCAAATGAAGAGAGACAACTCTGATATATAGATGTGAGACTTAGGTGCTCAAAAGTGAAAAGTAGAGATTATAAGTAACAAGTGTTTGCTAAAAATGATAAGTATAGAGACACTTATCTCTTCAAAATGACACATGTCCTATTCTAGATGCCACATGTTACTTTTCTAGAGAAAGAAGCTTCTAGACTTTCTACTCTATAAATCTCTCAAATGGTTAAGAATTTGAGATAGTTGTTGAAGAAAAAATTATTCTTTGTAAAGTTTTGAAGCCTTTGATGTGAACAAAATTTCCATTTGAGTAACTTTCAACAATAGTAACCTCTTAAATTTTTAGAGTTTTCATATTTAGATTCTGGAGAGCTTCATTGTATAGGTTCACTGGTTCGTGGTTTTTTTCTTTGATAATGAACATCTCGTTTTGCTTTCTGAAATCACTCACTATATGGGTTTCTAGTCAATTTGAATGTAAAATCTTAGTCATTTTGAGCTTTTTGGTCAATTTGACTGCCCGACTAAAATTTTAATTTCTCTTGGGTATCTCTCAATGATGACCCAAGTATAATTATAGGGCATTTTGGTCATTGGTCACCCTTTAATAGAAACATTTAATCATATTTGAAAACACTCAAGTAATACAAGTCACCTTTCACAAAGACAGAAGCATTCAATTAATTTGAATCATTGAGCCAATATGTCTTGGTAGCAAATTGATATACAAAAGGTTGGTTACATCACTCTCTCTTGAAATCCATCTTGTTCTTTAGACATTGCTTGAAGTATTTCTGATTCTATAACTTTTTCATAAGATGTAAGTATTTTTGAATAGTCTTCAAAATACTTTTCTGGCATCCATTTAGAATCTAAATAAGATTACTTTTTTTATTTTAAAAGAAATTGTTAAGAATTTTTTCTTCCTTGTTTCCTAATTATATGAAAGACTATTTACTTTTGGTTGAAGTATCTCCTCATGTTCATCTATTTCATGTGGATCCTCTATTACAAGTTTCAATGGTGGAGGTCCTTCATAAAGCTTCAAAAGATAGACATAAAAAGCGTTGTGAATTCTTTAATACTCTAGAAGTTGTAACCTATAAAAAAATCATTATTTTTTTAAGTGACTTGAAATGATTCATAATTTCTTGTTGCAAGATTAGTGACTTCGAATGAAGGCTTGTTAGAGCTTCTTAAATGAGCTTTATCAAATTTTAGTTGCACCCAATCTCCTTATAAAATCAAGTGCCTTTAATGCTTATATGTTTCTCTATTTTGTTTTTCTTGAGATCTTTGTATAGCTCATCTGACTTGGGCAAAAGCTGTACCCATATGACACATGGACTCATAAGCATAAAATATCTCCTTCTTTATTCTAAAAATAAGTAGTAAGAGTAGTTTTTCATATATAATCTAAAATTATTCTTTACCTGTAGAAGTATGAGCTATGGTAATATAGACATAAGATAAATACATTTTCTATTATTGGTTAGCTTCATGGCAATATCACTTCAGCATATTCAATATTACAAGATTGGCTATCTCACTTTGACCATATGTTTAAGGATGATAAGAAGAAAAAAAAAGCAAGTTTTATATCCAAATTTTCAAAAAGAGCTTGCCAAAATAGACTAGTGGTTTGTGGATCTCTACCACGATGGATTGTGGTAACCCATGATACTCTTGCAATATATTAAGACTTGATAGTCTTCTTGACTAGGATTAAATGACCATGTTTACTAAACCTGTCAATATAGTCCATATGTCATTATTTCCATTTTTTAATTTTAGAAAGCTAAAAATAAAATCCATAGCAATGTTTTTCCAAGATTGCCTCTCGGAACTAGTAATGGTTGCAAAAGCCTTGCAGGCTTCTGACGAGATCAAACTTAATCTTTTAGCACACAAGACATTCTTTGACAAATTGTTCAATGTCTCATTGAGTAATAAAAATGCATATAAAATATCTTGGTTGTTGGCCAAAATACCACAACAAGTCATGTAAGGAGCCGCATGATATTCTTCCATTACGTTAGGCCTGAAATCTTTAGTAAGACATAACTTATTCTTCATCAAAAGAAATCCATCTTTGATAACATAAGAGTTTACACTTTTACCAAGTTGTAAACTCTCCCAGATGATTTTAGAATCTTTACTAGAAGCATACATGTCTCTTATACTAGTGAAATATATATGATGAATCATGAATACTACTTGAATCTGAGGTCTTCTTGATAGACCATCAGCTACCTTGTTTTGCTTGCTAAGAATATGCAGTATTTGAAAGTTAAATTGGGCTAAATAATTGGCCCATCGAATATGCTTCTAAAAAATCTTTGGTTGGTTGAGAAAATATCTTAGACTATCATGGTCCATCTTGATGAGAAATTCTCCACCTAAAAGATAATATGTCCAATCTTCTAAAGCTTGAATGATGGCCATTACCTCATTTTCATAGGTAGTAGCATTCTTTTCTACATTTTGTAACCTTTTTCTTGCATAAGCAACTGCATGTTCTTCGTGGTGTAAGACCGCACTAATGTAGTCTCCTGAAGCATCACATTCCACAAATGAAGGTTTTGAAAAATTAGATGTAATCAAAATAGGTCCATTGCTAATACAGAACTTTAGAGGTTTTCAAAAGCTTCCTTCTCTAGTTTGCTCCATTGGAATGTCACTACTTTCTTGGTTAAGTTATGCAATGGTTTAGCAACCACAACTGCAAACCATTTAATGAATCTCTTGTAATAAGAGCATAATCCTAAGAAACTTTGAACTTCATGAACATTAGTCAATTTTGGTCATTCTATAATAGCATTGCCTTTTTTTAGATCCATCAAAATTCCATCTTTGGATACAAAATGGCCCAAGTAGAGAAACTGTTCTAGAAAAAAATTACTCTTTTTTTCATTCACATAAAGTTTGTGTTTGTGGAGTTCTTGAAACACTAGTTTCAAGCGTTGCTTATCATTTTTTTAACCTTTTGAATAAACTAAAATATCATCAAAGAAAGTACCTATAAACTTTTGATGTGCTCTAAAGATTCTTTCTATCATTCTATTAAAGGTTGCAGGAGTATTAGTGAGACCAAATGGTAGCACAAGAAACTTATACAAACCAAAAGTTATCATGAATGCTATTTTATAAATATCTTGAGGATCAATCCTTCTCTGATAGTAGCTACTCTTCAAGTTAATCTGACTGAATACTTTGGATCCATCTAATTTGTTTAAGATGTCATCAATTCTTGGAATGGAAAACCTATTTTGAATGGTAATTTTATTAAGGGCCTTGTAGTCTACACACATGTGCCAAGGTCCATTATTCTTCTACACTAAGAGAACTAGGGAGAAAAAAGGTAAGGAACTGGGTCTTATTAGACCCTTCTCTAAGAGCTCATTTAGTTGATTCATAATCTCCTCTTGTTATGTTGGACTTACACAATAGGGTGGCCTATTTGAAGGTGAGCTCCCAAGAATGAGATCAATGTGATGATCTTCTGGCCTCTTTGGTGGTAACTCATTAGGTAAAGTGTCTACAAAAAAATCTTCATACTCCTTTAAGAAACTCATTTGCTCCTCATTCATATCTAAGATGAACTTTTCAAATCTAAACTCTATGTTAGAATCTTTGACAAAAATAAAGTATGAGGAAATGGAATTTCTTATTGCTTTATAAATTTGAGCTTGGGATAAGATGGGAATAGTGTTCTCTTCCACTCCCACATCAAAAGATACATTTTTACCCTTGAAAGGAAATCTAAACTTATTTTGATTCCAATCAATTTTTGGATCTATTCTTCTATGTCAAGGTAATCCTAATACATCAGAATGACCAAGATCTCCCATGAAAAAACTCTCACAATCTACATAATCTTCTATCTCAATTCGTAGTTTTTCAAGAATGGAAGTAACTTCATATTCTATTTCCTGGAAAGTTACACATGATATTTCTAGTGTTCCAAACCTCTCCTTTGGTAGATGTAGAGTTTCAACAATTGAAGGATGGATATGATGATATGTAGTCCTTGTATCAAAATGAATGAGAATGGGCTATTAGGAATCTTGCCCTAATCCATAAAAAGCTTCCTTTTCTCTTACAAAGTTTTATCCTATTGCAAGTATTAAATACAAACAACATTATAATACATAAGAGGATTTAAATAACTCAATAGATTGAGAAAGACGAGAAAAACGTATGATTGGGCTCAACCTCCCCCATGGCAAAAGCCATGGTTTACCATCCTTAATTATATATATTATATTTTACATGGATATTTACACTTATATCTTACATTTAATTACAAAGAAAGTACAAATATCAATTGAAATACAGAGTTTTAAAAGTCAAGAGGTATCATGTAACATGCTGCAGTTGCTGTAAAAAATTCAATGCTTTGAATCTTGACGTTTTGATATCACCATCGCATTCAGAGCGTGTCAAAACCTCCAAAACGACTCTTGAAGCTCTGAATTCTAATTCCGGATGAGAGAGAAACGAAAAAACTCAATTTTTACCATATTCTCCTGTTTTGAGCACGATCTTGTTGCTTTTATAAAGAAAGCTAAAAAAGCCTTCTATACTTAACCACATTAAGAAAATAGCAAGGTATTCCATAAAGAAAGCTTGTTTCAATAAAAGCATATCTTAAATCTCATAAACTAAAATAATCTATATTAAAAATAAATAAAGTAATATTACTAAGGACAATGATCTAATTATTATTAAAGAAGTTTAAACTTATAACTTACAAATAGAGTAATAATTTTAATAATAAAATATCATATAAATACATAATATTATATATTATACTTAAGATAACTAATCATAATGATAAAATTTACGCTTGGACTTACGCTAACGCCTAGTGCTACCCAAAGCCACTGTTATCTGCTCTACACATTAACTTAAGCATTCACAATTGTTAGAAAATAATTAGATAAAACCTGACAAAAGTGAATGCTTAGCAGTCTTCAGCTACAAAATAATTAAATAGGTTGAAACTCTGTCCTAACCTTAATTTAATATGAGTGCACTCTAAACTCATAAACATCCATTAATTTAATATGTATTTTGCGGAATCACCCGCGCTGTGGAATCACCCATGTGCACATTAAATTAATTAGACGCTCAAAAAGGATAGGCGTCCCTGTCAACTTCTTGCACAAGGAATCCACCTTGTGTACGAGCCCTGACAAATACATATAGTTTTACGGAATCCACCGAAAAACCTCACGGAGTCCATCATGGAATATGCCTCTAGTTTTACGGAATCCACAAAAAAACCTCACAAAATCCACCGTGGAATAAGCGTCTTGTCATCAATACAATATTTGATTAAGGTGTTTTTTGGGGCTAGTTTTCCTTCTTTGCCTTGTTAGGACATTGACCAACCATGTGTTCTTTTTCTCCACAAGAGAAACATAATTTTTCTCTTGTATATTCTACTAACTCTTGATATGTTAGCTTATTTTTGGATGGTAAATGTGGTATACCTCCATTCTTATGTTTTGGTTATTATTTATGTAACTTCTTTTGGTCAAACAACTTGATCTTCTTACTTTGTGGTTATTCTTTTAAGGCTTTACCAAGCATCCATGGCATGTGTGGTTCTTTAGCTTCTAGAGCTACATCTTGGACTATTTCCAAAGTATCCAACTTTGTTGTCTTAACAGCTCTCTGTAGTACCATTAGATGTAATCCATGGATAAACTTTCTCATCTTCATATTGGATGAAACTTTATTAAGATGAAAGAAAAACCGTTACATGAAGATAGAAACTTCTTGTTGAATATCTCCTTAACTCTTTTGAAGACTTGGGTTCCTTTCCCTATTGAAGAAATTTGAGTCACCAATTTAAAGCGACATCCTTCAGATGTATTTTAACCATCCTAATCTTTGGTTTTTATGTATAATCTTCACCACCAAAAGTAGCATCAAATTATTTGATAAAAGACACATCTTTTGAGAATCTCTCTTACCATAGAAAATGTCAAACTTGATGCTCCTCTCCAAGCTTCAAGTCTGGTTTAGCATCATTTTCCTTTGCTAAAAGTATATTTGGAGATTTAGCTACCATGGAAATGATTGATTCTTTGACTTTCTCCTTGCCCTTCTCCATGGTGGGAATCTTGGGACAAGAGGAGGTAGCCTATGCATGATGAGACTTTGAAGTCACCACTTGGGTGGATCCTCTAATGATAGGTGATGTGTTATCTTTCATAGACATAGTTATATCAATAACATTGATTGTTTTCATACTGAGATATATCTTTGCAGATGTCATACCATTTGTCTCAAGAGCCTTCTCAGTATACGGAAATCGTCAATGACCTTTACTTCATCCCATGCTTTAGCTCTTCTCTCCATCAAATCTTGAATTTCTAGATCGGCTTTTAGCTCCTTGTATCTTTGTATCTTCCTATAATTAGACAAGCATATAGATAAAAAGTGTTGGGAGCCTTCTAGTTGATCACCAAAATTCTCCTCTTTACCTCCTAACATGGTGAGAAAGTTGGACCAAAAGATCTTATCACCCTAGACAAGTTCTTGCAAAGAAGTCCTTGCTTTGCTAACCAATGTAAGCGGGGAAGAACATAAGAATGATAATTCTTTGAATTTAATCAACTTGATCAATAATCACCATAAATATTAGAGAGAGAGAGGGAGAGTTGACACCACCTTGAGAGAGGAACTGGCCCCTCCCCCTTTATAGGAATTTATTGAAACAAACCATGAGCATCAAGTGCCCGAACCATATATAAAAAGGGTTTTTTTTTGCAATTCTAAAAATTAGGATTTTGAAATTCTAATTTATGCAAAATTTGACGAGCAAGCTAATTTTCTTCTTTAGTGCTTGGATATGATCAAGATAAATAGAAAATGCTTCTTGGATGAGAGATAAATAGGAGAGTACAAAGCATGTGGCTAAAATTTCAACATGGGAGCTTATTTCAAATGAAGAGAGATACCTCTAATATATAGGTGTGAAGCTTGGATGCTCAAAAGTGGAAAGTAGAGGTTACAAATCACAATCATTTGCTGAAAATGACAAACACTTGTCTCTTCAAAATGGCACATGTCCTATTCTAGATACCACATGTTAGTTTTCTACAGAAAGAATGTTCTAAACCTTTTATTTTAAAATTTTAATCTCTCAAATGATTAAGAATTCTGAGATAGCTGTTGAAGACAAAATTGTTCTTTGCAAAATTTTGAAGCCTTTAATGTGAACATAATTTTCATTTGAGTAACTTTCAAAAATAATAACCTCCTAAATTTTAAAAGTCGCCAAATTTAGATTCTAGAGAGCTTCCTTGTATAGGTTCACCGGTTCGTGGTTTGTTTTTTTATTATGAACATCTGGTTTGACTTTGTAAAACTACTCATTATATGGGTTTCTAGTCAATCTGACTATTTGAGTGTAAAGTCAGTGTCATTCTGAGCTTTTTGGTCAATCTTACCATCTGGCTAAACTTTTAATTTCTGTTGGATATCTCATCAATGATGATCCAAGTATAATGACAGGGAATTTTGGCCATTGGCCATCCTTAAATAGAAAAATGAACATTTGATCATATTCTGAGACACTCAAGTAATACAAATCGCCTTTCAAAGTACATGAGCATCAAATCATTTGAATCATTGAGCCAATATGTCTTGGTAGCAATTGATATACAAAAGGTTAGTTATACTAGGTAGGGACAAATCATTAGCATGGTATATTCTTTATTCATGGTTTCTTAAGAACTTTATATGTTTTTTTCACATGTATCTCCTGTAGGTTCTTTAGCCACAATATGGTATACTCTTTATAAGAATTAACACCCTCAAATGAGTCACACAAGACAATCCACTACTCTACCTTTCATCTCCCCTCCTTAATGAATGCTCTTATATTGTTGACAAAATGAGATGGTAACTTCAATTCCTCTTCTATTACGTGGCTTCCTCACATTGCTGGATCAATCCCCATTTGTGGGATAGTATTTGTATGATCAATAAGGAGATACACATTTCAATGCATGTGTGGGAGCTTCTCCCTCAACCGCCAAGATCCAAGGACCATTTATTGCTTCAAGCGTTTCAAGCCAAGTGCAATGGCTATCTCTCACATAGTCGTATGCATTCTCACATCTACGAGTGTAGTGACCTTACCTCCATGCTCGATTGAGTTGCCTCCTCCCTCAAGAACTCTGGTACCTCCATGATCCAAGGTGCAAGCTCAAGCAAGCTTGATCCTCAAGCTCCAAGCTCCATGTTGCATTGCTGTGCATAAGACAAGAGGAGAGAAGAGAAGAGAACAAGAAGAGAGGAGAAGATGGATAACTTCTCCACCACGATTCCTCACCCTCACACACTTACTCAATCACTCCCTCACACTCCCTCTCTCAAGCATAAGCTCAAGCAAGCAAGAACAAGAAGAAGAGGAGAGCTAGTTTTGGCCACACACAAGAATGAGCTTCTTCATTCACTTTTTTCCTTTTTATACATAACCCTAATCCCCTTTGGGAACTCATCCCTTTTTTACATGCTCAACCATTTTAGCCTAGGTCATCTTTTTCTTTTTTCTTCCTATTTGCATTGTGCCTTTACCCATGCCTATCTATATTTAAATATTGCATAGAAGGGAGGCTAGCGCTCTCTTACAAAATTTAGGTTGCACTTTTGCATTTAAAATACGCATTTCCTCTTTTGTGCTTGCCTTGAACTTTTAAGATTGTCCTTGCGCTTTTGGCCTTTTTTTTCTCCTATTTCTTTAGTCGACGGGCGGTCTTTTTTCGCTTTGCCCTGCATCTTTTTTAATTTTCTTTTTGCTTTCTTTGCATTGGGGTTAACATTACCCCCATCCTAGCTGAGTGCTAGTCCCATGGCACTTGATGAGGCCTCGAGTGGTTGAAGGGTTGCCATGTGGGTCGGTGATGGGGCTTCATGAAGATTTGATGGAGAGAAGAAGAATCACAAAATTGGATGAGAGATTGCGGATGTCGAGAATAGATTTGATAGGGGAGGTGTTGTGGGTTCAGGGAGATAGGTCTGGAGCGCAAACTCCCTAGTTATGTCCTGCCATTAATGTGTTCTAAGTGTGAAATGGGGGGACAAGGAGGGCTAGGGGGTTAGACATGGATCCAGTCGTCCGACAAGGCCATCATGGACACATCTAACTTCAGAACCCCTCGGTGCAGTATTTGTGGCACTCTGATATTACATGGAAAAGCTTGTTGTTCCTTTCCTTTTGCTTTGTGTGGGTTTTTTCTTTTTTTTTTTCTATTTTCTTTTTTTTTTCTCTCTTTTTTTGGTGAGATACATTGGGAGGGAGCACGCTAGACATCATCATGGTGCTCTTTAGTATTGTTACATTTCAAGGGGGACTAAGAGATTTGCCAAGGAATGCATGTAGCCCTTTGCTCTTCTAATTGTACTTGTGGCCACAAAGGGGGGCTTGGTTCCTACACTCGTTCTTTCTCTTATTGATCTGATTCAAAATCAGACCCTTCTTCCTAGACCAGCTCCAGTGACTCCTGTTGAGGTGGCTGCATTTGTTGTTCATTTTGGCTCCCCAAGCCCTAGTAAGGAGAGTTCCTGTGTCGTTAAGCTAGTTGAGATTAGGTGAGCACGCTGCTCCTCTACTCCCAAGCCGGTGCTAGGCTTGGATACCATAGCATAGAGTCCATGTTGCAGCACCCTCCTTGTTAGCTCTAGTTTTCTTTTTAGTCATTCTGATGTCTCTTCTCCTCTCAGCTACATGATATTCAATGCTGTGCTCAAGAATGCATGTTGTTGCTCCAACATTCTTGTCTTCACAAGCCTTGCAGCTTTGCTTTCTGCTAGGAGGCATTCACTCTCGGAATGGGATAGCTTGTAGGCTAAATCTTTGATTCTGTTTTTGCTAGAGAAATCTCCTCCTCCTCATGTTGCCCTAGTCGTTATTCCTCCCCTTCTTGCCTTTTCATGCACTCTTCTTCTAGTCTCTTTGATTCCTCCTCCACCCTTTGCAGCTCACTATTTTCCTTTGAGGTGGATTGAGTTCTTCTTATGGGGATTTTGAGAGTGATCTTTTTCCTCTCCCCTTAGCTCGACAATTTTGAGCCTTGCTGCTCACACTGATTGTCCTCTTGCTTGAGGCTTCTTGCTATTGAGATGATTAGGCATGCTGCAGTGGAAGAGTGATGCTCCTCTTAGCTTGGTGATGGCTCCAGGGTCTCCTCTGCTACTCTTTCTGCCTCCCCCAGAGCTTCCGCAATGATGGCAGTTAACACTTCTCCAAAGCGTACAGTTGAAGCCTTGGAGGCAGGTTATTTCCTCTCAGACTCTGCTGTGGTAGAGCCGGAGACTCCCCTTCTGCCACCCTTGGTGCTTTGGCTAGTACCTTTGGTAATGCATGTATTGTCTTTTGGGCATAGGCGTTCCAATTTACCTCGTCCAAGGCATTAGTTGTAAGACTCTCCAGCAATGGTACACTTATTTTGTTCATGAGAGCATTATATCTCTGGCTTGAGAAAAGGGTGTGGACTATTTAGCCTGTAGGAAAATGGTGGGGTTTAGAATATTATCTAGGATGATTCCATCATTAGTGTAAACCTTCTTTTTGCCCATCCCTAGCATCCCATACACATCCCTTTTTGGCCTCTTTTTTGGCTTTTCCACTAATCCTAGCGCCTTCTCCACAATTTCTAGATTAAGGGAAACTTCCACCTTTCTAGAGGTTTTGCCTTGCATGATGGTCACCATGCCAATGTTCCTTCTTACGTCAAAAGTTCTTAGGAATTCTATGCATTTGCCTGGTCGACCAACCTTCTCCATGTATCTGTGGAGATTGCACTAATCAACTATTTGTCTCACCGCGCCATCCTTGTTCACCAGCTCTCTCAAATTGTTGACGCTACAGTACTTTAGCTGGTTGTAGACTTGCATGTTAGTGGCCAATCGATACTTGTTGTGCTCTTCCTCTGAGAATGGGAGTTGGCCTGCCATCTCGAGTTCCTATTATGGACAATAGTTTACAATTAGCTCCTTTGAGAGTACTTTTTGCAAAAAAGAAAAAAGTTTAAGATCGAACATTATGGAATGGTGCAATGTTCCACTAAGGAATGTAAACTTTTTATACTACAAGTAATCCACATATTCCAAGCACGAATTTCATAAAAGCTTCTCTTCCAGTACAAGTTCTCTTTATTCGTCCTTTTTTGCTTTTGAACCTTTTCCAATTTGAAGTTCTGAAGTTCAAGTCATGTTTTCTTTTCCACCTTACCCCTCAGGAATGATGGAAATCCATCCCAGGATTAGAGAATGAAGGGTTAAGGGCATTAAGTGCATGCTTGCTGTGCTTTACTTTGTTGTAGAAGTTTGGATTATACTCCAAGTGGGCATGACAGTCCATATTTTGAGGCCTAATGCCTATTTGTGTAATGTAGGTTAGGACATCACTTTAGGAAGTCTCTAGAGTTCATTCTGCTAGCAATGTGTAGTTCTTCCTCAGTCAAGAGTTGATCCAAATAGGGATGGGCCATGATATATTCCTCTAAAGGTAATTTGCACGTGATGGCCAAGACTCCGAATGAGGTAGGAGCCACATAGGTAGGGTTGTACTCAGCTATTCTGATTGTGCGTCTTTGCTCGGAATTGGTCATAATTTGACAACCCTCTTGTTCCCAATGGAGACACAGAGCATATCATTTTTGTAGAAATGAAGATTCAAAGTCGGCTAGCTTTGTCAGCTCTTCTAGTTCTTGGCTTGTTGCATAGACTTTGCTTTTGCTATTTGATGTGATCAGCTATTGTTTGCAATCTTGCTCTCGAGAGATCTCATTGTTTGGCGATCAATTCCTCAGCTACCTCGGAAAACTTGATGAACACAAACTCATATTCCCCCCAAGTGATGGCAATGAATGTACTTCCATTGCTAATGTCTCGTCGAGGAGGCCTAAGTCCACCAGCCATTCATGGCACCTAGCTAGTGTAGTGAATGTTGCATCTAATCATCTGATGCAGGTGACGAGGTCATCCCCCTGTGTTTTTGGCGGGGTCTGAGGCCAAGGCAAGGATAGATCTATGCTTATAAGAGGGTCTTAAGCCTGCAGGGAGGTTGGGGTTTGGTTGGAACTAGATAACTTAGGAATTGATGCATGTGCCGTGAATTGATCAGTAGGGCATTTAGCAACCACCTGTGTGATGGGTTGGTCTTGGGGCTCAGATGATGTATGGATTTTTGCTTGTGGAGCAATTGGGATGTTGGGTGTTAGGTTTTTGAGTTGGTCTAGGGACATCTGGTTGTCGTTTTGGTTGATAGATTTGGAGGTTCTATGGGTTTGGTGCTTTTTGGATCAATTTGTTTCTCACTCCTTGTTGGCTTAGCATTTTGTTGAGATGAGCTGGAGGACCTGGATTGAGGGGCACGCGTGCCACTCGTAGTCTTGGGCAACCAAATCCAATTGTTGCCTTCATAGTTGCCTCTGGAGCACGCAAAAGGTCTTTAAGTATCCATCGTGGCTTGACCATTCCTTTTCTTTCAGTAGCGCCAATTTTGCCTCCTTGGCCTAGGGCATAATGTTTTGTGGTTACGAGTTCGTACGATTTGGGCAACTACAATTGGCGTTTGGGCACCCATTTGAGTTATTGCTTAGTGGTCTTGGGTGTGGCTCTTTAAGGTTGCGGGTGGTTTGTCTTGGCAGGGTTGGACAATTTACTACCCCCCTCCTTAGACCTTGCACTTGGTTCCTCTCTACTAGTGGCACTGCAGGCGTTGCGATGGAGTTGTGCCGCCCTTACTAAAAGTCGTTGCTATCTGAACATTGCCAATGGCCTAGTGAAGGCCCTACGAGTCATAGTCAACATTGTAGTGTGCTTGATTTTTGAATGTGCGTCCTAATAGTGATTCTTCCTTACTAGCAATCTTGGTGTTAGGCATCACATAGAAGATCATAGGAAGACTTTCAGTCTTGATAGAGACAACTATTTTTCACTTTCCCAAGCAGTGAGTAGGATTGTCCCCCCAAATGGGCTTACCAATGAGGGTCCAATGGTCGTGTGTAAGGATATTACAGTCATCTCCCTCGTCAATATAAGTGCTTTAAAGATGTATGTCTTCTAGGCAGTCACTAATATACGTAGGTAGATAGGTTCTACTGTTTCCTCATCCTCTTCCTCAATCTTAGTGATAGTGGGGCTACTCTTACGTTTATAGGTAGGTTCAACATTGGAGGCTCGTGGTGGTGGGTGCGTTGGTATTGGTCGATTGCTAGATCTCCTAGCCATCATGCCGAATGGCACTAATGGTGAGATCCTACTCTTCGAAGATATTTGAGATTATGTGACTTTTTGAGACTCATTAGTTGCCCTGGCAGCTTGCTTATAATCCTCCTCTTCATTTGAGAATGGCAGATCGATGGTGGGTAGCACATGCATCCAATCCCACTCATCCTCGGGGCAAGGGGTATACTTTGTTAGTGGCCCATAGAAATTGCTAACTTGTGAGTCTCCTTTCAACATAGCAGGGATGGCATCTAGGTCAACCGGAGTGGTCTTTCAAGTATCCATCTTGACTCTCACAGCTTTTGATGTGTTGCCTAAGAACATTAGATTGTTGCTTCAGTCTTCTATCACTCATGCATTTTGCATCCAGGACTGGCCTAGTAAGATGTCATTCTCCACTCCCTTCATAACTATGAAGTTCACTAAGAATTGGACTCCCGATATCTTCAAGGGCCAACCTTTTAGCACTCCAAAAACGATTTGACCTTCATTCTATTAGCCATCGTGATATTAAACCTTGCAATCTCTATAGGTGGGTTATCCCAAGCTTGCAAAACTACATGGCTGAGCACACGGACTCCTGCTCTTGTATCTACAATTCTCTTCCTTGTAGCATCTTCTAATGCATTGATAAGCAAGACTACATATATCTCTGTGCCTTCCTAAAAGGCATTTACTTGCAAAGACTTAGGTTGAGTTCAAGGTTAAGCTTGGTATGTGCATTACTTTGTTGTGGTCAGGCAAGTCGGTCACTACAAGCTTGTCATGTCATTCTACCCATTGCTTCAACCTTTGCCATAGCATCAAGTTTTGCATGAGCAACTCTCCTAAAGGTAGGGTCACAAGGGCCGATATCAACGTTGTGAGCAAGTTGCCAACTACCTACTTTTCATTAGGCTCTACACTCTTTTGCCAATGATCTTGGGCAGTTTGCCCACCTGTGGCATCTAGGCTCTGTCTATGGGGTACTACGTGGGGTGCAGATGCATCTTTGGATCTTAACCAAGTAGGTAAGACTAATGTGCTCATGCTAGAGAGCTCATCGATCTCGTCTTCCATGATAGGTTCTCCATCCTTTAGGTACACTTGGACTTCGCTCGCCCACTCCTTGACCTTATCAACCACTTCTAATTGATGCCTTGGATTAAGATATTCTCCAACCTTGGCACTTTCTTTTTCTACTGTCTTAGGAGTAGATGTCTCTACTTTTGCCTCCGTGACTTGCTTCCCCTTTGGTAACATGGTGGGCACTGTTCTATCTTAAGTGCAATCTTTGTCTCACTCCTCTTTTTCCTTCTTCTACAGCTTTTCTTCCCTATTGAAACTGTGTCAATGCTAGGTTTGGGTAATGAAATATTGGTATGCTTTGTTGGTGCTTGGGTCATGACATTCAATAGAATTGGTGTGGCTTTGCCATGAGTGATTGAACTCTGAACAGTCCCAATGGTATGGATGGCACGATAACCAAGAACTAGTGGAAGGTTTTTGCCTAAGGCACTTGGTGTACAAGTGTGTTATAGCACAGACAAGGAATCTTAGGTCAGTCTTCTCTTGATTGGCTTGCTTCCTTTTAGGACATCATGACAATATGTGTTCTGGGTGACAGTAAATCCATGCGATGGGTTCCTAGTTCTGCCCTCCTAGACCTCTACCTCTTCCCCTACCCAACACCATCACCGGCATTGGTTTGAAATCCATCAATATGGAAATTTCCTCTTCATTGTATGAGACATAAGGTTTTACGTATGCTTCGTCCTCATTTTGGCTCCTCTACATAATGTATCTCGGTGGATATGGGTCACGATGGGTCCAGGTAGTCTAGGTATCTTGTGGGTTGATATTCATCCTAAGGATGACTGGCTTTGAATCCTTGGGTGCTGGGAAAGCTAGTGGAGCCACCCTCCTAAAATATGGTAGTCTACTCACTAGATAGTAAGGTTGATTGTCTAGCTGTGAGTATGGCAATCACCTTGGTAATTGGCAATGCATTGCATCATGGCCAAACCTACCACGATTGGCAGAGGGTTTGGATTTGGGATCCATGCACTCAACCGAAATGTATTTTCCTCTGTAATGCACACATTGCATGTGAGGTCATGTGGGTCTTCTCTTCATCTCTTGAAGCCTAGCCAACTCTATTTTCATGTCCACCAACTCCTGGCTCTGGTTGACACTCTTTCCCTTGTCTTGGGTGCTATGGTTAGATCTTTCACCAATGGTCATAGCCTTTTCTGAGGTTCTAGAGATAGTGTTGTATCAGGTTGTGGGTCTCGATCTCCTCTCCTTGAGTAGGTCATCCACTTGTATGGCTTCTTCAAAGACCCTAGCTAGCACATCCCTTTGCATGGTTGAGTTTCTCACAAAGGCCCTGTAAAGCTCTTCACTTCGAATCTTGCTTATGAACAAAGTGGAGACCGCTCATTCGCTAGGTTGCTCTATGGCTGGGATTCTCTTAAAGAGACTACGTACATGGGTGACGTAGTCTCCGATATCCTCCTTGTCCTTTTGATTAATGTTCATCAATGTGACGATGAGGTTGTCAATGTATCCCACCTCAAAGAATCTCTTGATGAAGAGACTCTTGGATTTATCGACATTGTCTAGACTAGTGTACCATATCTGTCCTTTGTCTCCTAACCAAAGTCCAAAAGCTTGTGCACGTTGAGAGCAAGTTTCGTGAGGCCATTAGCCTTGCATACTTGCTCAAACTACTCCACAAAGCTATATAGGTCATTGTCGAGTTGATACTTGTTGAGTTGCTTAGCAACCATAGGTATCTTGGTGGCTCCTAGAATTCGGACTACTCCACTTTGTTCTGTAGTCATGTTGTCTAAGAGTCACTTGGTGAGAAGCTCGCTCATCAACATAAGATTTGCTTCTAGTGCTCTCTCCCTCTCAGCATTTGCTCCTGTGCTATTTCGGTTGGTGTGAGCACTAAAACACATTGGACTTCACACATTTTTATGTATTGCCTCTACTTTTGAATTCATTACTCTTGGTGATAGGTTACTATGCTTAGCAGTGCTTTCCTTGTCAACTTCTCTCCTCCTCTACATTAGCTATAATGTCCTTAGCTAGTCTACCGTGATGCTCCATTTTGGTTTGTAGGTCATACCAAGTCATCAGTTGTTGGATGTCGACTGGGAATTCTCCCAAGTCAAGCACCTCATTTTTCAGGTTGGTGCTAGTTCGTGACATGTTGCCGGTTCCTTGGGCAACTAGGGTGTCGGTCAAATTAATCAAGTCAGGTAGAGCTACATCCCTAATCATGCATGTCTCACTGTTGCTCCCTAAGCAGCTTGACAATTCAAGTCTTTTAGTATTCAGTGATTGGTGTCATTGGCCACTATTCGATATTGGGGGTCTCCTCCTACTAGTGGGTTCATTCAACTTATCTTATCTTGCATAAATTCCTTGTTATTTAAAACAATCCTCAATGTTACAGGCACTCAAATGCTAGCGGCGTGCTCCTCAAGTGCTTTATGCGAAATTAGGCTTTAAGCTTTTCTAGTGGTGTCAAATGTTCAATTGATGCAATGTGCAAATTCATCAGAAACAATACAGTGCATATCACACTCTTTCCAATCAATTCCCACTCACTACAACTTCTTCATGTGGGTGACGACCACCCTCAATGGTCAGTTTTGGTCTCTACAACATTCTAAACGTGTGGTTTGAGGGGTAGCAAGTTTGATCAATTAGTATGGGTCTCTATCAGAACACGCATCGGAGGGTCAATAGGATTGCAGTCATTCTCTTGCCCGTTAGATTGTGATTCATGATTTTGGTGGCCCTATGAGCCGTTCCATCCATTGGAGGCCTATGAGGGTGTTGTCTAGATTGGGCTTAGTCTCTGCCTACCCTAGGGTGGGTCCAATTTGCCAAAATTTAGGTTCTACATAGCTCATCCGAGTGACAATGTTCGAGTTGTAGCGTCTGAGTTGCAGACTCAAACGTCCAAGTTGGGTACCCATTTGAGATTGGACTGAGTGGCTTGGCACTCAGCCATTCAAGTCTGAGTGAATGGCTGTTTGAGGCCAAATTAGGTCTAGGGTTTGAGTTCGAGTATCGACTCAAACGGTTTTTTGGTTGTCCAATTGGACTTGTGACTTAGATTGTTTGAGTGGTAATGGGACTCGGACGATTGTGGAATCTGTCCAACTGTGGCGGTTGGGAATCTAGAACGATGAAAAATCACTTAAATACTTCTGGTGCCTATCCTAACATTGCAATAGGGTCCTAACTAGGGTCTCAACAAGCATCAATTTTGTTGATACTCAGAGCATACCTATAGGGCTTGGGGATGCGAGAATGTGAATTGATGAACAAATATGTGCTCTTGCCTTGTAGCTCTCTCTCTCCCTCTCAAGCTCTCTCTTAACTAAATGCATGCAAATGAGCTCTCTCTCTACCCTCTTGGCTTCTTAAACCCTTTCTCTCTTGCCTTGTTACTTCCCCCTTCTCTCTCTTTGCTGTCCTAATTAATGCCTTGAAGCTCTTTTCCTATTTTTTCCATGTTTTGGGATTGTTATTACAATAGAAACCCTACTATGTCTTTCTCTATTTTCCTTGTTTTTGATTTACCTAAATGCATCCAAATCACAAGCAACCACTTACACTAATCCAATCTACTTACCTAGATCCAAAAAACTAGAAAAACTTACTTGCAAAGGAGATTGAATACCTCTTTAATTCCCTCACATCCTACCTATCTTAAGCACCGGTTCATGCAAATCCTACTTCAATGCTCGATTCGAAGCATGCAAGCACTCAAAGCTTGAATATGTTGGTCCCGATGCAACGGAATGAAAATGTGGGAGCTTCTCGCTCAACCGCCAAGACCCACAAAACCCTTATTGCTTCAAGCATTTGAAGTCAAGTGCAATTAGTTACCTCTCACATATCCATATGCATTCTCACACCTACGAGTGTAGTGAAATTACCTCCATGATCGATCGATTTGCCTCCTCCCTAAGCATTGCGGTAGCTCCATGATCCAAGGTATAAGCTCAAGTAAGCTTGATCCTCAAGCTTCAAGCTCCATGCTCCATTGTCGCGTGCACGAGACAAGAGAAGAGAAGAGAAGAGAAGAAGAAGAGAGGAGAAGATGGAGAGCTTCTCCACCATGGTCCCTCACCCTCACACACTCACTCCCTTGCACTTCCTCTCTCAAGCACAAGCTCAAGCAAGCAAGAAGAAGAAGAAAAAGAAGAAGAGAGCTAGTTTTGGCCACACACAAGAATGAGCTTCTTTATTCACTTTTTGTCTTTTTATACATAACCCTAATCCCTTTTGACCACCCATTCCTTTTTTACATGCATGGCCATTTTAGCCTAGGTCCTCTTTTCCTCTTTCCTTTCAATTTGCATTGTGCCTTCACCCATGTCTGTCTACATTTACAAATTGCATAGGAGGGAGCCTGGCACTCTCTTACAAAATTCACGATGTGCTTTTGCATTTAAAATGCACCTTTCCTCTTTTGCACTTGCCCTGAATGTTAAAGGTTGTCCTTGCGCTTTTGGCCTTTTTTCCCTCCTATTTCTTCAGTTGGACCGCCTTTTCCCACTTTTCCCTGCATCTTTTTTTTCTTTCTTCTCACTAGGGTTAACAACATGTCAAATACAAAACCCTAAAATAGAATAGTGTAAGGTGTCTACAAGCATGAGGGGAAAACCTCTTAAAGGAAAGGGGGAGGGGGGCGGGGGAGAGGGAATTGGGGGGACCCAAGCATGTTCACACACATCACTACCATAGTATACACTATAAGTCCCTTAGGAATGATAATATAAATAAGTACAAGGATATGGTCAATCAATGTGGGAAGGTAAGATGTTTATTATCTTTGCAAAAAGCTTCAAACATCTCAAGAGTGAGAGCCTTCATAAATAGTTTTGCCAAATCATCAAGTGTGTAAATACATATATCAAGGAAATAATGTATGCTAAGAGATGCTCACATATATGATGATAATGCACAAGGCTAGATTCTTCACAACTCCTAAAGCACCTTGACTCTATCAATATAAATAGTGGTATGCAATGACTAATCCATCTGAGTTGGAAATAATTTGTCTAGGCCACACAAGTTCAATCGTAGGTATGAAGGCTTCCCTATACTTAACATTTGGGTAGAAGTGCTTATTGTAGGTTGATTTTAGCCATGATGTTGAGGCACTCAAACACTCAATAATGGGAAATAAGTGGAGCTCCGATTGCTTCATGAATCCAGTCTACCTTAGTTGGCCAACTCTCACCTAGGTGCTCTCCTCCCCTCTCTAAAGCAAAAAGTTCACAAGCAAGCAAGCAAAATAGTTATTTCAAGATTATAGTAGACATACTTAAAGCTCCACATCATCATCTAGTGTTCAATAGAATGCATACATGAGGTAGTCCATAAATCAAGAGAGATAGCCTCACAATCCTTGTGCAACCCTATTTTCTTCAACTTAATCTCCTTTCCAATTGGCTCCAAGATCAACCATATTGTAAGAAGAAGAAGAAGGAGGACGAGGACAAGGAGGAGAAGTAGATGAAGAAGGCAAAGAAGATGGAGATGGAGAAGCAAGAAAGTGCTTCTTCTCTCTCTTCCACTCACAATGCTTGGCAACAAAAAGCAATGTGATGCAAGAAAGTGAGAGAACAAGAAGCTTTTGGCACACACACAAGAATGAACCTTTCATTATTTTTGCAATCTCATCTACATGGACACTTTGGGGGACTCTCTTTTACATTGGATAGCCATTTGTGATTGGCTCTTCAAAGAGCCCCTTCACCTAAAGACTCTCTATCTTTTGAAATTACTAAATCCCTCCTCAAATTTCATGGACTTTTTTACCATTTGAATGGGGCAACCCTTGCAATGTAGTATATTATGACTAATTATTATTTGAAAACTTTCATAAAAATTTTTCCTTTTAGTTTCATCCTTACACTTTTCTTTACTACTATTCTCTTTTGGTTGCTATTCTCTTTTTCTCTTGCTTCTTCCACCACTACCATGGGTTACCATTTATCCCCTCTTAGATGAGTGCTAGTGTCATTGGCACCTAGTGGCATTGCAATGTGTATAATACTAGAAGCCACCTGTTGCGGGTCATGGAAGATGTCTTCTCTACGAGGTGTGCAAGTCACTATGGGTGAGAGACAAGACTAGTTCATGAACCATGCAATGTAGGCATGCATGCCAATGGAATCTTGAGTTGGGTCGCGTGAGCAGCCCAGGGTGTTGTCCCATAGTTGAGGACCTAATTGACCACAAAATAATCAAAGTAGAGACATGAAGGCATGATACACATTAGCAGATGCATGTAATTTTTCATGAAAATTCACATATATAAGTGTGTGGAGGTATGTTTCATACAAATGAATATATAAACACCAATTTTGATGTGCTTTGAATGTCTACATTTTTGAGTCAATAAATGCAAACTTACATGTGCACATGCTTTCAAAATTGTGTATGTGCAAGCTCTTTTTGAGTGAAAAGATAGAAAAAAAATGCAGGTCTTAAAACACTATTTTCAATGAGAAATTTCTAAGATGTTCCCATGGATAATTTTGTGATGGTTAAAGGCACATGTGACCCACCACTAGTGTATTGGTTTACACTAACAATACCCGCACACTTGTACATTGTAGGTGGCGAGCACCCATCACTATCACTTTATTCTTTATTTTTTCACTGATATTTGACTAAGGGGAGGAGGCCAGTCACACATTGTGTGACTGTTGGAGTTCCCACATCTTGTCTTTTGCTCTTGCTCTCTTATTCCTTCCACCATAGCTCTTGCTTCCGCTCACATGTTTCCACTCCGAGCTCACTCCCTTCAACTGGTATCAGAGCCATTTTATCATCATTGAGGAGCTCAACCTACCATTGCTTCAAGCTCAATTTTAAATAGCTTCAAGTCAAGGTTTCAAGGATTGGAGAGGTATGAGTTGGTGCTCTTCTCTCTCCTGGTGATAAAAAAAGTATTGTTGAGGCTTGCTCTAAGACTTCCCTTGGACACATTGAGCATTGCTTTGGTCCCTCTTGTGGAAAGCATAGGCATCAGCCCCTCCATCATCAGCTGGTGTGTTTGCATCTAGCACTTGGTTTGCATCCTTGGTACCCCAACATTGGTGATAAAAAAAGTCTTGCTAAGGCTTGCTCTAAGCCTTCCCTTGGACACATTGAGCATTGCTTTGGTCCCTCTTGTGGAAAGCATAGGCATCAGCCCCTCCATCATCAGCTGGTGTGTTTGCATCTGACACTTGGTTTGCATCCTTGGTACCCCAACATTGGTTTTTCGCTCTTGGTATTAGATTTCAGCTTCCCCATTTCAGCCATTGACTATGTATTTATAGCAGTTTGTTGTACACTAATTATGGATAGAAAGTATTGAGCTTGTCATTAGTTATGTGATGCTTCTGGGGCTTGATATTGACACTCGGATGTTAGCTTGATGCTTGGGGATGCTTTCAATTTTGACTATCATTTTATTGTCATAATAAATATACAAGAAGCACTTGTCTATGATAGGTTATACCTATTGCTCTCTGATGTTCTATGGGAACACTATTGGATGCATTGATGTATGACATTGATGTTACCTACTTGGCTATGCAATGCAATGCTTCTAAGATTGGATTGATCTCCCATTAGCTCATTTTTTATTGTCATAACACTAATGTTCATAGTTGACAATTACAACTTTGGTTGTCATGTATGCCCATGGACATGTTTATGACATACTCTTAGGTTGAGTTTGGAGCTTGGATTCTTCGACATTGGAAATCATTCATTTCATTGTGGATGTTATTGGCTACTCCATTTATAGGCTTGAAGATCTTTACTGGGCTTGATGCTCCCAACTTATGCTACATGTATCTTGGATGTCTGGATGCTATTCACTTGATGTATTGAGCTTGTTGTTCAATTGGCATTCAACTTTTGTTTCAGTGGGGGAGCCACTTTCATGATATTTGGATGTTACATAGAGCATTTGAGTTTATGAAGTTGAGCTTGAGCTCATTTTGTTGAGACCGTGGGATACTTACTTCATGCTTATGCTCTTCGAATGTGCTATATGGATGCAACTCTTGCATCACTACTAATTGCAATTCTTCCCTAACAGTTGTAGTTTGCATTTTATCAGTGATAGCTCATACTTGGCTTTGATTTCTTACTATTATACTCTATTTTTAGCATGTCATAATTGCACTTTATTGAATTTTTTATGAGATCAATCACCTCCTCTTGATAGTCTTTTGCTTACAGTTTGTGATCAGCCCATTATTTTGTCAATACCTCTTGTTGCTAGCTTGATTCGGCAATGGTTTTGGGGCTAATTTGTAAGATATTGCAACACCATGTTTTTCCATTATGTGCACTTTCTCAGTCTCATTATGACTGGTTGTTCTTGCAACAATGCTATCTCCAACATTAGGAAATTGGATGGGACCAACTACAACTATTGGAAGACCCAAATATGGTAGGTTTAGTGCAAAAATTGCAGGTTAGACCACCACTCAAAAATGAGGATGCCAAACCCAAAAACACTGTAGCTACGGATTGGGATGAAATGCATGAGATATGCAAGTTCACAATCAAGTTCACTAAAATGTTGTGATTGAAAATCAAACTACATATGAGCTTTTGACACAGATTAAGAATCTTTATGGACCTTTACATCTCAAATGAATTGGCTAAAACAATTGATGGACCTTTACATGAAGGAAGGGACTTCTATGTCTACACATTTGAATGAGTTTCACTCCATAATTAGCCATTTAGCGTTGTAGGAGATTGAGTTCAAGGATCCTTTGCATCCTTTCTTTATACTTGGTATTGTACCTGAGTCATGGGACACTTTCTATATGGTTCTAGGTGCTAAGGATGGGCTAAAATTGCAAGATGGTGAGAGTTCCCTCTTAACAAAAGAGGTGAATAGAAAGAATGTAGATGCTTTTGGTACATCACATGCATTGACTGTGAGTGGCCAACAGGATGGAAATAGTCATGGTAGGGACTCTCAAAGGTCTCGGTCTAAGACATGTGGATAGTCTCACAGTAAGTCTCGTGGCTGTAAGTTTGGTCTTAATTGTCATTATTGTGGGGGAAAGCAAGTCATATTCGGCCACAATGCCATAAAATGTGTGAAGACAAGTGCAATGCGGAAGGAAAAGAGTAAAGTGTAGGATAATAATGATAATCTTAACATTCTGCCTAGCAACTTTAGCATTAAGATTGAGAAGATTAATGTGGTGCAACTTGATGTGTCTGATGATCTCATATTGGCAGCCTCTTCCTCCTACATCCCTCCCTAGAATGGTATTGTTGAGCATATAAATAGGATGATTCAAGAGAGATTCCACAATATGCTTAGGAAGACAAGTTTACCACAGCTCTTTTGGGCTAAGGTAGTTACTATTGCCATACACATGATTAACAAGTTCCCTTGCATGACTATTGATTGTTGCCAAGTTGCAAAGGAGGTATGGACTATGAAACCTCCATCATATACTCATTTGCGGGTCTTTGGTTGTGAGGCATTCTACCATGTTTCCAAGGGCAAGCATAATAAGCTGGATCCTAAGTCCATGAACATCATCTTTCTTGGTTATGGGGATGTAGGTGAGATTGACAATCACCTTTGGGATCCGCAAGCTCACAAGGTTATCCATAGCTGTGATGCAATTTTCCATGAGAAAAAGATGCATAAGCGACATGAGTAGGTAGTTGAGGTATGCAAGGTGATCTTTCAAGAGGATCCTCTAGCTCTTGTATAGCCAACTAGATAGCCTACGATAGTGGATGCTCCCATGGCCTAGGATCCATCTATTGTACAGGATCAACCTATTTTGAGACACTCTACTAGAGCTAGATGTCAGGTGAGCACTTTACACCCTCCATGGATTATGTTATAGTGACAAATGCAAGTGAGCCTCTCTCTTATGATGAGGTCATGCACAGAGATGATAGTCACTCCTGGGACATGGCTATGCAATCAGATTTTTGACTCCTTATAGACAAACCATACATAGGATTTAGTTTCTTTGTTGCCTAGTGGCAAGAAGGCATTACCATGCAAGTGGGTATACATGTTGAAAAGTATCCCTATATGTCCCAAAGGGTTTTAAGCAAGAATATGGTGTTCACTTCAATTAGGTTGTTTCTCCTATGGTCAAAATGACAACCCTACTCTTGATACTAGCATTGGTTGCTCAACTAGACCTGGACCTTTATCAGATGGATGTAAAGATGACTTTTCTACGTGGTGACTTGCATGATGAGATTTATATGAAGCAGCCTAAGGGCTTTGAGAAAAAAGGTAGGGAACACCTAGTATGCAAGTTGAGAAAGAGCCTTTATGGCCTTAAGCGCGCACCTAGGGAACGATACCACAAGTTTGATGCTTTTATGCACTCATATGGATATAGTCATAGTGCTACATATCTGTGTTTATACATAAAGAAGGCTCATAATGGAAGCCTTATGATTTTGGTACTCTATGTGGACAATATGCTTTTTGTTGGTAGAGCTCATGATGAGCTGGATGCCTTGAAAACTCAACTCAATAAGAGATTTGAGATGAAGGACATGGGATAGGCCTCACATATTCTTAGGATGCACATCATGTGCGATTGCTCTAAGGGGCTTCTTCACATGTCATAGAAGAAGTATATTCAAAAAGTCCTTGAGCAATTTTATATGTAGCATGGTAAGCCTATTGGCTATCCTCTTCCTTCTCATGTGAAGATTAGTCAGTTGATTGTCCACAGTCTCATGAGTAGAAGGCTGAGATGGCCAAGATCCCTTATGCATCCATAGTGGAGCCATTTGATGTATGCCATGATGGCCACTCATCGTGACATAGCATTTGCAGTGGGAGTTGTGGCACGCCATCTGGCTACACCTAGCAAACAACATTGGGATGTGATGAAGGGTATCATAAGGTACGTGAAGGGCTTAAAGCTTATATGCATATCTTATGGTGGCCAAGATACAAGAGTCGTGAGGTAAATTGACTTTGATTATGAAGGACATGAAAATAGTAGAAATTTTACCTCTATGGCTATGTCTTCATCTTTGCTAGAGATGATATTTCTTAGATATCTAGGGTGCAGAAATGCACGGCCCTCTCTACTACCAAGGTCGAGTATGTTGCTGCCATTGAGGCTTGCAAGGAGGCTCCTTCGTTAGGTTGCTTGGTGGCAAAACCTTGGTATTATTGGTGTGGTCCCTACATTGCATTCGAATTCTATGAATGCTATTCAATTGGCCAAGAATGTGGTCTTCCATGTGAAGGCAAAGCACATTGAGGTGCATTACCACTTTATTCAAGAGAACATTGAGGACAAGTTCATTGAGCTTATCAAGATCTCCACCACTGACCAAAATCCTATAGATCTACTCACCAAAAATGTCTCAGCAGAGTGTTTTACCTTCCTTAAGAAGTTGATGGGCGTTGGATGAGATGCATCTTTTCTCATCCTGTTGTACTTATGTACATTTGTACTTTGTTATTTTTTCTCGTTCTCTCCTCATCACTAGGGGCACATTCTCCTTTAAGTGGGAGGTTGCTGGGGGGTAAAGGTGCTTGTGCCTAGCTGCTCGTATATAAGTTATACTAATAGTACCCACACACACATACACTATATGTAGTGGGTACCCATCACTATCACTTCATTCTTTACTCATTCAATGACATTTAAATAAGGAAAAGCCACTCACACATTGTGGCTATTGGAGTTTCCACATCTTGTATCTCTTACTCTTTTGCTCCTTTCACCATAGCTCTTGCTTCTACTTGTGTGCTTCCACTTTGGGCTCACTCCCTTCAAATTTCATGTGTGATTATATATGACACCTTTTAAACTCAAAACTCGATGATACTAGGCATTGCAAAAAGCTAAAGAAAAAAAAAAACCTCTTGGTGCAAATAGAAAGTAAGCACGCACACACACACACACACACACACACACACACACACACACACACACACACACACACACACACACACACACACACACACACACACACACACACACACACAGATAGAGAGAGTGCTTATTGAATGTGTTACCAAGTGTAAGAGCTCATATAGCCCCTCTTCTCAAAACATCCAAGGTTGGCTTCATTTCCAATACCTATAGAATTATTCGTGGTTTGCATATGTTTGTATTGGTTATTTACAACTTATTTGTTGCTTTTAAACAACTGAGATCTATGGTATAGTCTATAGCTCCATGGTTTTTAGTTTTTATTATTGTATGCAAGTTGTGTTATGTGTGGTTATGATCATTTAAATAGGCATGGAGTTGAAAAGTTCACTTAACACCTTCATAAACAAGCCTTTACACATGCATCAACACAATAATTCTTTGTATTTCCCTTGCTTTCTCTTCTTGCTTCCCTTGTCAAAAAGCATGACAAAATTTTGTGTACTTTGTTGTGTGTGTTCTAGCCTTGCAACCCTATTTGCATCCGCAATTTTTGGTGCATATCATGGACACACCATTTGTTGAGAATGATTTGCCGCACTTTCTTGCAAACATGTGGTCCAATGAAGATTTGAATGTTTGGTATCCTTAATATGAATATCAAAAGTTAACATTATCATGTGAGGATTTGAAGTAGATAATGGATAATGAAGCTCAAAAGGTATGTCAACAAGGGCATATGGCAAATCAATCTTAGCAAATTATGTATCCAAGGATGTTGAGACTAGAAAAAGACTGGATTTTTTATTGATTTTTGTTGTTTTTGAGGTCTGAATGGTTGATTTTTAATGGATTTTGAGTGATGATTGGTTGTTTTTGGAAGTGTTTGAGAGTTCTTTGGATGATATTGATTATTCTTTGGAAGCTCATGATGATTCTTAGTGGAAATATGAAGCTCTGTAATGTTCTGGTAGGTTCTGATTGGTTCTGATACCTTCTGTTTAGCTTCTATTTTGTTCTGATTTTCTTCTGTATGAAGTATGGATTGATGATTAATGAAAGTTGAGGTCTTTTGAAAGCTTATTGAATAGTTTTTGATAGTTTGGAATGATTTTAGTATGAGTTATGAGGATCTATTGTTCTCTGATGACCTTCTCTAACCCTCTATAATGAACCATGCTTCCTCTCCCATTAGAGTTATTCATAGGCATCCCTTGACTTCCATTTGTCAATGGTAAATCGCCTCCAAGTACCAAACCCGCATTAAGATTTATTCGAGAGGAGTAGGCCGTTTGTAATTGTGCCTCTACTCCTTTTACCTGCGCGATGGCGATGTCTGTATCAACCAAGGCCACACTGCTCAATTGTACCTGAATTTGGAAATCCAATCCATGCAAGAAATATTGCAATTGGGCAGCCGATGGAATAGGAATGTAAGTTTGTAACTTATGAAACACTTCCTTAAGCTTCTTAGCATAGGCTTTCACATATGGGGGTCTTGACGACAATCGGATTGACAATAGGAGTTTGCACTAATGGAATCACACCCCCACTTGAACTGGGTTGACTTGGTGAAAGAGAAGAAGAACTTCCACTTCCTCCTGCACCTAAAGGACTATTTGCAATAGTTGGGTTACTAAGACCACTGCCTCTTATGCGTATCAGGCTACTCCTTTGAGTAGAATAACGACTTACGATCTCCAACGACCGTCTAGCCCTCTCAGCGCGTTCTGCTTTTTGTATTTCGGCTTGACGGTCCTTGTCAGAGGACATAAACCAACGTTTTGGTCCCTAGAGTGCGAGAGAATTGTGCAAGTGGTTCAGGGTGACAAGTCTAACCATAGGCGAGGCGAGCTCCCGAGGTATGTCCTGCCCTTGATGTGCTCTGAACAATTGTGGGGGATGTACAAAGGGCTAGGGGATTAGGGACGGAGCCAGTCGACCAAGGTCATTGGACGTACCTAATTTG
Organism: Lygodium microphyllum; assembly: GCF_053477565.2. NCBI lineage: Eukaryota > Viridiplantae > Streptophyta > Polypodiopsida > Schizaeales > Lygodiaceae > Lygodium > Lygodium microphyllum. Next base: position 63,085,957 of record NC_141159.1, on the reverse strand, counting down.
AGGACCCCTAGGTGCGGTGCTGTGATTGTGTGTGCTTTTTTCTTTTTCTTTTTTTTTGTTTTTGTTTTTGTTTTTTCTTTTTCTTTCTTTGTTTCTTTCTTTCTTCTTCTTTCTCTCTCTTTTTTTATTTTTTTCTCTCTTTTTTTTGTCCTTTTTTTTGTGGGAAAACTAAATACAATCAATACTATACATTGAGGCTCTTAGCCTTTCATTTGGATTGAGAAATGTTGGGATCCAAAGGCTATGAAGGATGGATATTACAAAGATGATTGTGTCACCAGCCTTGATGCTAGAGGAACTGTTGTTGAGATGAAGAGATACACTTGAGATTTTGCAAACCTCTTTGTAACATGTGAGACATCAAACAATTGAGGTAATGACTGCCGTGAGCCAACTATAGAGCCTGACCCAGAAAGGGGGCGTGGCCCAGGAATGTATTGTAGGCCATGCAATGTGGGCGATTGGCAAGGGTGCTTTCGGCAACGTGGCTTTGCCGCGGCTCGTTGTGGGGTTGTGGGTGTTGCGGTGATTGGGCATTGAACATTTTCGCACAAGGACCTGTATCATCCTGCATCCACTTGTCGCTTCATGAGAGCACATGCGTTGTGTATGCCGCAACTATAATAAACTAGTGCAATGCAAGGAGACATCACTTATTTGAATTCTATGGTGTTGACTAGACATTTATCACCTGCACTTGATTAGCTTTTTCTTTTGCTAAAGGCGTAGCATATATTAAACGCAGATATGATAAGTTCATACAAGTCAAGAACATATCAACACTTAACAAGTCGGGAACACTTAACCATTTAAAAACAAAAAGTCCCTCATTTGATAAGCCCTTTGTGCATTATGGGCTACTCGATTTGTACGAGGCGGGGCGAGTCTGGATGGCCGGGTGATTGGGGCTCTGCTGGTGTGGGGCTCCCGTGGGGGTGAGCAGGGAACATGTCGGCCGGGACATGAATGGTGTAATCCCGGCTCGCTACCGTCTCCAAAATTTCTTTAAATAATTCATTAAATTCTTCTCTTTCCCGAGTTGCCCTTTCTGCCTTTGAGCATCTGGGGCCCGAGCGGGAGCTGGAAGTGCGTACCACTAGTGCTGTGGCCTGTTGCGGGTTTCGAGTCTCTACGTTATTGACTTGAGTATTCTTCGGCCTTCGCCTTGGGCAATGTCGCTTGGGGTCTCGCTTCTTGGCATACCCCTTGATGGTGGGCACATAGCGCTCCGATGGAGGGGTGCGTGCCACATGCTCCCGCCTTCTGCGAAGAGCGTCCTTGCATGCTAGATCCCCATGATTCTCCATGCGTTCTGCTGCCAAAGGAAACTTGCAGGATGCAATCCAAGGGTTAGACCTAGATATAGGATACAACTATTTGCATGGAAGGGATTTTAGTGTGGTTTATCAAGCGCATGTGACAAGAAGGGGAGGGGTGAGGCATGCAGTGTTTTGTCGTAACGGGATGGCCCCCATGATGATGTTCATTTTGGCTCCAGCCATTAGCCCATATTGGCTTATGCTAAGTTGTGTGGACTGGTTGTCATGGAGTGGGATAGGGCACATCCTCGGACGGATAGACCAAAACGGGAAGAAGGTGTATAGAAAGGGACTGCACCCTGTCTACAACATCAGTGTTATTGGTCAAGGCCTCCTATGGCGGTAATGTGGGTTGCATGCCCTTCACTTGGGGTGGGAATGGTCACACAGCTTTTAAATGTGTGATGAGAAGAGGACTTGAGGAGGTTAGCCTGTTAGAACCAACTCTTCTCCCTGCGCTTGACTATCATTGCTTTTGTGTGTTGATAGTATCTATACAGGGTAACACAAAAATCATTGTTTATATATACATCTATACACATACGAATCCATATCACCTCACGAGGATAGAAACCAATTGTAGAACTCAGGATTGTACTAGAGCGTGGCACATGCATCTAGTATTCGTGGCAGCTTACTCAATACCGATAGATATTTTGCCACATCGAGTAGCATGGAACCTTGTCCGAGTCTACTCGCTATATGTAACTCCTCCTCAGTGAGAATCTTATCAAACAGAGCGTTCTCTTGGCTAGTTCCAGCTAAGTCCATACCCCGAATGGCAGTCAGCACTCGAAGGGAAGTTGGTGCCACGTAGGTTGGGTCTCTTTGAGACCGCCATTTGGCCAATCGCTCTTCTGAGACCGTCATGATCTGAGCCCCTAGTTCGGCCATTACAACGCGGCTTTCATACCAACGCTGCTCAAATTGACTCTGGCTTGCTAACAATTGCTTAAGTAGCTCTATGTCTACGAGATTCGGTCGGCAGAGCACTTCATTGAACGTGACGGTTAAGTGCAGTTCCTCAGCCTCCTCGTCGGGGATGAGTCGCATCTGTTCATGCAGGAGCCTATCGTAGTGCCCGTTAAGATGTTCTTGTTCTTCCCATGATAGAGGAAAGGTCAAGTAATCTCCAAGCTGCTCCTTGGGGATTGTGCCCACGTCCGCAAGGATGTAGACACGCGTGACCACTTTGAGCTTAGCCTCCAACTCAGTTAAGCATTCTGCGACACTTCTATGTTCAACGAGGGCTTGCTCGGTTGCTATCTCATGCAAAGTCCTAAGAGTTTCCTTAGGCTTTAGTATGGCTAGGGGCTCAGATCTAGATGAGTAAGATTGGTCAACGCTAGGATTTCTTATGCTCTTGGGGTTTTCACGGTTCTCCTGAGGTTTTACTGCTATTTTGTCATAGTTCTCCTCGGATGTGACTGGTATAGATTGGTCACCCTGTTGTGACAACATTGTATCCACTCTTGCTTGATCAATGTGAGTTCTATTGTCAGTGGATAGAGTGTTGCAAGCAAGTGTTGATGGCAACGGTTGCTTTGGTTTTTCAGAGCACACGGATGTGTTTGAGGGTTCACCGCTATTAGGAGAGGCATCAATGGGTTCATTGGTGGATGGACTTGATGCTTTATTCATCAGCTCTTCGGCGCTCTTCATCTCAATGTTCTTGGGGTTCACAACCTCCTGTAACTGTTGTTGTTTTCGTTGTTTTCTCTTCTTTTTCTTGGTCAGTGCAGGTGCATCTAATGGATCAGGACCTTGGGCTAGGTTGACCGCTGATGTGCTTGGTTGAGCTTTAGCATTTTCCTTCTCTAGTGTGTCCTCATGGGACCTAGTTGTGGCCTGCGGAACAGTCTCGCTAGGTTGTGAGAGCACAACTGCCTCCCTTTTCGGAGAGTCTAGCCCTTCAGCCAACTCCCTTGTGTTTAACTCCTCCAACCTAGGCTTTAGGCACTTTGAAAGTGCTAGAGTTGTTGAGGGATTTGGTTGTGACACCTTCTGTAGAGCGTCTGTCTCTGCTCTGTTCCTGTTCTCTTATGTTTTGTAGATATTCTGTAAGTGTTCTGTAGAATGTATGTGTGACTTTGGAAAAGTTTTCTAACTTTTGGAAAGGATGAATCTAAGTTCAAAAGAGCTTTAAAAAATGGAAGAAGCAGCTTGTTGAAGACTGAAGAGAAGACTGAAGTGACAATGATAGTAGTGAGCTATAAAGAGCACTGTAGTGGCTCTGGTGCCCTTTCATACCTCCCATACCTCTTGGGAGGTGCATCCACGACCTAAGAAGGATTATTAAGTACCATTCTTGAGTATTTTAGTGAGGAGATGATGTACTATTGATAGAGAGAGAGAGAGAGAGAGAGAGAGAGAGAGAGAGAGAGAGAGAGAGAGAGAGAGAGAGAGAGAGAGAGAGAGAGAGAGAGAGAGAGAGAGAGAGAGAGAGAGAGAGTCAGAGATAGCCAATTCTATCAAAATAATGCATATATCTCTGAGAGATTGAGAAAAAGAACTATGAAGACAATGAAGATGAATACTATATGATTGATTTCCATTCAAAAGTGGTGTATTATTTTATGTTCCTTGTTCTATTGATGGATTCTATGAAGATGTTGAAGATTATGGTTGATTCTATCAAATCCATGGGAGATATCTGCTATGATGCTGCGTAAAGATTTGTTGTTTTCCTTGTTTTGGTCATCAAAAGAATGAAATAAAAGCTTGTTGATGTTACAAGATAGATTTTCTTATAGTAGAATCCCCTTTTCCTTGGTGTCTTTCTTGGGGCTCCATGTTTTTGGTGTGCAGCTAGGGAAACTTGCCATCAATAAGCATCAGAAGAGGCTGAAAATGAAAGAAATGGCATTGCCAAGAAGGGGAGAATTCAATGGATCCTTGCAAAGTTCCTTCTTCCACTAAAGAGTTGGAGATTATTATTTCCAAAGCCACTTTCTACAAGAATTTCATCCCACAATGGCAGAAACATATTACCATCATGATGGAAGCTCCATGTGGTGGACTGTTTCCTCTTCCTGTTGAAGCAACAGAGACGTGCATCATCGTGGCAAATTGTTTGGGAACAAGCTGAAGAGCAGAAACAGAGAGAATGACCATCCATGGAAGATTTGGCATTCATTGAGAAGTTTCTAGACATCATCAAGTGGGAGATCGTAAAGAAGCTTCAGGAGTCGTGGTCTGTGGAGGTTCATAAAAATAAGAAAGAAAAGAGTTTGAATTTGTTTGTGGATGCTCAACATCAAGATACGTGGGATGCTTGGTGCACTGACAACCTCTTGTTTTCTCAATTAACAACCCACTGGAAGTTGGTAGAGAGTGTTTTTTACAACATACACTATTGAAACCCTCAAAAGTTGGCATTATTATGATGATGGTACAACAACGATCCTAAGAAGAATGAGTTTTGATACTTTCAGAACGGAATATCTCCCCCTCTGTAGTGGTTTGAAAGTTGAATTTAGAGATGTTGAAAAGAAGTAAGTAGAACAGATGTTGGCCAGATAATCCTCCAGAGACTGAAGCCCCTCTCTAATTCTATTCTATTGAGTACAGACTAACTGGTTGGAGCCAACCCCCTGATGAATGACACAATCAAGAGAAAAGTGTTATAATGAGTCTAGAGGTACGTGAGAAGAGAGAAGGCAAGAATCAAGGTTGAGAATGAGCTTGCAATAGAAGCCTCTTTTGATGCCCTAAAAGCACTCTTTACATAAGTCCCCATGGTGACTCAAGGTCCCCTTCCTAGTCAGATTTGTCTTGGAAATATTGATGTGACAGGCCAGCGAATGTAGTCCCATTGCCATTTTTTAAGAAAGAGTACAATGAAGACCTTGATCTTCATGTAGTAGAGTTTATGGTAGCATGTGTGGCTAACAATGCTAGAACCCTTGAGCATTGGTTAGCAATCTTCCCCGCCACTTTCAAAGGTGCGGCGTTTCAATGGTATGAGAGACAAGCAGCTGGAACTTTTGGCACATGGGACTACCTGAAGTTGGCCTTTCTCACTAAATTTAGGTGTGAAGGTTTTGAAGAGCGAATGTGAGAGGAGTTCATGAATCTAAGTCAATCCTCTAAAGAAAGAGTAGAAGCTTATGTCTCGCGAATGGAATCCATCCTGAAGAGATGGACTAACCATCATTTGGATGAATGCATTCAGAAAGGAGTGTTCCTTAGAGGCCTACAACCAAAACTTCGCAAGTTTGTGGAATTGAGAAGACCAGTCAATCTGCAAGCTGCAGTGGAAGGTGCAAGATTGTATGACGAAGTTGAAGCAAGGCTGTTAATGACTCTAGGAAGAGGAGTTTTACCTCCTCCCATGCTAGGAATGGTATACCCACCAAATACAATCCCAGGGACAATTTCGTACCCTTATCCCCAAATGCAAATAGTGCCGCAATAGAGTGCACCTAATCCACAGTGGTCACCGCAAACGACAGTGCCTCAAATGATGGTTCAACCACAACAATAGTGGCCTCAAACAGTTCCTCCAATGGTGACTCAACAACAATGAAACCCTACCAACTGGAATCAACAACCCCAAGTCTCAACAGGAGCTTTGAATCATAATCAGAACACAGGATCCTCTTGATCAACCCAACCAGTGTATGCATTAATAACGAAAGCTTCCCAAAACCCTACTACTTCTTCAGGAGGTGAAAATCTGAAGGACTACTTCTCCAACTCAGTCACAAGTATCAAGAAAGAGCTTATGGATGTGATTACAGAGCAACTACAAACACTGAAGGTGAATATCGCCAATATATCCACTCCTGTGGGAGGTGGGAGAGATGTGATGCATTCTAATACATGGTGCGGAAAGTGCCATCAAGCGGGACATTTAGCCACTGAATGTACCCGAAAACCAACCATTCCTGGAGCCTTCTGTTCTTATTGCTTGCGGAAGAACCATATAGAGGATATCTGTTCTCTGAAAGAGATGCATGAAGAAAGACAAAAAGATGAAAATGCAAGATTCAATTTACTGGAATCTAAAATGGCAATGCAAGACATTGGACCAAAGCCTAGGGAGTTTGGTCCTAATTTCGGTCCAAGGAGGTTTCCCTCTCAAAGTTACAGAGGATGATAGTCTGGTGGTGGTCAGAGATCAGAGGTGGAATGTTACAGATGTGGAGAAAAGGGTCATATCTCCTTGAATTGTCCAAACCTTAGAAGATCTGTGGATTACAAGCCCTTATGCAGCCATGCAAAGGAGAAGGCCACACTGCAAAGGATTGTCCAAGTCTAGCCCCTGTCAAGGCCAATGCCACTGATAACTAGTAGAAGGCACAAGAGCTTGCCTCCAATTTGATAGAGTTGGAAGTCGCCGCTATCGTGCGCACCAAGAAGAAGGAACCAGTTGTCCAGAAAGAGAAAAAATCCCTTGCCAAGAGTGTGAGGTTCAACCTGCCAACAAAGGGACAGAGTAGTATAGGACAAAACACTGCAGTACAGAGCACTGCTGCAGTGCCACAGAGGGTCACAAAAACAATCCTAGAAACAGGACCAGAGGCCCAAGAGATAGACGACACAAAAGCACCTCTAGAAATAGAGGGAGTGCCGATGCTGCCATTGCTAGAAGAAAAAGGAAATATGAAAATGAATGTAGCCCCATTCCCGAGCAGGCTGGATAAGCCCGTGGATCCTATCAAAGAATATGACTTGATAAAAGACCTAAACACCTTTAAACCAAACCTAACCTTCCGAAGTTGCTCATGCTATCTTCCAGTTGTTGAAAAATATTCAAAAGCATCTTGACAAGAAGAGTGGCCTAAGGAATGCTCCCCCAACAACAACAAAGTCCAACAGAGCCTCAAAACCTACGAAGGAAGTTGATGTGGCTAACGCCTTCCTAGATCTTGGAACCCTAGAGATTAGTGTATGGATAGAAGGATGCTTTATTTCAGATCCATTGATTGATGGAGGCTCATCAGTAAACATAATGACGGATGTGGCAATGAAGGACTTAGGTTTGAAAGGAATTCAACCTACACAGTGGCTCATCAGATTGGTAGACCAAAGCAGAATTAAACCATTGGGCATCCTCCCATACGTTGTCGTATTGCTGCGCATTCGAGGTGTGTAAACCACCCAAAAGTCGTGTGTGTGATTTGATACTTTGTACATACTTAGTTGCTATGTTTGCTCTTTCATTCTATGCCGAAGATGGAGAAGAATAAGGAATTTTGGTAGATTGGTGACTCGAGATGCAATCTCATGGACCACTTTGATTGTAACCAAGGGTTCGTTTAAAAGCCTGTGGCAGCATAGGAGCATTTCCAATGGGCCAAGAGATACATGCTGAGATCATCCTAAGGGTCTAGGAAGAGACTCTGTTGTTGGTGACATGCTCATGGACATGTATGGAAAATGTGGTTTTATCAAGGAAGGACGAGAAGCGTTTGAGAAATTGACTGTCCATGATGTTATATCGTGAACAATAATGCTAGATGCCTATGTTCATAATCGTGAAGGTGATATGACTATGTGATGCTATGAGGAGATGCAACATCAAGGGGTGTGCATACCAATTCTTTTACATATGTTATCTACTTGAAAGCTTGTGCAACCATAGGAACAGGATAAGTCGACATAAATTTGATTGAAGTCTTCATTAAAGGAAACGACAAAGATATGGTTGTGCCTCTTTGTTGTGCCAAAGAGGCTCACGAAAAGAACAAATTTAAAGATGGTTATTTTCAGGAGCCGCTTTACTGGAGGGGCAGAAAAGGTATTCTGGGAGCTATGAGATAGAAAAAGAAAAGAGTTTTTTTTGAATGGGACGAGGAGGAAAATAGAGGGCACTCTGCAACTTCGAGGGAATTACAGAAAGGAAGGAAAGGAAAGGGAGGACAGGGAAGAACAGAGGAGCAGGATGAAAGAAAAGAAGAGATTTTTTTTTACTTCATTGCTGTGACGACGGGATAAGCAGCCGTTTTACTGGTTGAAAAGGGGGAATTTGTTTGCTCAGCGACTTCGATGAATAGTATGCTTTGACAGCTGAGGGAGAGGGGATTGGTAAAAGCAAATGCTGCTATGGATTGGAGGAAGCGATCGAACGTTGCTGTGGGAGAGGAGTATTGGTGGGAATTCTGCTTTTCGTGGGCTCAATGAGGTTTTCAGTACCTCAATTCATGTTGCTTATCCTCAAGGTCAAGTAGGAAGACACTCTCCGCAGGATCAGATTATTGTGACGAGGCTACAGAAGGGTGTCGAATTCAATGCGTAAAGAAAAAGGGGAGAAGACATTGTCTTTGATGGTTGCTGTAACGACTCAGAGATCAACATGAAGTAACAGGAATCAGAAGCTTAAAGGATTATAAGACATCGGCTTGCCACGCAGAGATAGATCTAGGCCTCCTTTCAGTGCAAAAAGGGAGAATGCCTATGCTCGATAAATCTTCTATTCTAACTATGGCACTTCTTTCCCAACAGCGACGAAGAGAAAATACGACAATATTTTCAACAATTCGGACTAATTAGAGTGACAAAACCCACCTCAAGCACAGAGAGAGAGAGAGAGAGAGAGAGAGAGAGAGAGAGAGAGAGAAGTATGGTAAATTTCATCTGCATAGCTTTTCGTGTATTTTTTTACTGATATCTGAGTTCTGCATCGAGATGGGCGAATTTTTCTTTTGATTCAGTGCGCCTTCCCTTCCGACTTGATTAGTCTCGCGACCTGATCAAATTCATAAAAAGGGTGTGATCGACATCTGAAGACCTTCTTCTCTGAATATTTCTATGGGAGATGCCGCTTATTAACTCGTGGCTAGATGATCCAGACATGAATATTTCCTCTTTATGCGAGATACTAATCAGAAACACAGGATTGATCTATCCCATCCTAAAGAAAAATTACAAATCCACGAGCTCAGATTCTTAAATCTAAAGGAGAAAGGCAAATCAAGAATGCTTGGTGTTGTTTGATTAATGCCAACAGTCGCTATGCAGGACACTTCATCTTGACAGCTTCACCTTAGAGACATCATGCTAAGCACATGGAGAATTGTGGTTTCCAGAAGCTGCATCATCAAGCATCTTGGCACTTGTAAATATTTTCGTCCACATACCAGCTGGAAGGAAAAATCTGATTCAGTACAGAGGTCATTGTTGCTGTGAAGGAAGGATCTTCTTTGGAGTCTTCATGAATCTCTTACAAACGCCTTGTAACAGAAAGAAATTTAGACAAGGATTTTAATGATCTTGATGAGAGTGGTGTGGAGGAATCTGAATACAGTAACCAAGTGATTGGTAGTGATTATGAGAAAACATATAAGAACAACAGTGAGAAGAGTAACAATAATTTTAAAGAGAGTTCAAGTGATTTCAGATTGTTAGGTGAAGATACAAGCAAGGAAAGTATCCCATTAATGAGGCAACAAACTCCAGTTGTTGATGAGTCCCAATTCGACTGCAAATTGAAGCCACTGTGCAGTTCCCTTTCTTCTTCAATGGATTAATGGTTCTTTTAAGTGAGTTTCAGTCATGCCTCTTTACCACCAAGCTTTGGAACTCTGATCATGGACAAATTCGGGAAGCTTGTAAGCAGAGACTGTCATTGCTTCTTTCAAATAGTGGATAAAGTGCTGTTCTGTGAAAGCGTGCAGAAATAGAAGATTTAGCCTATGTGATGTTTTATCACTTTTGGAACCTTTGGATAGGTGTTCTCAGCCTGCTCCCTCTGGGCTGTTATAGCAACAGTAAAATGATGAATTGAGTCAAAACATGCAATATTGCATCTATCAGGGACAAAATTGTGTTTTTGTTAAAAGAGTGCATCAACAAGAAATATTTGGACAAAATAAAACAGAGCCTTGGTCTTATTTCCTCATCTTGCTTATTCATCTGTTTGAAATTTTATCCTGAAATTTATCAAGGTCTTCTGAAGACGCGACTTTGCTTTCACAAACCCTTCGACATCTTTGGTGAACCCGACGTGAAAGCATCGTAGAAATTTCAGGATGGGAGATACTTCAGCCTCTATTTCAGCTTCTTCTACAATTCCAGCTGCGTCTACTTCAGCTCCATCAATGACTACTGCGTCAAGTACTTCAACAGAGGATCTAAAGCAGATTTTACAGAATATGTCCATGTATATGCAGCTCCAAAATCAGCAAACACAATTGTATATGCAGCAGCAGCAACAATTGCATCAACAACAGTTGTCTCAGCAAAGGCAACTCTATTCGAAGCAGGAGAATGCAAACAGCACGACTAAGGCTATTGAAGCAGTTGAGAATGAGAAGAAGCTATTTGACGGGCGTAATGTTTCAGCATATTTGAAGACATATGAGATCAAGATGGGGTTTTTTGGAGTTCCAGCTGGACTTATGAGTAAGTACTTCCTTCGTCTTGTCACACCTGCTTTGAGGACAAAAGTGACTGATCTTTTTATTCAAAATACACATTGGCAAGATTTTAAGAAGGCCTTGAAAGAAGAATACTTCCTTGAGGACTTTGGTATGGCTACTCGGCGGTCATTCCGAGAGTGGGTCTACATGCCAAACAAAGGTCTCGCTGCTTCGGAGTTGATTCGAGAATTCGAAGAGAGGTATAGTCAGCTCGATGCCATTGAACAAAGAGCATTGGATGTTGAAAAAGTTGAGCTTTTCTTGCAAGCTGCAGATCCTGCTCTTCAAGAAGAATTGGGTGAGCTTCTTGAAGATCGCATGAAGCCTATGGGTCTTAAAACTGATTGGCAGGATGCTCAAGATGCAGTCTCGACTTTGACCAAGAGGAGGATATGGAAGACTCGCCTACAGAATGGTTCCATGACACCTACACCATCATCAGCTCCTATGCCTGCTTCTATCCCTGTTATTTCTTCTCCTCCTCAGCCAGTTTCTTGGCCTATGGCAGTGCCTACTGTTTCCACTCCACCTGTTCCTCCTGTTCCACGACCGATGCCTACACCTTCTGCTCCAAAACCATCCGCTCCATCGGTGCCTACCTCTCTTGATGACATAATCAAAGGCATCACAGATTTGACACTGGAGTCAGTCAAAGCGGAGTTGGTGGGAAAGTTGAAGGAGCAGTTTGCTTCGACTGCACCTACTGCTTCTTCTAGCGCTCCTACTGCACCTAGGAGTGCTCCTACTGCACCTAGGAGAGATCGGAGATGTATTTGGTGTGATAGTACGGACCATCAGCATTGCAGGGATTGTGACTCTTTCCAGGATGCAAGGAGGCAGAATTTGGTATATTGGGGGCAAGATGGTAAGATTTGGTTGACTGAGACAGGAGCTCCACTTGCTACCAACTTTGGTAAAGGTGGAATGAAGAAGTTAGTGGAGGACATGGCTGCGCGTACTTCTTATGTGACAGCTAGAGGTGATGCTTCTGCATATGGAGTCCAAATTGAGAAGGGATCAGAGACTCAGTCCGCGCTATGGACTTATGCTATGGAGACTGCAAACAAGGGGAAAATTCAGCAAACTGTTTTGACTAGTGCAGGCTCTAGTATCAGATCAGAGACAGGTTGGGACTCGCCTGTTGACAGGTATTCTATGCTTATTTGGCTAAATCTCATGGTGCAGATGTACTTGTTGAGGAGAAGCGTAAGAGAGATGAAGAAAATCCAAGTGCAGCTAAGAAGACTAGAGGGGGTGAGTTTGTTACTCCACCTATTGCAGGACCGTCTTCACGATCAGGGCCAGATCGACAGATGGAGGATGCTCAAAAGAGAGAAAAGAAGCAAGAGCCTAGAGAGAGAAAGCAGCCAGGATTCAGATTGATGTCCGATATTGAGACATCTACAGACATGAAGAAAATTTTTAATGATAAGATACTTGGCAGTGAGGTGACTTTCACTATTTCTGAGATTTTGGGCATCTCAAAAAGAGAGTTTCAGGAGGTCCTGAAGAGGAAAAGGCATGCATTGTCTACCACTGATACACAGGGAGTTTTGATTGGAGAGTTGGATGAGGATGAGGATGAGGTTATGGTTGATAATGCTTCTGTTTTTCCGCAGGTAGAGAAGAGGGTTCAGCCTATGCATTATGCTGAAATTGATGAGCCTGTCATGATACCGCGTAGTCACTTTTCGCGGAGCCATTGGGCTAGGGCAACTACAGAGACGATGGTAAAGATTGGAGAGAAACAGGTGCCTTATGTTGCATTGGTTGATCATGGTTCAGAGATTAATCTCATAGTTCGTGGAGTTTATGAGAGTAACAGATGGCCTATGGATGTAGAGCATGGGTGGCGTATGAGAGCCGCCAATAACACTGCAAGTGATTTGTATGCTGCCTGTCCTAGTGTCAGGGTTTCTATTGGTGATGTAGAGGAGGATTTTCATTTCTTTGTGCAAGATTCATGCTCTTATCCTATAATTCTTGGTCAGCCATTCATTACAGAGATGCGCATGGAAACAAAGGTCATGGATGATGGATCTGCTTATGCACGGATTCGTAGTAAAGATGGCATGAGAGCAGTTCAGTTTATGACTGTATGTGTGAACCATGTTAGAAACAGGGATACGCTCAGAGATACACCTTTGCCCACTGTGAGAGATTCGGGTTTTCATTAGGTACCGCCGTTTCGCGAGACGACGGTGGTACAGAGGAGAGGAGATTGGAGTTCTCGCCTCCTGGCAGCGGTGTTTTCTCCTCCGGTTTTGTTGGGATTTCAGCAAACAGTTCAATGAGTTATCAGAAGACTTCTAGGTTGCCTAGAGCTGCCAGGCAGTATATATGCAGGAAGGAGAAAAAATTGAAAAATGCAGGAATTTTGGAGGATGATGAGCACATAGATGGGATGTATGACAGTGTGATTTGTGCAGATACGATGACAGAGATGGGAGATATGCTGAAAACTGATATGCTGAACTGTCACAGTAATGTATTAGTGCAGTCCCTGGACATGTTTCATGAAATTGTAGATTTTGTGTCACAGATTGAGTCAGAGGCTGAGGTAACTCAGCAAAGAGTGTTGAGTGCTGAAGAAATTCAGCAAACAGAGTTTCCAGCTGGTCATGATCAGCTTTCAGTGAGACAGAGGGCTGAAAATTTTCAGCCAACAGAGTTTACTGCTGAAATATTTCAGCATTCAGAGTTTGGGGCTGTTCTTATGCAGTCCATAGAGCAGAGGGCTGAGAATATTCAGCCATTGGAGTGCAGAATTGCTGATTTACAGCAAGATTTATGTAATATAGAAGAGCATAATGAAGCCAGGGTTGACACGAAATACAAAACTGTGGATAAGAAGGTGAAGCCGGTTGCTGTACCGCTTCCACCTGACAGTGATCAGCAAATAGAGAGGGCTGCTAAACAGCAAATTTTGAGGAATCCGGAGCATATTGGTCATAAATTTTCAGCAGAGACTCTTGCTGAATTGAAAATTGGAAATGGTGATTTCTTGCTACCCATAGAGAAGCAATGCTTTCAGGATATGCTTGAGCGACATGGAAGGGGATTTGCTTTTTTCCCACATGAGATTGGATGTGTGAATCCTGATATTGTTGCTCCTATGGTTATTTTTACTATTCCTCATATTCCATGGAATCTTCGACCTATTCCAGTGCCTAAGGCACACTTGCCAAAGCTGATTGATTTATTGAATGAGAAAATCAGGATGGGAATCCTTGAGCCTTCATCTGCACCATACTCAAACAGGTGGTTTACAGTTCCAAAGAAGAATGGTACTCTCCGATTTATTCAGGACATGCAGCCAGTGAACAGAGTTACTATCAGGAATGTTGGTATAGGTCCAGTTGTGGATGAGTTTGCAGAGGCATTTGCTGGACACGCCATCTATTCTTTGGGTGATTTGTATTTAGGATATGATCAGTTTCAGCTGGCTTTGGAAAGCAGGGACATAACCACCATGAGAACTCCTATTGGGCTTGTCAGGATGTGTACCTTGCCTCAAGGTGCCACTAATTCTGTTGCGCATATGATGAATGCCATGCATAAGGTTCTTCGTGATTATATACCACAGCTTACTATGCCTTTCTTGGATGATGTGCCCATTAAGGGGTGTGCAGAAGAAGAGAGAGCCTAAATGAGCAGGGATGCAGATACTTTGTGGCTGATCATATTTCAGCATGTGAGAAGATTTTGGCTAGGTTAGAAGAAGTGAACTTGACACTTTCAGGGCAAAAATATGTTTTTGGAGTGAATGAGGTTGTCATTGTTGGGCATATGTGTGGATATTATGGCAGGAAACCCTCACCTGATAAGGTGAATGCTATAGGCAAGATTGCAGAGTATTGTTCTACCACTTCAGAGGTACGGAGATTCATTGGTGCTTGTGTGTTTTATATGATTTGGATACCTCATTTTGCACACATAGCAGATTGTTTGTATCAGCTGCTTCGAAAGGGGCATAAATTCTATTGGGATGAGAGCCACACTAGAGCCATGCGGAAATTGAAGAAGTTATTGCAGAATGCTCCTACTCTTAGGAAAGCGGGTTATAATTGTGGAAGGCCTATTGTATTGACAGTTGACACTAGTCCAATTGGCATAGGTTGGGCTGTGGGTCAAGATGATGCAGATGGAAATAGGTATGCTATTCGGTTTGGGGCGAAAGTCCTAAACGAGAGACAGAGGAGATATCCGCAAATCAAGAGGGAGTTACTGGGGATTGTCACGGCTCTCAAATGTGACAAGGAGTACTTTATTGGAGCTTCAGTTGTGGTAGAGACAGATTGCTTGCCATTGATTGGTATGATTACGAGTTTCTCTACTCCGGATATAGCTATGCTGAGATGGATTGCATATATCAAGTCATTAAATCTGGAATTTAAACACATAGCAGGGAAGGATAATCCAGTGGCAGATATGTTGTCTAGAGCTAGATATGATGATGAGGAGACTCTACTTGCAGAAGAGGATGATGTAGAAATTTCAGCCACTATGGTTGATCATGTTTGTCATGTCTATGATATTGTGGCTTTTACAGAAGAACTCTATGTTGGAGATTGGTTATAGATTGGCAGGTACCTTAGTACACTAAGCAAAAGAGATGAATGGACAGATGAAGAGTTCAAGAAGATCAGAAGGAAAGCCTATGGTTATTTTCTCAAGGACGGATTTCTTTGGAAGCATCCGAAGAAAAGAGGCGGATTACCTTTGTGGGTTGTCTGCGATAGAGGGACACAGTTACAGGTGATGAGGGAGTTTCATGAGAGTCCTTGGGCTGGTCATAGAGGAGTGTGGGCTACTTATGAGAAAATCAAGGAGAAATATTGGTGGAAAGGCATGTACAGAGATGTTTCTCACTTTGTTGAGACTTGCAGAGACTGCCAGATGTATTCAGTAGTGCGTCATCGAGATGAGCTTCATCCGACCTATCCGTTATGCATTCATTATAAGTGGGTAGTTGATTTGGTTACCATGCCTATGGGTCTATGGCAGATGAGGTACATTGTTTTGGCTAGAGAGGATCTTACCAATCATGTTGAGGGCAGATCTTTGAGAACGAAGACCACTAGTGCAGTGTGTAAGTTCTTATTGGAGGAAATTTTCTGCAAGTATGGTTGTGTGGGTAAGATCACTGCAGATCGTGGTGAATTGGATGCAGATGAAGCTAGGGAGTTTTTCTCTCAGCTACGAATCAAGTTGGCTCTAACAACAGCATACAATCCAGAGGGAAATGGAAAGAGTGAAAGAGGGCATCCGCTGATAGTGAAAGCATTAGCCGAAGCATGCAGAGGACGGATTGGAGAATGGCCAAGACTTCTACCATTTGCTTTATGGGCTGATCGTACGACTCATAGTGTTACCACAGGATATATGCCTGCAGAGTTGATGTATGGTCAGAAACCTGTTATGCCGATTGAGACTTGTGCTTTGACTTGGTCAGTTTTACCTTGGTAGGAGGATTTGACGAGCGAAGAGCTCTTAGCTCTTCGGATTCGACAGTTGGAGAGGAGACCTGAGGATATTCAGCTAGCTATTGACAGGTTGAAGGTTGCTAGACTAAGAAATAAGGACAGGTTTGACAGCAGGCATCGTTTGCGGCCTAGAGCAATAGAAGAGGGAGATTGGGTATTGGTCTTTGATAGCAGCCTTGAAAATCAGCATACTGCACTTCGGAAGATGGTGAAAAGATGGTTTGGGCCGTACATAGTCAGACATGTCTTTGATAATGCAACATATGAGCTGACAGAATTGGATGGAACAGTGCTTAGAGTGCCTATTGCTGGAAAAAGAATCAAGATTTTCAAGAAAAGAGATGATGAGGAATATGCATTGGAAGAATTTTCAAGAGAAGAGCAACGAGAAGAAATTCCAATGGAAGAAACAGATGATATGACACCGGAAATGCATAATGAAGAGATTGATCTGTTTGTGGATCTTGATGATAATGATAATGGGTAGTTGGCCCATCCGGAGGATGCGCAGGATTAGAGGGGGTGGATGTCGTATTGCTGCGCATTCGAGGTGTGTAAACCACCCAAAAGTCGTGTGTGTGATTTGATACTTTGTACATACTTAGTTGCTATGTTTGCTCTTTCATTCTATGCCGAAGATGGAGAAGAATAAGGAATTTTGGTAGATTGGTGACTCGAGATGCAATCTCATGGACCACTTTGATTGTGACCAAGGGTTCGTTTGAAAGCCTGTGGCAGCATAGGAGCATTTCCAATGGGCCAAGAGATACATGCTGAGATCATCCTAAGGGTCTAGGAAGAGACTCTGTTGTTGGTGACATGCTCGTGGACATGTATGGAAAATGTGGTTTTATCAAGGAAGGACGAGAAGCGTTTGAGAAATTGACTGTCCATGATGTTATATCGTGAACAATAATGCTAGATGCCTATGTTCATAATCGTGAAGGTGATATGACTATGTGATGCTATGAGGAGATGCAACATCAAGGGGTGTGCATACCAATTCTTTTACATATGTTATCTACTTGAAAGCTTGTGCAACCATAGGAACAGGATAAGTCGACAGAAATTTGATTGAAGTCTTCATTAAAGGAAACGACAAAGATATGGTTGTGCCTCTTTGTTGTGCCAAAGAGGCTCACGAAAAGAACAAATTTAAAGATGGTTATTTTCAGGAGCCGCTTTACTGGAGGGGCAGAAAAGGTATTCTGGGAACTACGAGATAGAAAAAGAAAAGAGTTTTTTTTGAATGGGACGAGGAGGAAAATAGAGGGCACTCTGCAACTTCGAGGGAATTACAGAAAGGAAGGAAAGGAAAGGGAGGACAGGGAAGAACAGAGGAGCAGGACGAAAGAAAAGAAGAGATTTTTTTTTACTTCATTGCTGTGACGACGGGATAAGCAGCCGTTTTACTGGTTGAAAAGGGGGAATTTGTTTGCTCAGCGACTTCGATGAATAGTATGCTTTGACAGCTGAGGGAGAGGGGATTGGTAAAAGCAAATGCTGCTATGGATTGGAGGAAGCGATCGAACGTTGCTGTGGGAGAGGAGTATTGGTGGGAATTCTGCTTTTCGTGGGCTCAATGAGGTTTTCAGTACCTCAATTCATGTTGCTTATCCTCAAGGTCAAGTAGGAAGACACTCTCCGCAGGATCAGATTATTGTGACGAGGCTACAGAAGGGTGTCGAATTCAATGCGTAAAGAAAAAGGGGAGAAGACATTGTCTTTGATGGTTGCTGTAACGACTCAGAGATCAACATGAAGTAACGGGAATCAGAAGCTTAAAGGATTATAAGACATCGGCTTGCCACGCAGAGATAGATCTGGGCCTCCTTTCAGTGCAAAAAGGGAGAATGCCTGTGCTCGATAAATCTTCTATTCTAACTATGGCGCTTCCTTCCCAGCAGCGACGAAGAGAAAATACGACAGTATTTTCAACAATTCGGACTGATTAGAGTGACAAAACCCACCTCAAGCACACACACACACACACACACACACACACACACACACACAGAGAGAAGTATGGTAAATTTCATCTGCATAGCTTTTCGTGTATTTTTTTACTGATATCTGAGTTTTGCATCGAGATGGGCGAATTTTTCTTTTGATTCGGTGCGCCTTCCCTTCCGACTTGATTAGTTTTGCGACCTGATCAAATTCATAAAAAGGGTGTGATCGACATCTGAAGACCTTCTTCTCTGAATATTTCTGTGGGAGATGCCGCTTATTAACTCGTGGCCAGATGATCCAGACATGAATATTTCCTCTTTATGCGAGATACTAATCAGAAACACAGGATTGATCTATCCCATCCTAAAGAAAAATTACAAATCCACGAGCTCACATTCTTAAATCTGAAGGAGAAAGGCAAATCAAGAATTCTTGGTGTTGTTTGATTAATGCCAACAGTCGTTATGCAGGACACTTCATCTTGACAGCTTCACCTTAGAGACATCATGCTAAGCACATGGAGAATTGTGGTTTCTAGAAGCTACATCATCAAGCATCTTGGCACTTGTAAATATTTTCGTCCACATACCAGCTGGAAGGAAAAATCTGATTCAGTACAGAGGTCATTGTTGCTGTGAACGAAGGATCTTCTTTGGAGTCTTCATGAATCTCTTACAAACGCCTTGTAACAGAAAGAAATTTAGACAAGGATTTTAATGATCTTGATGAGAGTGGTGTGGAGGAATCTGAATACAGTAACCAAGTGATTGGTAGTGATTATGAGAAAACATATAAGAACAACAGTGAGAAGAGTAACAGTAATTTTAAAGAGAGTTTAAGTTATTTCAGATTGTTAGGTGAAGATACAAGCAAGGAAAGTATCCCATTAATGAGGCAACAAACTCCAGTTGTTGATGAGTCCCAATTCGACTGCAAATTGAAGCCACTGTGCAGTTCCCTTTCTTCTTCAATGGATTAATGGTTCTTTTAAGTGAGTTTCAGTCATGCCTCTTTACCACCAAGCTTTGGAACTCTGATCATGGACAAATTCGCGAAGCTTGTAAGCAGAGACTGTCATTGCTTCTTTCAAATAGTGGATAAAGTGCTGCTCTGTGAAAGCGTGCAGAAATAGAAGATTTAGCCTATGTGATGTTTTATCACTTTTGGAACCTTTGGATAGGTGTTCTCAGCCTGCTCCCTCTGGGCTGTTATAGCAACAGTAAAATGATGAATTGAGTCAAAACATGCAATATTGCATCTATCAGGGACAAAATTGTGTTTTTGTTAAAAGAGTGCATCAACAAGAAATATTTGGACAAAATAAAACAGAGCCTTGGTCTTATTTCCTCATCTTGCTTATTCATCTGTTTGAAATTTTATCCTGAAATTTATCAAGGTCTTCTGAAGACGCGACTTTGCTTTCACAAACCCTTTGACAACGTAAAAACAACCCTTGCAAGAAGAGACTATTGGCTAACATATTTGATGGTCAAACCAAATTCTTATGGGACCTCATACCCTCTGATGTTGGAAAGACCTTGGCTTTTTGAAGCAAGAGCCATGACGGACTGGTTCAAAGGAACCCTAACCCTAGGCAGAGGACCCAATAAAGTGGTGTTGAAATTATATGGATCACAAAAAGGCAATGGATCCACATCCATCGAAGTCATAACCGACTCCTCCAATGAAGTAACAGATGGTACATCAGGGGAGACGAAAATGATGAGGAAGAAAGTGAAGCAGGTTATGAAAGTGTAGATGAAGAAGTTCCTCTAATAGCGAACGATGTTGATGTTCCTCCAAAGGCCTTAGAGGCCGAAGATCTCGGGGTGTTGGATGGAATGACCATGGTTCCATTTGGGTTGACCAATGGACCACAAAGTATGCAGAATCTGCAGAAGCAATGGAACAAAGGTATAAAATGTAAGTTCATCAGTGGCTCGTGTTGCCCTAACCATTCATTCTGGAGAAAAGATGATGATGATGCCCCTTGTCAACAAAAGCCAGAGCCATCAGAGCCACGGCTTATAGAAGGTCTGTGCTATGTGACATTCCTAGACGCATCCTCTGAAGATGAATCCCTAAGTTCATAAGAAATCACCACTCACACATAAACAAACAAAGCTCTGATACCCTTCCAGCAATCTCAACAGAAAATGAGTCATCTGTTAGAAGGAGGACACTAGTTCTAGTGGAACATCAGACGATAATACTACTCCCTTGAAGGAGTCAGACCTCTATCCAGAAGCAATCCGTGGGACATTCATCCGCGAAGTGAAAGGTGAAAGGAAAGTGACGTTCTTGGATACTGACGATACTGAACGTCACTTGAAAGTGGGTCTCAGTCTTCCAGAGAAGAAGAACTAGTGGTCCTACGAGATCTACTGAATGAGAACTTAGATGTGTTTGATCTAAAGGGGATTGATCCCACAATATGCCAACATCACATTGATCTCGAGCCTGATGCCAAACCTATCATGCAAAGACAAAGGCGTATGAATAATAATTATTCTACTCTAGTGAAGGCTGAATTATTGAAGCTTCTTGAAGCCGAGTTCATTTATCCTGTGGCTAACAGTGAATGGGTTTCGCCCATTGTGGTAGTACCCAACAAGAACGGGAAACTTCGAATATACGTGGACTTTCGAAAGCTCAACTCGAAGATGAAGAAGGATCATTTCCCTATCTCTTTCACAGACCAAGTGTTAGACACAGTGGCAGGCCATGAGCTCTATTCCCTCTTGGATGGATTTTGCAGATATAACCAAGTCGAAATTGCAGAAGAGGACCAATCCAAAACAACCTTCACCACAGAATGGGGGATCTATACCTATAGAGTGATGCCGTTTGGGCTCTGTAATGCTCCTACCACCTTCCAATGAGTAATGATGGCTTCCATCCAAAATCATTTGCATGATTTCATTGAGGTGTATCTTGATGACTTCTATGTCTATAGCTTAATACGTGAGCATTGGGGACACCTAGAGCAATGCTTTGACAGATGCCGAGAGTATGGGATTTCTCTCAACCCCGACAAATGTGTCTTTGGTATCTCATCAGGAGTTCCTTTGGGCCATATTGTCTCTGCACAAGGGATTGCAACAGACCTGACAAAGATTGAGAAGATTGTTGCCTTGACAGCACCAACATACCTCAAGCAATTGAGAGGATTTCTTGGCCATGTGGGCTACTACAGAAGATTTATTGCACATTTTGCAACCAAGGCTGCCCCTTTGCACAAGCTCCTAAGGAAAGATGTGGATTTCCTTTGGACTGATGAACTGCGAAGAATCCTTTAATACCCTAAAACAATGCCTTATCCAAACACCTATCTTGCAACCTCCTGACTGGACGAAGGAGTTCCATGTGCACACAGATGCATCAGTTGAAGGGCTAGGTGATGTCCTATGTCAAAAGGGCCCCTGTAAATTAGATCAACCGATCTATTATGCAAGTCGGAAAGTAACTAACTGAGAGCAAAACTACACAATGACAGAGCTGGAGTGCTTAGCAATGGTGTTTGCACTGGAGAAGTTTCGACACTATCTACTATCAATGCATTTCAAGTTCTACATGGGTCATGAAGCCCTGTCCTTTCTAATGAACAAAGCAGATGTCAAAGGACGACTGATGAGATGGTTGCTCCTACTCCAGGAGTTCGATTTTGAAGTGGTTACTAAGCCTAGGCATTCCCATGTCCTCCTCATCATCTGTCACGGATCCCTTAAACTGCAGAAGAGGAACAGGATGATCCAAACCTTCCTGATACTTCCTTGTTTCTAGTCGAAACAGTTGCTCCATGGTATGCAAACATGGCTAACCTCGTGTCAACTCAACAGTATCCTCCTGGCATCTCAAGCCGTGAGAAGAAGAAGCTGTTGTTAGAATCAGCCCCCTACACCTTGCTAGAGGCGGTGCACTGTACAAGAGAGGCAAAGATGAAGTATTGCAAAGATGTGTTGCAGGAGACAAAATCAGTATAGTATTGAAAGCATGCCATGACGAACCATGTGGTGGACACTTCGCAGGAGAAGCAATAGTCAGGAAGGCTCTGTTGGTGGGATACTGGTGGCCGACCCTTCAGAAGGATGCATATGACTATTGCAAGAGATGCGATGCTTGTCACGAATTGGAAAACCCACCAAAATAAGTGCCATGCCACTGCAGCCTATTCTTTCCCTAAAGTCGTTCGAGAAGTGGGGGATTGATTTCTGGGTTCCATTGATCCACCTACCAGATGGAAGCAAAACAGATGCATCCTAGTATGTATGGATTATGTCACAAAGTGGTATGAAGCTAAAGCTCTGAAGCGAGACGATGGTAATAGCGTAGCTCTGTTCATGTACAAGAATATTATCACCCATTTTGGCAGTCCCCTAGAGCTCGTAAGTGATCGAGGCACTCATTTCATTAATAAAGTCATGAAAGAGCTAACAGAGTTGTATAAGATCTGCCACCATCACAAGTCCACTTCTTACTACCCCAAAGCAAACAGCCAAGTTGAAGTCACCAACCGCATCCTCTACTCGATCTTGACAAGAACAATTGCCTCACATTGTCGTGACTGGGATGATTGACTTACAGAGGCCCTCTGGGCATACAGAACCTCCCATAAGGCAGCTACAAGACCTCCCATAAGGCAGCTAGTTTATGGTACAGAAGTTGTCTTCCCTGTTGAATTGGAATTTCCCTCTTTGTGAGTGGCGGTTAAAGAATGCCTCGGAGATGATGAGTCCCTCCAGTGCCGCCTCCTGCACTTGGAATGCTTAGACGAGACTTGCAGGATGGCTCTATAGTGCATGGAAGCCGCGCAAGCCCAACGTAGGGCTTACCATGACAGCTTCATCAAACACAATGACTTCGACAAATGTGATCTGGTTCTGGCCTATGATTTGAGATTTGGCAAACTTCCTAGCAAGCTTCAACAACGGTGGATGGGCCCATACAAGGTACTTGCTGTCAACCCTAATGGCTCTGTTCAAGTGCGGACCGTTGATGTCTCTGATGATCCTTTTCTGATCAATGGCTATTGTCTGAAGAAGTAATTCCCTCCTTGGGGATCTTGACAATCACAATCGACCTACCCTTTTCCTTTTGGGTGTCGCACTGTCCTTCTCCTTGTGCTTCTAATAGCCCTTATGATCTTCCTCATGAGGTGGTCTCGTTCTACTAGCCCCTCACAGGTACCTCTCAACCCTACCTTGTTCTCTTCTCGTCTGATTCAGCAACGGTGGCAAGGTTGGTCCTTACACATGGTATTTCTACCATTCTCTTTATTTATTTATTTATTTAAAAGAAAAAAAATAAAAAACAAAACAAACAAACTGTTATGGGAGAAAAGGAAGAAATTCCCTATCATAGCAGGCCTCGTTCCAAGAAAAGGTGACAACACCCTTGGGCGGGAAGTTGACTGTGGAAAAGGTGGTAACACCCCGCAGTTCAGGATAGTTGATTCATTAGTAGAACCTTTTCGCAAGCAATTTGCAGCCACCTCCCTTGGTGCACTGTCTTTGCAATATCAGTTCATCTGCCCTCCTTAACAGATGACCTTTCATACAAATCATAAAGTACCAGACTTGTTGGCTGGCTCCCTGGGTACGCCTCGTCTTCAACATCCTGATGACAACAACAAACAAAGCGATCTTCATCACCAACCCCTTGAGTGACACAAGCTTTCATCCTAACAAGATGGGGATGTGAGTATGAGCTGCCCTCTGTATCTATTAAAAGAGTGTGAGACAGCGGGTGGAGTGAGTGACCAATCTTTTCCTTCAAATCAAATGAGAGGCGAGATGTGTGAATGGAGTGTTGCACGCACGGGTTGGGCCTCTCAATGCACAACGCATGATATGTTCTTGTGCACTGCACCATAAGGCTCCATGGCCTTCCTTCTTGCACTGTGTGGTGGCACAGGGCAAGATGCACCATCAAATGTGCACAAGAAGGCATAAAACCTCTGCACAAGTGAATGTGAGGATTACATCAATGGGTTTCCCTCTGTATCTTTCAATAGAGTGTGAGACAGAGGGTGGGCTGAGTGTGACTGGTGTTTCTCTTCAATCAATTTGGAGAGGTGAGATTGAGAGACATTACGACACCTGGAGTCAAGTACGTTTCTATTTATCTATGCACACACAGGAGTTGTCTCTGCCATCATCAGCACATGCCACATCACCCTATTCTGTACACTGCATGATAAGCTCCATGGCCTTTCTGCTTGCACCTATGCTAGATGGGTGGAATGCACGACTGCACCATCAATTGTGTACACTGGCATACTCCTTCCTAATCACTTTTCCCTTGTTCAATTCTAAACCAGCCGTGAGTTATGGGATTTCACGCTTATTCATTGAGCAATGTGTGTCACGGGGTGAGCGACTGTTCTATCATCCTCTTGAGTGTCCATGAGCTGAGAGTTCTATTCTTTGTCATCTCCACTTGAATTGACGGACTTTATCAACAAAGCTACCTCCCTCGGTGTTGTTGCATGGTCCTTGCCATGCTGGACGTGTTCTGTGGCGTGCTCTGGTTCCTCTTGCTCCCCAATGACGGCTTCAATCTTTTTGCATCAACAACGATGGTTCCCTTCAACCATCTACGAAATGGGCCAAGTGTTCCTAACCCTAGCTTTTTGTTTGCAAGTGTATGTTATGTCTTAAGTGTGGGGACGCCAACGTCCAGTTGGTTGACAAGTCCATGGCCGTATCGATCAATCTACTCTAACCAGTAAGGTCTTAAGTGTGAGGACATGTCCCTACGTGTTTGATGTGCATACCCCCTGCATATGTCATTACCCAATCATGCGAGTCTACCCCATTCTAGTTCCGTTCTGATGGGGTCCCTTCCTCATTCACCCACCCTCATACCCCCTATCGTCGAGGCCGTTTCCCTTGTGGTTGATTTTATTGTGCAATTTTTTCATTTTCTATATGAACATTTCTATGTTCACCAAACTCCCAATCCAACCTTATAGCCCAGTTTGTCCCTTCGAATGACACACTTTTTCTTTTTACATCCCCACGTTCTGATTTATAGTTTTTGCATTATTCATTTTTGACGTTTTTCCCACACAATTTTATGTCTTTCCAATGTGAACACGTCGTTATCGCTTCAGAACCGTGATCCAACATACCAGCCGTGTCCTACGCTTTTCCTTGGATATTTTTTCTTTTAATCACTTGTCATTTTGACGTACGGTTTGTCCGTAATTAATTTTTGTGTGTTTTCATGCCTTTTTCGCATACATTTTTTACATTTTTCCATGTAAACCTGCCCTATTCTCCTCCGAATTCAATTCTGACTAGGTAGCCTTGTCCGGCCATCTTTTCTACACAATTCTCATTTTTCCTTTGCCTTGTTTCAACCTCTCAATTTTTTGTAATTAATTTTGATTGGTGTTATCGAGCTCCATTTTATTGATTTTTCCATGTGAACACCTCTTAACCCCATCCGAACTGAACTTTGATGTGACAGCCCTGAAGATTCTATATGTCCTAACATTTTTTCTTTTTCCCGCCCTCCCTTTCAGTGCACGGATCATTTGCTATCAATTTCTGAATCCCGTTTCAGATATGTTTTTTGGGCTTTTTCCATGCGAATGGGGTTTCTTTTGCTCGGTATGATGTTTTGATGAGATAGACTTGTTGGGCACAATTTTCTGCACATTTTTCCTTCTTCCCTCACTTCGCATGAAAACCCCTCCTAATTCCCCTGGAACTGCATGTTGATGTGCCAGCCCTGTGTATCCCTTTCCCGCTGACATTTTTCCTTTTTACTACCCTTCGTTCCGGTGCCTCATTCTTTTTATATTTATTTCTGAATTCCGTAACGGGGTTGATTTTTGGGTTTTTTCCATGTGAACGGGTCTTATCTCCATCGAAACTATGCTCTAACATGATAGGCCTGTCCGGTATAACTTTTCTCACAATTTTCATTTTTCCCGTATTTCATTTCGGCGAATGGATTCTTTGATATTAATTGTCGTATGGGTTTTTCACGCCTATTTTTTGCCTTTTTTCTATGGGAACGCCATGATTTGATCCCAGACACCCCCTTCTACTATTCCATAGTCTCCCCCTCGCCTTCCGGCCCAATTTTCCTTTTCACGACATTGTGTTCCGATGAACGGTTTGTGCATTATTAATTTTTCTTTGTTTTGCCGTGTCCCCGCATGCTTTGCATCATGCGTGAGCGCGTGCGTCTTTGCATTTACACGCCTCGAGACACCCTGTTCTCTTCGCGCCCTTTGGTCCCACATCCTGGCCGTATTCCATCCCATCACTACAAACTTTTTTACCCCCACCCCGTGCGTATGCACGGGACGGGGGTGCTCTTCCCTTTTTCGGTTTTTCTTTTCTTAATTTCATTTAATTTTTCCTTTTTTTCATTAATTATTCCCCCCCCCCCCCCCCCCCCCCCCCCCCCCCCCGCCCCCAAAAAAAATTTCCCATACCCTCCCTCCCCAATTTACCACTCCCCCTAAAATTACCACCCCCACCCCTAACTTTTACCCCCCTCTACAATTGGCCTATCCCTAACTTTGGCCCTCGCCCGCCATTTTGGCCCCCACCCCCCATTTTGGCCCCCCACCAAATTTGGTCCCCACCCCCTATTTTGACCCCCTACCAAATTTACCCCCCCCACCTCCCCTTTTCCCCCGCAGCCTCATAATCCTTGTTTCCCCCCGCTATGTTCCCGGGATCTCCACACGACATGCGGGCTCATCACATGCGGGTGCCGAGGCGTGATCACGTGTTCGTGAGCTGCTAGCGACGAGTGTTCACGCGCGAGGACACGTGTTTGGTCTTGTCCATGTGCTGGTGCGTGCTCGGACATTTCCACGCAGCTGTTCACATGCAGCCTAGGTACCTAATTTTAATTATTAAAAACTCGAGAAAACACCTAAAATCCTTAAAAATTTCTTTAAAAATCATTAAAAAGTCAATTATAAAACAAAAAATAGCTGAAAAATCATTTACCAAATTGGAAAATTTTTTGGTTTATTTTTCAGATTGACATGTAAAAAATAAATTACTGATAAATTATAAATGTTAAAAATCCTTCAAAATCCATTGAAAATTGAACAAAATTCATTTTAAAAATAATAAAAAGCAAAAAAAATCAAAAATTTTCACTATCTCATTTGAATATTTCTAGAATGTTCCACATGCTAAAAATGCTTTGCCAAATGGTCCAACTATTTTTTTTGAGGCAAAAATGCTAAATTCAATACTTAAATTTATGGAAAAATCATTTTCAATTATGGAAATAAGCTGAAAAATGCTAGATAAATCCACAAATATTATTGAAACTTGATGGTCTAGTTTACACTCATGGTGAACTGCTGAAACCTCATCATAAAAATTTATAATATATTCATGTGTCTCATTTATCCCATTCTAATCTAATCATACTTTTTTTTTAAAAAATCAATAAACATCAAATATCACCTTTTAGATTTAAAAAAACAACCTAGCAACACAATCAACAAAAACAAAAACAAAACAAATCGCGCACACCAAACAAATATACTTTCACTAACCTTGCCTTGACATGTCACATCATTTTCAGTTCATGGTTTTTTTTCCTTTTTGGACTGCTAACTTGCATCTTGGGATTGAGACGTGCACATTCCATTTCATTGCATACACACATACCCACTTCCATGTACTTTTTTTTCCTTCCTATTTTTTATTTTTCGCTACCCTAAAATTCACAATTAATTCTTAAAATGAGTCCTAAAAACCACCACAACACGCACGCTCGCGCCAAACACACATTTTTCTAATAAATTAAAATCAACACGCCGTTCACTTTGCATGCGCTACGTGCGCTTCTGAGGCACCTTAATTTTAAATAAAAATGAACCATCAGTCACAAAAATACACATGCTGAAAAAGAAGAGCGCTTCAAACACATCAAATTCTTAATCAATGAATATGCATTTAGAGACCTGAATCTGGGTATCGAAGTTTGGGATTCGTTAAAAGCACCGTTTCACATTAATAAATTGTAACTAACAATTTAAAAATGAACCTCCGTTTTCTTATTAAGGTTTCTAACCTAATAAAATTTCAACCATTGTTAATAATTTATTTAAAAAACCCTTTACTAAAATCATTCCCCTCACTGCACTTTTTTCTCTTTTCAATAAATACGCTTCGTGGGATGGGTACATGCAGTCTTTCAAGTTGTCATTGCCTATAGAAGTTCTGGTTATGTCCTGAGAGGGTTATTGAGGTATTATGGTTTGATTGTATGATACGATTACGGGTGCGGTCTGTAGTTTTCTTTTCTGCCCGATACAAGGTCTCAAGTGCATGTTTGTTGTATAGCATGAAGCTTTCGGTCGCATATGTGTAGGGGTCATGCCGAATTTTTTCTAGGATGTGGATTGTTTGGGGTGGTCAGTCGGTTAGTCACATCTGTGTGTGTGTTTATTTTGGTCGATTTATTTTTTATAGATATTTTGTTGTTTTGTAGGCATTCATTGTGATTGTATGTGTGTGTGGTGTGTGTGTATATTCTATCTGGATGGCACTGCAAGCTTCTCCTCCTGTTCAATATATCCCATTAATCAGTAGGGATTATTCTTCCCTACTGACTTTTGAGCCTATTACAAAAGTTGGCCTTGCATCTTTTGTGGCTACTCCACTCCCTCTAATTCTAGACAATCCAATCCTTTCTGATGAGTTTCTCGCATCATACAGTAAGAAATTGGGTTTGGTTCGTGGTACTTTCATGGTCCTGACACCTAGAGGGTTAGGTAAGGCTTTGTCTCTTCCCTACAAAGGAGAACCCTTTGTCACAGCCAGACCATTATTCTCAAATGAAGATATCCTCAAGCTATTACAGAAGCAAACTAAAGAGGTCCTTGATGTCAAGAAGGTGATTAACACTTCAGGAGTGTCTTTCTCAATGATCACTGATCCTCTCTGGAAGCTAGTCTGCCAATTTCTCCAGGACAGGTTCGTGCCTGTCCTCACTATTTGTCCAAGGAGCTCTTCACAACCTCCAGGATGGTTTTAAAAGGGGTTGCCATTGACTAGAGTACTTACCTTCTTACGAAGATGGACCAGCATTTTGTCAAAGTGACTAGAGGGAATGTTACCAATGTAACCTATGGTTCATATTTATATGCTTTCTTGACATATTCAAGCCTTAAGAAGGGTGTTTTACCTCCTCCTCCATCTGATCCAGTCCCTCCCCCTCCACCTTTAGAAGATTCAGAACCCATTGACATAGAGGATACTGACTCCCCTCCTTCATTGGTCATTTAGTGGAAGTGCTTTTCTTTGGATATATCAGTTCCTTCACTGAATAACTTAGTATCAGGGGATGCCATTCCTTTCCTTTGTAACGACATCTAGAGTTCTATTGAACTCTCAATGACAACTTGTATTCAACAGTTATATGCTTCTTTCTATGAAGAATTGATGCAATCCAAAGACCAGATGCATAAGGCAACCACAAAGTTAGCCTCTGCTAAAGACACTCTTTCCGATCTGTTTAAGCAAATGGAGCAGCAGACACAAATGATTGAGAGCCAAAGAGAAGAAATACCTTCTTTGAAAACTCAGTTAGCAGAAGCTCAATCAGAGGTCACTAGAGTTTTGGAATTGAAAGAGAAAATGTCCAAAGAAGCTCAAGAGTTGAAGACTCTTCTGGATACGAAAATGTCAGCTTTGTAGACTACTCACAATACAGTGGAATCCCAAGCTTCCCAGATTAAACAGTTGAAGGACTAACTGGAGCAGTCACGGTCCATCCCTCCAAGTCCCAGTGTCCTTATGATTCCTTTTATATCTCAATAAGACTTGGCAGTTCTCTAGAGATAGGCTACATTATGTACGTTGTTTCAAGATAAAGTGGAAAGATTGCAGTCCAGAATGGATTTATTATGGTCTATATTTGAGAAATTTGAGGAGTATGTTCCTCCTGACCATTCCTTTTTTTTTCCACTATCAGCTGCAAAAGTTGGCTTTCTATATTAAGCTCTCAATGATGGATCTCCCTCTTCCAGAGGATGGTTGGCGTGGAGCCTGGTCTTCTGATTTGCTGACAAAAGTTGTCTGTATGGTCTTTGAAGATTCTGTGATGATTATGGATACCATGTTGATATCTTATATGTATCTATGAGGTGATCTGTTAATTCCAGATGATGTAGATCTGGCTTGGTATGTAGGGGATGTGGTCTTACAAGCTACCTTGTATGTTGAGCATTTGGAGTTGAGGATAGATGAAATATTCCAGTGCTATTCTTCTAAAGTGGTTGCTTGCCTTGACACTTTATGGCATTCAATGATTGATTCTGTAGTCCTAAACCAATGACAAAATACAGCCTCTACTAATGTGCAGAACACTAACCAACTGAGGGTGGATCTTTTAGCGTAACTTTCCAAGAACCATCCATTTGATTCATCCTTTTTTTATGCCTACCATCGACGATCTGTTTTAGGTCCCTCTGTTCCTAGCTTATTGTATTATCAACAAATGGCCCATCGCTATGATGCTTATTTTTCCCTTTATCAATCCAACTCAGCAACCATCTTACCTCTCCTTTTCCAACCTCAGGGTTTTTCTCAAATTCCAATATTTACCTATTTTTATTTCATTGAAGATTGAATATTTTTCCATTCTTCGCCTTGTCCTTCTCCATCTATCCATATACCTTCTACTTTTCCTGCTTATCAATTAACACCTTTTCTAACTGATTCGGCTAAATTTTTAGCTAATCCTTCTTTAACTTATTCCTCATTTTATGATTTTACCTACCCATCTCTTCATCCTCTTTTACTCATTCCTCTTCCATCTCCTACCATTTCTTAATGCTATATTTTTTGGAGGTGACATTCAAATGGTTGTTTTGTGTTTGTGATGTATTTTTTATGTGATGAGTTCGTGCTGGTTGAATAATTCGTTCGAGAGCTCTCTTTTCGACTATTGACACAGATGGTGATGGTGGATGGCAATCTACGATGCAAAGCTGAGGAATCTCTTATATCCTTTACGAGTTTATCACAACTTTCTATTGTTTATCAGATGTGTTAATGCATAATGATATTTTCATTTAGTTGTATTCTTTCTTCGATACAAGTGATAAGTTGGGATTGTGCTTGGGTGATTATTGAAGATACTCAAGAAGATCGAATTGAGCTCTTTACTGAACTTACATTATTCTTTTCCTTAGGTCGCAAGGACGCTTTCTTTCTAAGTGTGGGGATATGTTGAGAGTGGAAAAAGACTAAATTTTTTATTGATTTTTGTTGTTTTTTAGGTCTGAATGGTTGATTTTCTATGGATTTTGAGTGATGATTGGTTGTTATTGGAAGTGTCTGAGAGTGTTTTGGATTATATTGATTATGTTTTGGAAGCTCACGATGATTCTTAGTGGAAATATGAAGCTTTGTGATGTTCTAGTAGGTTCTGTTGAGGTTCTGATTGGTTCTGATACCTTATGTTTAGCTTCTATTTTGTTCTGATTTTCTTCTGTATGAAGCATGGATTGATGATTGATGAAGTTTGAGGTCTTTTGAAATATTATTGAATAGTTTTTTATATTTTGTAATGATTTGAGTATGAGTTATGAGGATCTGTTGTTCTCTGATGACCTTCTGTAACCCTCTGTAGACCTTCTGTAGAACCTCTGTCTCTGCTCTGTTCCTATTCTCTTATGTTTTGTAGATCTTCTGTAAGTGTTCTGTAGAATGTATGTGTGACTTTGGGAAAGTTTTCTAACTTTTGGAAAGGATGAATCTAAGTTCAAAAGAGCTAAAACAAATGGAAGAAGCAGCTGCTGAAGACTGAAGAGAAGACTGAAGTGACAATGATAGTAGTGAGCTATAAAGAGACACTGTAGTGGCTTTGGTGCCCTTTCATACCTCCCATACCTCTTGGGAGGTGCATCCACGACCTAAGAAGGATTATTAAGTACCATTCTTGAGTATTGTAGTGAGGAGATGATGTACTATTGATATAGAGAGAGAGAGAGAGAGAGAGAGAGAGAGAGAGAGAGAGAGTCAGAGATAGCCAATTCTATCAAAATAATGCATATGTCTCTGAGAGATTGAGAAAAAGAACTATGAAGACAATGAAGATGAATACTATGTGATTGATTTCCATTCAAAAGTGGTGTATTCTTTTATGTTTCTTATTCTATTGATGGATTTTGTGAAGATGTTGAAGATTATGGTTGATTCTATCAAATCCGTGGGAGATATCTGCTATGATGTTGCGTGAAGATTTGATGTTTTCCTTATTTTGGTCATCAAAAGGATGAAATAAAAGCTTGTTGATGTTACAAGATAGATTTTCTTGTAGTAGAATCCCCTTTTCCTTGGTGTCTCTCTTGGGGCTCCAAAGGAAGATTTGAAAGCTGGGTTCATAGATATATTGATCCTTGGGTGAGTCTCAAGCTCTAGTTTCAAGCTCAAGGGAGTGCAAGTGAAGGGAATTCCCTATATGTAAAATAGTCATATCATTTTGTGTTGAAGCAAAACCTCAATGAATTATTTGGCTCACACACACTAACAAGGACAACTAAAAAATGGATGTTTTGCATTCAATCCTTCCCGTCCAAAATAATCAATGCAAATAGTAGGAATACTAAAAATTTAAAGAATAACTAAATAAAAATCATTTTTAGCTATATAAAATAGACCCATTCAATGATATGCTAAGAAGAGGTGAAGGGATCTATTTTTCCCATAGGCTTTTGATGCATCTAAGTATTATTCCTTAGCTCGTGGTTATTCCCCATCATGTGGCTGTTGGTGAAAGTATATGCTTTAGAAAGGAAAGGGGCTACTCTAGAGGTTCATGCTTTTGAGATTGTTATCATCATACCCTTGTGTGCACAAATGGGTCTCTAGTCTTCCTCTTTCTAGTCATGGCTTATCACCTTGAATTCTACCCCAAAATCATCTTACTTTCACGTGGGTGTTTTGCTATACTCAATTGAGAATTAGATCTTTGACATAAGCCTTTGATACATTAGTGGTGGTGTGGTAATAGAGTTCTTGTTGCATCTAGAGCACATGTTTGATCACAGTCACTTGCTCCTTGTAGTTCCTTTCTAGGAATGAGACATTAGACTGATTTGATACCATCCTATGAATGATCTAAATCGGGGTGCATTCAAATTCCTTATCTTCCTCCTATATTGCCCTCAATCTGGGTGCATTCAACTTCTCTATCTACCTTATGTATTTCCCTCATGAGGATTTCCTCATTGGCCATTTGCAAGCTTAGATGATCATATTTGAAGTCAAGGTCCATGAGCTTCTGAGTGAGGTGATCCTATCTGGCTTTTTTCCTTACCACATCTTTTGCAAGATCTACTACTACTTTGGCTTAGGCCCTTTGGGCCTCTTATTGAGTTTCCTTAAGGCATTGCACTTGGCCTTGCAATCCTTCAAGTTTGTTGTTCTTGTCCTTCATTTATTTGAATCTTTCCTCTTCTTACCTATGCTTCTCTTCTAAGGCCTTCCTTTTATTGACCTCCTTACACTCTTCTTCCATCTATTTGATATTCTCCTTCATCTCCTTATCCTCCCACTCATCCTTGGCCTTAGTCTCCTTGATTTTCTTCTCCAACTATTGAGCTATGTCTTTCAACTCCTCATCTTTTTCTTGGACCTCTTCACTCCTTCCTTCTAACTCATTGGTTCTAATCTCAAATAATATTCTTATTGTCTATCTCTTTCGTTTATTCTTCTAATTCCTTACTTTTGATTTCTAGTTCTTGTTCTTTCTTTCTAACTCTCTATTGCACTTGAAAAGCTCAATGTTAGGACCATTGGACACAACTTGTATTGTTTCAAGGGTATGACACACATGGCTACCTCTCACCTAGCCTACTCACATGTGCAATAGATTGAATCAAAGCTTGGATATAGAGAGTGTACTTCTCTACTTATCTCATTGTGGTAATGATATTTTGAGATAAGCGATGTTCCACAATCCACATAATACCACTTGGTTGGATTCACATCCTCATGTCCACCTTTAAATACAATATGGAGAGGAGAAGATAAAGAAGAGGGTTTACATAAAGAAAAATGAGCTTCTCCAATGCACCCCTCACTCCCTTTCAACTCAACCACATACCCACATCCTCAACCTCACCTCTCACCATGAAAGGATGGATAGGGAAGAGTAAAATGGCAAGAGTTTCTCTCTACCAAGTGCCTCACTCTCACACTCACTCACTCTCTCTTCTTCACTCCCATACAAGCATGAAAGAAGAAGTAAGAATAAAGAGTCTCAAAGTTTGTACATGCATAAATAGCCTTTTCCATCATATTTCATTATTTTTATAAATCTTTTTAGGGTTTGTTATCCCCATTGGCATCTAGCCCATTTCCATGGTCCTAGACTGGTCTTCTCAAAGTACATGCATCCTATTTTGCCTAAATCTTATCTCTTAGGTGCAATTTAACTTGTGCATTCTCTAACCTTGTGGTACTATCAAAAGAATTTACAAATTTTCATGGGAGAGAGCCTAGCTCTCAATTCTTTCAATATGTTGCATTATTTTAAAATATAGTATCCATACTACCAAAATTGCTCACTGAAAATCATGGTGTCACATATTTTACTCAATATTGTACCTTGTTACACACTTTTCTTAGCATTATATCCCCCTCTCAATCAAGGGCAGAATATTGTACCTTGTACCAAAGATAAGGAATGCTAGGACAGTTGATAAAGAGCCATAGTAGGGGGGGAGGGAGAATTGTTGAAGCTAAAAATGGGGCGGGTCTTGTTGAGAGTGAAGTTTGCTAGTCCTCTAGGGGCCAATGAGGGAGGGGAAATGTTTTAGGGTGGAGAGGTTGCCGATAAGGGAGAGGCTATGTTTCAAAGGTGGAGAGGTGATATTGTTTCTTGGAGGAAAAATGGCCACTAATATCGATGGATATTCAAGGGATCCTTTGAAAACGTGTAATCCAACTCATGCTCTTCCTAAGGGACGTGTCTACCTCACTTATGCACAGTGACTCGTGCACATGCAAGTGTAATTGGGAGGTGGATCAAATTCGAGGTAAACCCAAGACATTTAAAGACCTAGTTGGTATAAAATTTTATTGTGATGTGCAAATCTCATGTGGTGACAAATCTTTAAGCAAAGCTATAATGTCTTGTCCTTGATGTATCACCCTAAGATTGTGTTGTGGGGGCAAGGGCTAAGAAGTTAAAGACAAAGCTAGTTGACTGACGCCAATTGGGCCTTTTTAGCTTAAGAATCCCTAGATGCAATGAAGTGCAATGTGTCTTTCTTTGATGGATTCTATGTGTCTTTTCTTTTCTTTTTCTTTTTCTCTTTTTTTCTTTTGTTTAAATAAATACAAATGAAACATTGAAGAGTATTATACTACTTGAAAAGGGGGTAAAGTTCCCTTTGGAGACATCTCTTGTTATCGGGGAGGTATTCTTTAAGAAACTCTCAAAGCTATAATGATGACTAAGAATGGGTGGATGCATTTGGTGAACTTTTTGTCCACCATATCCTTCAACAATTGTGTACAATAAGTAGTCAACAACAAGGCTTAGAGATGGAGTCACACCATCACCACTTGATCAATTCTTATTTTATTGAAAAAAACAAAGAGAGCCTATCTCCATAGGGTATGTAAATGATGGGAAATAGGATAGGAAATAGTGGAAAATAAGGGGATAATACTTATCACATGGGCATGTATAAAAGGTGTTGGGGACTTGTCATTTTTACCATTGAATAATATTACATGTGACTTTGCTCCTTCATCTCTCTCCTCCAACTTTCATTGCTACCTTCTCCCTCCTTTTATATATTTCTCCCTCTTCTCCTAGTGTTTCTCTCACCTCTCTCTCCTTTTTTCCTCTTTGTGTACAATCTTTCTCTCATGTAATCTTATCCCTTCTTTCTCTCTTTGACAATATTCTCCCTTGTTTCTCTCTCCTCTCAGGTCCCTTCATTAGAAGTGGTATCAAAGCCTAGTGTTTTGGTCCATTTTCATATCTATTTTCCCCTCTCTTCTTTTAAGGAGTCAGTCAAGCATTGAGCAAGGCAAACTTACATATAGAGAAAATTGTTTCTTTGCATGCCATGGCCCCAAATCCTAGCAAACTTTGAAGAACAATTTGATGTCTAATGCTAGAAGATAACGTCTCCAATACTTGTGTCAAATTACTAAGTACATGAGCTCTAATTGATGGGACTTTACCAGAGAACTAGTGCAACAAAGCTTCCAAGATACTTCAACTTGCAGGTGGACATGAGGATACTCTCCACCCTTGATGTACCATCTTTGTAGAATGACTAGTTCTACATGAACCAAGAAGGAAGATGCTAACACTTAATGGAGAATCTATGGTAGATCTTCAATATCTCATGGCCAAGATCATGATCCAATAGAGAGATATGTTCAAAGATATATGATTGAAAGCTTGAATGTTATTTGGATCATCTTTCAAACATCTCTCCATAATAGACTAAGGTTTAGTGTTGCTCACAATCAATGGTCTACTTGCTTTGTAGATATGGCAATGTATGATAAGGCAAACGGTCCATCACACCACCAGGAGTACAAAAGTTGATTGGTATTGTGCGAAAACACAAAAACATTCAGAAACCTAGTGCTCACCCAACTCTTGCCTACCTATGTATGTAAGAGAGAAGGAATGCACATGTGATTAAGCATGAGCATTCATCATGTTCACAGTAGGACAATAGTTTGACACTCGAGTACTATGAATGACTGAATAGCTTGTGCCATCTACACGGGCATCTACAGGGCTTGTTACTATTGTGTGCTAACAACTTAGAATTCAATACAATTGATCTCAATTAATCAGCATACCCTTTTTGTAGCAACATTTTGGCACCAATTTTTCTCACTTTGGTAAGATCTAAACTTTCCGATATACCTACTTCCATAACTGTACAATTTGACTGCATCTTGAATTGTGAGCACTACTCCAAAAAATGTATTTAATCCTTCATAATCCTATGACCTCAAAGTTCTCATTGGGCCAATTGGAAGAGTTAAATATGTCAAAACTCTAGTTAATTGGATAATGGAAATGTCATAATGAGAAAAATCAAATACTACATACAATCATGATCTAGTGTATTGCTAAGGTCGAACCAATGAATTCTATTGCATTGAATGGATCAAAAGGCTTGAGTTCAACATCAAGTAGGAAATGTCTAATAAGCATTATCTACTAGATGGCCCAAAGTATGACTATTGCAAAATGGAGGATTAAACTAGAAAAATAAAAAGCATAATATTCTGTCATGTAACAATCATGATAACAACTAGCATTCTCTGAGATATATATGTCCTATAACAATGTTGGAGCATATAGTATAGTTGTTGCACCTCTCTATGCACAATAGCACAACAACAAGCAAACCATGGTAATTTATGGAGTGGGATTGAGAAGAATGCTTTGAAATGGAGATGATAATTTTTGGCAAGAGATTTTTAGACCCCTACATGCAGAGTGACATCAAGCTATGGCCATTCATCAAGGTGATTGTCAACCTATGATCATCGTACAAAGGTGAATATTAATTTTCTGTAGAGGAAAGCTATAGTGCAAGTCTATGCAAGTTCTAGAGTGACATGTAGGTTTGGTAGAGGTACATTTCCCATGTTAAGCTAATAGTGGATTAGGTAGATTGCACCATCAATCTCTACCAAATTTGTGAGCTTCCCTTCATAGTACTTGGTAAAAAGATCCACTATCATAGACCCATAGCTAGCCTTGATAAAGCTTGGCTTTGAATAGTCTATGCACACAAGCTCGGCTCTAAACACTACATGCATTGATGTATCTTGGGAAAAGTGGTGTACACATAGGACACTGTACATCAAAACATTGATTATGATGTTTGATAAATTCCTTTGAAGGTTAATTGTATGCACAAAGCTCTTCTATTTCTCTAAACTATAGAGCCTTTAATTCAACATATATTGAATAAGAGAAGATCATTCATTTCTTGACAATAACTTGTTTTAGATTCATACACTAGATTCAACGACAAAAGTGACATCACTTCCCATAACTGGTGAAAACGTACTAATATCTCTTCATACTTGGCAGGTTGCTTGATACTTAGGATCACAATCTTCTTGTACTTCAAAAGTGGTGGTATAGCACTTATATGTCTCTTCAAATAGTACAAAAACTACTACAATAGTAGCAACCTCAACATTAGCATGAGAAATGCACATCAATTACCTTTGATGCTGAAAAAAAAAGGTTTGGGTACTAAGCCGATAGAGTATAATGATTATTGAGGCAATTGAAAGACGTATCCTTGGATCTATTGTGCATACAATTAAAAACCCTTTCCTTCAACCTTATTGTTCATTACTAAAGCACTTAAAGGTTGTGAACTTTAGATCACAATTTCATCAATACTTAGTTTGAACTTTACAGCCTCAGACAATACTATTAATTCAAAGAGATCACATTTTCTAAATCAACATTACTGCAATTGATCCACTACTTAAATTCATATGCCTTGATAATGACATATGCCTTAAAGCAGAGGTAGCTAGGGAATTTCTATATATGATGTTGGTGTAATATCTCTCTTGATAAGTGCCATCGTAGCACCTTCAAGAGAATCCATGCTGGGAAAGTTTGTTTGTGCATTGTAAGAAAATGCAATGAGTGCTTTGGCAATTATTTTTTATGGTATGTTTGCTATAATCAATAGTATCATAGAAGAAATTCAATTCATCAGTTGCCAGATGCTCAAACAACTAATTTTTATTTATGTATTAGCATATGCACTTATGAATTTTATGATACCATGATGGCAACAAAAGTGGTAGATGTAGTTCGGATATAACGAGTATTTGTACATCACCTAACATCTTGTGGTTCTCAATTGGTACAGCAATGTATTATAAAGGCTCTCACAAATCTTTATGGCAATGCTATTTTGTAAGAAGGCCTATCTCATGTACACGATAAGAATGTGTTGGTCAAATCAACTGCTAAGGTTAGTGTAGAAAATCAAGAAGACCTTGCAGTCATTGAAATTTTTGTGCATTAGTGAGTATAGACAGCCACTATCTTATGAGCAGTAATATATACATGGACAACAACATGCAAATGAATATGAGTAGTCTGCAAATGCATAAGGATGGCATGCTAATGCTTATGGACATCATGGACCGCGTCATGATGGAAAGCATTACTCCAATGAACTTGGATAGCAATAGTTATGCTTACGAGTATTCATTTACTCAGCAACATAGTTCTTATGAACATCATGATAATGGACATGTATATGGATACTCTTTTAGCCTTGTCCATAAGCAAGTTGATAACTATCATGGTTTCCCACATTCCAATGAGTTTGAACAACATGATTATGGGGGTCAAACAAATTTAACAGTGAATGCTTTGCTTATTCAAGGTCTTGATGATGATGATTATGATGATGATGATGGGAAAGAGCAAGAAGATGAACAAGAAGAGGACAAGGATCAAGATGAAGAGCAAGAATATGAATAAGAAGAGGATAATGAAGAGGAAAATGAACATGAAAATCTTGAAGTCTTTGAGCAATCTCATGACGGACTTATTGAGAATATGCATCAACTTACATTGAACCACAATCCAAAACAAC
Source organism: Lygodium microphyllum (assembly GCF_053477565.2). NCBI lineage: Eukaryota > Viridiplantae > Streptophyta > Polypodiopsida > Schizaeales > Lygodiaceae > Lygodium > Lygodium microphyllum. The sequence goes on along the minus strand of NC_141159.1, from coordinate 63,046,200 downwards.
CAAGAGAAGAGTGGTATACTCATTTAGATGTAGGTGATTATGCGGACTTTGACAATGGGTACCATGATTAGAATGCATATGATGTGGATGTACTTGAAGATGATGCTGGCATTATGATTCCTGATGACCTGAGGGATTATGAATGTGATAGTCCACTTATTCCTCCTCTTCTCTTGTCCACATATCGAGCACCACTACTGCCCCCCACTGCCACCACCACCATCACCACTACCGCCACCACCGCCTCTACCGCTACTGTCACTACCACCTCCACTGCTTCCACCACCAATGTCCTCTCCCATGTTTCTCCCCCCGTGTTAATTGCCTCAAGTACAACTCTCTCTCTCTCTCTCTCTCTCTCTCTCTCTCTCTCTCTCTCTCTCTCTCTCTCTCTCTCTCTCTCCCCCATGTTACACCAAATATTCTCTCTCTATTTTCTCTCCTCCCCCTCTCTCTCTCAATTAGCAACTTCTCGCTTTCTCCCTCTCTTACACTCACCTTCTCTCTTGCTTTCTTTCTCTCTCCTTGTGTCACTCACAAATACATACACACACACACACACCTCTCTCTCTCTCTCTCTCTCTCTCTCTCTCTCTCTCTCTCTCTCTCTCTCTCTCTCTCTCTCTCTCTCTCTCTCTCTCTCTATCTCTCTCTCTCTCTCTCTCTCTCTCTCTCTCTCAATTTTGCAAGGGTCATCCGTCTATTTTTCACAACCCTCTTATTTTTTGCAAGGGTCAAGGGTTTACATCAAGCCCATTGTCTTAGACACTTTTAGTTGTTAATATCAGGACGAAAAGAATATCACATTGTTACTCCCACATACATATATACATTCATGTGCCTCTCACTTTTATGTGCATGATTTGATATTATATCTTGATATATCTCTTCCATTGTGCACATAAGAGAAACTACATCACACATGTTTTCACTACTTTCAGTTGAGCATTATTGTGTGGACTTACTACAAGAGGATAGGGTATCAAACAATGTGTTACGCTCACTACAATAACGTGCAATATCTATTGTTTTTCACATTGTTCAAATAGTTAATATCGGGACAACAATATTACTTCATTGTTACTCAATTCACCGTGCATGTTTCTACACTCCACCCTTCCTTGGATATTTTACATGTGATTTATTTACACATCTTGTAGTATTGCAATTGAGCGAATGCCTATACACGATCTCCTTCACTTGCACATTCCTCTCCCTTCTCCTCTTCCCTCTCATCCTCATTTCATTGCGCTTGTAAATAAACACAATCTAATAATTTTGAAAGTACATATTCATCATGCACATCAAATATCAATCAAGTTCCATTGTTGGAGGGTGGAATTGGTGATCCCTAACAAAGTCTAAAATTGAATCATGGAAGCACGCTAGCTCAGTCAAGTAGGGAAGCATGTGCTCCAGGAGGACAGTGTCTATGGGGTTTCCCTCAAATGGGGATGGGTATATAGAGCCATTGGGTGGATTCATCAGCATCTTCTCCATTCTATCCTCCACAAATAGTGTCATTGTTGGGCTAAAGTGTGGCCAATCAATGTTATCAAAACATTTCATGAAAAGGGGCTTTGTGTAACTCCTTTCGGCAGAAGTTGTTGTGGGAGTTGCTTTGCACTTGCCTTATCCATATTGAAATACAAAGGTTGATGCTTGCTTTGATGACTTCACACATTCACTTCTAACTGATTAGAGTAGCTCAATTCAGTTGTCTTCCTTCATGGAGCTCCAGATGGCAATGCCAAACAATGTAGATATTTTCTTCAAAAACCTTACGAGCCTTGGTTGCAAAATCACCCAATACTTATCCACTTCCAGGGGCTTCACTGATAACAATCCCTTCTACTTTGGCCGCCTATGTAGAAGCATCCCATTCATATTAAGCACAATTAATTTTTGGGTTATGGGAGGTAGTTATACATGCACACATGGAAGGGTGAACACCCATGTATTGATATGATAAAAAAGAGTACTATATTATAGTCAAATATTGTACAAGTTTATGTAAACATGTTACCTTTGCTCTTAGATATCTTTCATCTTTGGCAAAGTGATACTACAGACATGCAATCTGTCTATTGGAATTTAGCACTACTGATGCAAGATCACCACATCTCGCATTGCAATCCAAAATGGTATCCCCTTCTTTTGTGTACATTTGCAAGAATGAGCTCCAAAAAGCCCTACCATGTTGCATGCCACCTACAGTATGTGGTATTCATATAATGGATTAGGAATCTACTAAATGTCTACAAAACATCTCTGTAGTAGTTTAACAACATTGGATCTCATACTGACCTCTCAATGGGGATCCTGATATATCTCGCACCCACTCATTCGTAGTAATGTCGTCTTTTGTGAACTCCAAAGGGATGATCACATTGTAAGCGATATTTGAATGCATGTACAGTAGAATATATATTGCATGTACCTACATTTAAAGCTTGAAATACTAATTTTAGTAATTCCACTCACTAAACAAAGCCAACAAGTGTGATACATAAATAGTATCCAACATGACCATATCATGACTTTAAAATTCTCATCTCTCTACCTCCAATGACATAGACAAGCGTCTCGCAATGAACAAACTATGCCATGCATAAGGCCCAACACTTTTTCCCTAACTCCATCCATTAGTGTCCATCTTTCACAACCTGCTCAATAAGCTCTACCATGGAGTGTGTTGTGGCAAGGAAAAGTAACATCCCTATGTCTTTGAGAACACAATCAGCCAAATGCATGGTATCGACTGACTATGCCTGAGTATGGGAGTTCCATGATGGAATTCCATCCCCTAATCCATGAACGGCACTATCTTCAAGGAGACGAACCACCATGATATCGCATGCTATGTTTGTGGTTTCTTTGTCAACCTCAACCATTTTGTGTTGGTTGACCTTCTCCAATGCCTCTACCAATCGAGAGAATGCCTCACTTGGCTGATCATTTTGCAATGCATTTCTTGTCTCAAATGGATTGCACAGAATAGTATACTACTCCACCTTTCACCATCGTAGCGGCATGGGAGACAGTGGCTTGCAAGGTGTCTTCCATGGGGCTTTCAGTGCAGACCTCTACACATTGACTCCTCAATTAGTAACATATTCTTCTTACTGAATGTTACAATAGATAATATTCTTGATACACATTTGTTTACCTATATGTGTGGTTGGCACATCTTGCACCATTATAGCTTCGTGGGAGACGATGTCTTTCAAGGGGACTTCCATAAGACTTTTATGGCCCTCTATGTACGATGAATTCACAATTAGCAACATATTCTTCCTTCAAAATGGTATTATAGATAGTATTCTTGAGGCACGTTAGTTCACCATTGTATGTGGTTGGCACATCCTCCAATATTATAGATTGATAATCAAAAATTGTATCCCCCTTTGTAAAAATAGAGACAATTCTTATTGACATTGTATTATGAAAAAAAAACCACGAGTCACGCTTGTTTCTCAATAGCTACCACGTCCCCTAGCACAGCTAGTTCGTGTTCTTGCATTATTTCCTTCCCTACACAGGGACTCACATCACTATTAACATCATATGATAGACTCTTTTAAAGCTCGAACGTCATCTAATCACGGCATGTGTGGAATTCACGCGCATTGTTTCTTTACCTCTTTGCGCATGAGCCACATCTAATGTTACCTCAAATCCAAGACCTTTAGTTCTTCCACCCTCTACATAGTAAAAAATATTCTTGTTGTTACTTTGGTAATGAACAAGAATTACGTGCCTTCACATCATGAGTTTTGTGCAAAAGCAAGCTTACTATCTTGGTGCTCTATAATACGCGTGTCAATTCAATGTGATGTCGTGTCCTCAGTTATTACCTCACCGCTTTTCATTGTTGTCGTGCATCTCTCTATAGTGGTGTGTAAGGTAACACTCTCCACCACAAGATCTGGAAGAACTTTTTGTATCCTTCTATCCATGCCAATGACATGGACCTCCTCGGTGGTTCCTTCCATTGCAATTTTCTCTTTAGTGGTATCAATCATAGAGTTTGTATAGCCGCCCTCTCCATCTGCCCGTACATGAACTTGACTTGCAAAGTCACCATTACATTTCTAGAACGGATTGGCAAGATAGCACTGCAAAAATGCTATTAAAGAAAGATATTGTGAACAACATGTACAAAAGACTCCATGCTACCAACTTCATTGACTTCTATGACTCTATATCTTCATCTAGCTTACAATCATGGAAGATAGTGCAAAATATTTGCTCTCTATGTTTTCTCTTTATCTCCTGTGTGTATTGCAAGAGCAAATCGTGTTCCACTCGAATGTTATAGTAGACCTCCCAACTCAAAAGAAATCTCTTTCTGCCATCTTGCAATGTAGCCCAAAAGGTCTCTTGTCTTACCCAACTTTGAAACGGTACATTTTCATTTGCTCGAATCAAAGTTGTCATTTAATACCAATTCCTTGGACTTACGATGCACACAATTTAGACAAATAAGAATAACCTACGTTCAGGCATGCCCATCAACATTCAAATTTTCATGTCACACCTCTCCATAGCCTTCAATATCCTTACATGATCTACTCGTTTAGCTTTGAGGATGCCAATGTATGTACTCTCTTCTCATTCAATACACCCCCCCATCTTGGAGCCCCACTTCAAGACAATTCTGCATTGATGAAAACATTGTTACTCTAGACCAATGTAGTTTGAGTACATATAAATGGCAAGTACAAAGAGGTAGCAGCTTACTGATACCACTTCTCTTCGAGGAGGCTAGGGTCTGCAAGTCTTAGCAAACGTTGAGTTTTCTTGATGAGCTTTTCATTGACACTATAGTATGCATCGCCCCACTTTGTTCTAAACTCAGAGTCAAAGAGCTATGTCCATTTCTATTCAATTGGTCGCACTGCCATATCATGCTCATCCTTCACTTGGTAAATAAGGACAATGTCATTGCATTAGGAAAAATGCATTACGAAAAACATTGTTAAGTTAGCTTGAAGAACTACCTACCTTCCATATATGATGTGGGAAAGTGCAATCAATGATGCCTTGTACCATGTGGGAATGGGCACCAGCTTTCTATGGGCTTACATCCATGCCTTTGCTCATCAGTTAACTTGTTAAAAAGAGTTGCATGGTCAGTCTATCCTAGCATACTTGCTTCACAAACAAGGTCTAGACAACTCCCTTTTGTGCCAACCTATGTACATTCTATATTAAGACCTCATGAATATTTCATCATCTCCATGTGATCTTTAGTGCACAAAGGTAATTCAAGCATATGAGAATATGGTCTGCATACTTGTTTGTACAAGATATAGTTGACAAAATCTCCCCCTCTGCCACACTTGTCACTTTCACAAGGCGACAATCAATGCACACATGTTGCCTCATGTTATTTGGAAAGGCTATTGCAAACAATCAATTATGTTGATGACAATGTAAGCAACAAACACATTGCAAAATGTTAAGGTCCTATGGTTTAGGGCCACTCACATATGCGTATCTCATTCATCCATGCTGCGAGCCGATAGTTACCATCCCAAACATAAAACATGCAATTTGAAAAAAAGTCCCAACCGGTGCCGCTGATTTCTGCCTCAAAGTCCTCGTGCTTCTTTAGCCAATGGGGGTCCCACTCATTTCTAATCATATCATCAACCTCCTTGCACTGGTGCCTTGGAGTCTCTAATGATACTATCAATATACACATCCCTCTAATGTACCTGTTGTTGAAAAAGGTCTCTAAGAGTTTCTTGTACCTCAATGTGACTTGTCTAATTGTAGGCATTGAAACCAAATGATATAATGGGATGGATAGCAAAGGGGTGGATGTTTGCATATGAATCAAATGATTGAAGTAATTAATGTCCACATCAATGTAAAGAAATAAAAACCATAATCTAAATCATGCTATCTCTTACATGCACTCATTATCAACATTTCCAATCGGTCTCCTATGCATGCATGCACAATACATTTATTGCAAGTGACTATGAGAGCAGTCTCACCAATTGTTTCACTAGTCTCTACTGTCATGCGCTCCTTTTCAGTTCTTTGTGTTCGCTTCTTCTTGCTTTGTGTGCGGCCATGCCCCTATTGTGCACTAAATTCGTCCCTTTCCTCGTCAATATCACTCTCCAATACTACGAGCTTTCTCTTGCCCTTCCTCGTCTGCATCATCAAAGTGTGCCCACCTTCTCTTGATGTCACTCCTTCCCCACATGCAATTGCAATGGCTACATATAGCTCGACAGAAGTCAATGATCGCATTTGTATTGCTCTCCCCCTAGCTCTTAGAGGGTGACTCCCCCCTTGTGATTGCATGCTCCTAGTGACAATAGCATGTCCTGCTCTAGATCATGGAGGCAAGTTAGAGTCCTCGAGAGACTTGTCTGATTGTCGCTCTCTTTCTTGCAAACAATGATCTGAAATAGGGTAAGAGGGGGAGATACAACAACTATAACAAAAATCAAGAGAGGAGCTACTTACCATCTATTCCATTGGCCATTGCACAATTGTGTTTTCCTCAATGTCAATCTCAGTATTTCCTTTGCCACGGGCCTTCACACCTCAAAATGGGTGACATGATCTTGTCTCTTGAAATCCGATTTGGCCATGATAGAGGGGCTTAAGGTTACTTATTGTAGATATATTACTTCCTCAATTTCCTGCCATCAAATACCAATTGTGATAGAAAGAGAGAGATAGGGGGGAGGGGGGGAGGAAGAGATGACATTAGGATGAGAGAGAGAGAGAGAGAGAGAGAGAGAGAGAGAGAGAGAGAGAGAGAGAGAGAGAGAGAGAGAGAGAGAGAGAGAGAGAGGTGAGTGAGAGGTGGAGAGAGAGGGGGAAAAGCCTGGGATAGAAAGGTAAGATAGAGTATATGTGATTATGTGAGAGAGAGAGAGAGAGGTGCTGAGAGACAGAGACACAGAGAGAGAGAGAGAGAGAGAGAGAAAACCGTACTAAGGCTAGGGGACAAAAAACACGAACTTGAATTGCAAGGGGAGGGGGTCCTTTTAAAGACAAAGAGGAGAGAGTGAGAGAGGGATAGAGAAAGAGAGAGAGAGAGAGAGAGAGAGAGAGAGAGAGAGAGAGAGCCACATACTACCGAGAGTCATGGGAACTATTTGCAATGTGAAAAGGGGGGATGGGTCCTTTTATAGGTGAAGGAGAGAGAAAATGGGGGGAGAGAGAGAGAGAGCATGCGATATGTGTAATTTTTTCTCGCTAGAAAGCGATCGCTGATAGCCCCTTATCGAATGAAATTTTTTTCCAATAACCCATTCCTGGCGAGAATAAATTTTTGTCCAACTAGATTTGTGGTTTTTTTTCGGCCTAATAAGGGCTGCTCTAGCGATCCCTTCTCGCGGCGAAAAAACAAATCACGGTTCTGAGAATACACAACATGGGGAGAAGAGAGACCAAGAGAGTGTGGATTTTTTTCACCCAAGAAGGGGCTATCGGGGCGACCACTTCTCGTTGAAAAAAAAGAACCCACAGGTCTGAGCATAAAGAGCATGGGGGAAAGAGAGAGTAACAAAGTACTGAGAGAGGGGATAAGAGAGCAAAAGCATGCAATATTTTTTAATCCAGGAGGGGACTACTGGCGACGCGTTCTCAGTAAGAAAAAATTGTACATATTGCTCTCTCTCTCTCTCTCTCTCTCTCTCTCTCTCTCTCTCTCTCTCTCTCTCTCTCTCTCTCTCTCTCTCTCTCTCTCTCTCTCTCTCTCTCTCTCTCTCCCCTCATTTTCTCAACTAATTAACTAATAATTACTTAATTAAATTTATGATATATATATATATATATATATATATATATATATATATATCAATTATAAACTAATTAAGTACTTTAATAATTAAATACTTAAATAGATATTAGTTAGTAATTATTAATGATAGGTTGTTAATTATTAATTACTAGTTAAATTTTAATAACTAGTTACTAATTTTTCATTACTAATTTTAAATTATGAACTAACTATTAACTAATTATTAATTATTAACTACTAATTATGACCTAAGTACTAGTCACTATATTAATTATTAACTACTTTTTAACTAATTATAAACTAATAAATTAATTAATAATTATTCCTTATTAATTATTTTTAAATAAATTATACTTTTTTAAACTAATTATTAATAAAATTTATAAGTAACTATTAACTAATTAATTAAATCAATTAACTAGCTAATTAATTTTTTTCAACTCATAAAAATATTAATAATTAACAAAATAACTATCTAATTAAATTAATTAGGAAAAAAACTATTAAGTATTAATATAATTTTAACTAATTAAATTATTAGTAAACTAACTATATTTCTAATTATTAATGAACAAATAAAATTAATTAACTAACAAAAAGTTCCCACCCGCGCATTGCTCCGCTGACCATGCCTCTCTCTCTCTCTCTCTCTCTCTCTCTCTCTCTCTCTCTCTCTCTCTCTCTCTCTCTCTCTCTCTCTCTCTCTCTCTCTCTCTCTCTCTCTACACACACACACACACATATATCCATATATAAAAAGAAAAAATGCATTTGATTTTTCTGCATTAATTAATTAACCAATTCATTACTTAATTAATTAAATGACCAATTAATTAACTTATCAACCTATTAATTAGCTATGTAACTAATAAAAATTAAGTAATAAATTTTTTAAATTACTAATTAATGACTTCTTAAAATTAATTAGTTAATTAATAACTAACTAATGACTTCTTATAATCAATTCGTTAATTAATAAATTTTTTAAATCAATTAATTTAATAACTAATTAACTAATTAAGTAACTAGGTTATCAATTAATTAACTTATTAATAATCAAATAACCAATTAATTAAGTAAGTAAGCAAGCAACTAATTAACCAATTAATAAATTAACATATGACACACTTGATTTTAATAAGGCCATTAATGATTATTTTAGTTTTACAACAATAGGGTCTATAATAGACAACATGATGTTATTGTTTGCAAGTGACTTTTCATGGAGTTATGGTGGCCAAGTTCTCATCTTTATCATCTTAAATGGATGAACAAATGGTCTACTTGGTTTTCCACCATAGATTCCATCTATTACATGATAAATCTCCAAGATATTTCCATTCTTGGAACCATTGTAACAAAGTAGTACTCTGATCTAACTTATATTTCAGCCGTTGTAATAAGTCCCAATTTTTTTTAAAGACAAAAGCTTCTTTTGAGTGGGGATGGAATGTAAAGGATAGGAAATAGGATAGAAAATATTATAAATTAAGGGGATAATACTTATCACATGGCAAGTATAAAAGGTATCAAGGACTTGTCATTTTGCACCATTGGATAAGATTACAAGTCACTGTCCTCCATCTCTCTCCTCCAACTTTCACGACTACCTTTTTCCTCCTTTTCATGTGTTTCTCTCTCTTCTCCTAGTGTTTATCTCACCTCTCTCCCCTTTTTCCCTCTTCTTACAATTTTTCTATCTCCAACTATAGTCTTTTCTCTTCTTTCTCTCTCCTCTCAAGTCCCTTCATTATAGGGTATGATCAATTCTTGTAGTTATTTGATCAAGATCTTGAGATAGTTGAAAGTTGTTATACAAGAAGAGTCCATGCAATTGCTAAAGCTGACTAAAGGAAGACACTTGATCCAAGGGCTAGAACAAATAACTCTTGTTTGGGTGTGTGGCCTTATATTTGGAATCCCTTGGAAGTTATACATTTCTACTTAATTTCATTCTAATTGCTACCATGCCTTCATGGGTAGGGACAATATAGCCTTCCATATCTTTTGTGCTTATTTTCATCATAATCATTGTTGTGTCTTCGTGGGTAGGGGTACTATAAACTTCCATATGTTTTTATTACATTTGGGGATATAGTAGCACTAGTCTAGCTGGTTTGGTTATACTTCCCTTGGTTTTTCCTTCAAGTATCTTCATTTGCTTCCTTGGGCACAATAAGACCTGTGGTAGGCCACAATATCCAACTAGTCAAGCCATTTCTATGCTATATTCTCAACCACTCTAATGAGCAACTATATTATGTGAAAAGGAAGTGGTCTCATCAATCTACTTTATTCATTTACTCTAAAGTCAAAAATCATCAGTGTGTTTAAGCAATGCCTTTCTTCATATCCTTGCATAGTTTCTTCATGGTTCCCTTCTTCTTCTTGCGGTTCCCAGGTGAAACAAGGTGGTTAATTACCTTTTGAGAGTGTGTCCTTAATATTTACACCATAATTTCATATATTTCTCTCTGCTCTTGATTTTCTATCTCCACTAGCTACTCTTCTATTTCATCTGCATCATAATTTGGATGTTTGGGTAGATCTAATAGGGGCGTCATGATTGTGTGTACCTTTAGAGCTACTAGAGATCCTTGTCTAGGTGTCATCAATTGCCATAAGATGATTGCTTTCAGCTCTATAAACTTCTGCGTAGACTCTAAGCTAGCTCTTACTAGTATAAGGCTATACCTAAGACTTTTGCCTAGACTCTAAGTTGGCTCTTACTAGTATAAGGCTATACTTAAGTCAATGTGGATAATTTCATCAAGGGCCCTTTATAGAGCCTTGGGCTTCATTTTCTACTAACTCAATAGCTCTAGTAAGGCTTGCCGCTATGATCTTCTACAAGCTTGTGTGTGTAGCTCTCTATTGACATTACACCTATTGCTCTTGTTTCTCTCTCTCATGGAGAGCTAGCTATCTTTGCTTTCTCTTGTGCAAGTTGAAGCTTGACTTTTACTAGTTGACCCTTAATCTCTTGTTATTGCTTATGCATCCTTTTCACTTTTTCCTCCCTAGCTTTACTTGCTAAGTCACATTCTTTGAGTTGAGTGTGAAGGTCTTGGACTATGTGATCTAATTTTATAATGAACTTCTTTTAGGCCCCTTGAATCTCATCTAGACAATCCTAAATCTCATGTTTTCCTTGACTCAACAAGATGTTGTCTTTCTCCTTGATTGTGGTGGTGGTGAATTCATGGGTAGATTTGACATTGGCAAGCTTAGTAATTTGTGCCTAAAAATCTCCATTTTTCTATCATCTCTTGGAGGGTTACTAAGTCAATAGTCTAGGGAATGTCTAACGTCTTTCTCTTTTCCCTTTCTAGAATTTATCTTCCCTCTTTTGGGGCTAGAATATCTACTACCTATTTTGGAATGGATTGATCCTTTTTCCAAATTTCTTCCTTACAGATTTCCCATATAGCTCTTGCATAAGGCCTTTTGACTCTTCTTCATTCTAGCCCCTAGCTTTCTCCTCTCCTTCTTAGACTCCTTCTTAGCAGCACATACCATAACCCACTACTATTTGGTTTTCACTTCATCAAAGCATTCTCATGGTGAGCTTACTTCTTCTCTTTGCTTCTTCTATTGATTACCATTTTCTTCACTAGGGTTTGGGTTTTCTACCTCTTCCCTTTGCCTATTTTCCTTCTCTTGAGTACCTTGTAATGTGCTCTTAAGTCCTTTTGTGATGCAAACTTTGAGGGAGACTCCTCAGCCACCAGTGGCAATGATTTGGATGAGAGAACTACACTAGCTGATGTTGTGGTTCCTTCTTTCAGTGCAATTGAGCTTCACCCCTAAGTCCTCAAGGAGGACCTTAGGGGATTTGGAGGGATTTAGTGATACATTCCAACCAAATCCTGATTGACCAAATTCCCTACTAGGATATCCTCCAATAATCATATTAGCATTCTTATTGGAATTGTTGTGCCTTTGTTACATGTGAACAAGTGATGGAACTCCTATACTAAAATCCTTAATTGTTCTTTTGGGATAGCCTACAATAGGACCCCTTCATTGTTCACCACTAGTTCATCCCATCTTTGTGACACATTGGATTTTCATTGTATTCAAATATACTTTCCTATCCCTAATTTGATCCCTAGGGTCTCTTTCATCAACTTTGGGATAAACTTTATGTTTGCCTCCTCTTCATAATGCTCCCTAAATTTCAACAAGTAGATAAACTTGCTAGTTGTAGTGTCTAGGCCATAATACCTAATAATACCTTCACATATCATGAAGTGAAGCCAAGTTCCTATAGCATTGACATTATTAGCCAATCTACAATTGGCTACTATCAGCTCCCTAGTGGTTTGGTATTTGTCAATAAGTCTCTCGATGTTGGTTAGTATCAAGAACCAAAGAGGACCTACTCTCCACATGCTCATTTCCATGTTAAATTCTTATCATTACTATCTAGAGAATCCTATCTTATCTTCATTCAGGGGATCTTTGATAAGAACTAGAAGTGGTGTGGGCCTGAGCAGAGGGGGTTGTTGAGTTTCCATCTCTAAGACAAGAAGAAAAAACCCCCATTAAAATTATTTGATGATAAGAATTATATTTGATTTAGATGTCTCATCTTTTCCTATTTAACAAGTTACAAAAAAGCATACTCCATGTGAGTGTCAAAGTCTTGATGTATGGAGAGGATATGGAGGATACCGAGTGGCTTTAAGCTTTCCTCCCCTATAGAAAAAGAGTTCAAGCTTATGATATTTAAGGACTCGATTAAAATGTATGCATGATTTGTTGGTTTTTGGTTGCTTGAAGAATGGTATTTTATTGGTACTTACTAGTGAATAGTCAAAGTCTTGATGTATGGAGGATATGGAGGGTGCCTAATAACTTTAAGCCTTTCTCCCCTTATAGAAAAAGAGTTCAAGCGTACAATCTTGGAGGACTTTATTAAAGTGTATGCATGATTTTTTGGTTTAGGGTTGTTTAATGTTATTTTATTGATGTTTACAGAGTAGGGTTGTTTATTTATGTACAATATTTGTTTTAGGAAGCCATCTTTCATAAAAGTTAAGATTATATTTGAGATAAGTGAGGCTATCTAGATTAGGTGGTTGAGCCATAAGTAGGTATAAGTTAGCATAATATCTCTAAGCAATGAGTTAATCGAGCATTGTACTTTGGAGACCTTGGCTATTCAATCCTTAAGGAAACCCAATGGGTAGACCTTATGTCCATCGTAGCAATAGTCAAGTTGAAGTGCATTGGCTCAGTAGGTGGGTTTTCCTATGCACAATGCTTATCCTTGTTTCAATCCATCACAGCAATAGTCAAGTTGAAGTGCATTGGCTCAATAGGTGGGTTTTCCTATGCACAACGCTTATCCTTGTTATAACAATACTCACTCCACCTCTAGTATATATAATTGTCTATCTTATGGAGTCATTAAGGGCTTATACCAAGTTGAGAAGCTAGGTATTCGACTACATGGTGATCTTGGGGTTCCATTCCATCCATCTAGTTTTTAAATGCTTGCCATATGGCAAGCCTTTCCTTCATCAAGTTTCCTATGGTAATTGAGATGTTTGTAGATGCAAGGATTGAGATAATGCTAGACTCAATTTTGTAATATTGGAATTGTGGATGCCATGCATCATGGTTAGTCATGTTTTCTTGTTCTTGTAGTTGTTAACTAAAATAAGGTGGTTCAATGGTGGATTTCCCAAGGTTTTGGAGTTTAGCAAGGGTAGGCACGTGCAATACATAAGAGAGGCTTGGAAGACTTATACTCTCTCAATAGCTTGTTCTGCACGTAGTTCCTTCTACACGATGTTAACTAGCTAATTTTGCTACTCGAGATTGGGGTATGCACCCACTTTTTTCATAGCATTTTTCTCACTATGAGGTGCTATTAGGGCACTCTTTACACTAGAAATGGCTATAGTTCATTGAAGGGTGGTCAATTCTTCACTTTTTAGTTGAGAACTAGTGCACTTTTTCCTTTTCTTTATATTGTTCCTATCTATCATTAACCCATTCACTATTGTGGGTCCCTCAATGCTAATCCCTTCTTTCTTGCTTTGTGCTTGAGTGATAGCGTTGACTAGAATTTGATAACATCTTCATTTTTAATCATTTCAACAACAATGAGGCTTAAGGAAATTGAAGGTACAATTGTCTTATTGTTACCCTCTTTCTTTCTAGGGTAATTCTAGTACATATAAGTGATTTTTCACTCACGTACCATTGATCCACTTCATTCTCTTTAAACTGATCTCGCTTTTGAGAAGAATAACATGAGGACATGTGTCCTAGCTCATGTAGTTGGATCATTTTGCACCCTTATCCTCATCCCAATATCACGATTGGCACTAGTCGACTCTCCATTAGGACAAGATAGACCTCTTTATCATAGAAAGCATATCGGCTTGTGTCCTGTTTCTAATTATTTAACACAATAAATGGGAGTAACACTAGGAGAATTTGCAATGATCCGGCTAGAGGTCAAGGGATTTTTGAGGGATTGATTTCTACTTTTTGTGTTATATTTGTATCTACTCTTAGAGAGCTAGTGAAGCTAGTTGCAGTACTAACTAAGGTTGTCTTAGATAATTGAGAAAGTGATTGGATTACTTCTAGTCATATTTTAGGTTAGGGTGCCTAGGAGCCTTTGAGAAGCTCTACAATCAATTGCTTCATGCTCAAAGCATCCGTACTTAATGCAAGTGTATGCTATCCTTGAGCATTCCAAAGGGAAATGGTCTTTGTCATTATGTATGCACTACACGTTTTCTCAATAAGGTCAACATGGTTTTAGAGCTTCAACCATCTTTTAAAAAATTTGTTGTTGCATCTTTACATCTAGCATGAGGGCTCAAGTGTCATTCATCTCTACCTTACCTCAACACAACTAAGAATCCTATCAATTATCTATAGCCTTCTTGTCTCTACTTTTTAGTGATGTGGGTTCCTTCCTCAAGAATGTCTATCTAGTCAAATAAGCATTGTTGTACGAGATCCAATAGTGGATCTTGCAAGGATTGTACTAGTCCAATGTTCAATAGCATCATTTGGATGTTGTCTATCTCTACTTATGTGTTTGCAAGTTGTTTTCTTGTTTTGTTACTGATATCCATCAATTGATTAAGAGTGTTTATGCCCTAGACTTGCAACTCCACAAGCTTTCGTTCCATAGCTCAAGGGTCACATTGGAGATCTTTAAAAATCTATAGTGCATTGAAAGATGTAGCTTGGAATTCATCTGAGGATGTACTTGAATTTTGGGTTTTGTTCATTGTGATAGATATGGTACCCATGCTATATGACTGGTTGATGAGTTCATGCATTAGGAGAAATATGGATTCTCTTTTTTGCCCCTTAAGGGGTGTCTCTCACCTCTCTATCTCTAAAAAGAGATTCCAAAATAATATTAAAATAAGATATCTTCTACAATCAAGCAAATCTCGTATTTGTATTTTCAATAGATTTCACCTATTATTTTATTCTCAAACTATAGGATAAGGTCACTTTTTCTCAAAATCTTCATAACTAAAAAATTACAATTCTATTTTCTCTAAAAACGGAGCCAATCATTGATATACGACTCTTTAATGCCCTCATGACTTTTCAACATGAGAATATATTAGAATCATTCTCATTCTTGCTTCTTAAAAAAGCGGAAGTTTAAAAACGATATAAAATGACATACATATTATATTTTAAGATTATTTTTTACCTAGAGACACCTTTTTGACTCAAGAGTTTCCTTGTAAATTTTTATCATTTTTGGACAAGTATATGCCTATTTTTGGGCATTTCTTCATTCCCTCTCAAAGCTCTAGTTTTGTCCGAAATTTTGTGTACTCTTCTCCTTCCCTACAGAATATGATTTCTTGCATACAAACTCTTCTAAAGCAACATTGAGTACTATCTACAACACTCTCTACCTTGCTACAAGCAATCTCCCTCTTTAGTATTGTGCTATAAGATATCTTCCTCTTCAACACCCTATACTACAAGCAATCAAGCTATAATGGAGCTATCTTTATTTTTTTAATCTCTATGATGTTACTATTCTTCATAGTTGTTGTTTAATCCTTAAGTGTCAATTCATAGAGAGAGAGAGAGGGAGAGAGAGAGGGGGGGAGAAGGGGGGGAGGGGGGAAAGAGAGAGGACTGTGTGAGATGGAACTAAGAAAATAAGTGATAGAGTGAGAGAGAGTAAATTAGGGTAGAAGATAAGATGATGTTATTGTTCTCCACTAGCAAGCTTCTATATAAATGTGTTTAAATATCTTTGATCAATTCTTCTTAAGGGAGAGAGAGAGAGAGACAGAGAGAGAATATTTTGGATAGAATAGAAGATAAGATTGGATGTTGATTAGAGGTAGATTGAAAGCTACAATTACATGCAGATTAGGGGCTGATTAGGGTCTATCATGACTAAAATCAAGAGAAAGAGACAAGATCCAACTAGGTAAAAAAGAACACAGATATAGTAAATCAAAGGGGTGTAATTGTGTAATTTGAGCCAATCCAGGATTAGCTACATGCTGCTGGATTGATGTTGACCTGTAGCTCCCAGATACTTAGACGTTCTCGCTATTGATTAGAAAATTGGCATCGACTCCTTAGCTTACTATTAATCAAAGGGGTGTAATTGTGTAATGTTAAAATTGGCATATATTTTTCTTTACAGGATACATGTGTACAGGACGTACCAAGAGAAAGAGAGATATTCACTTTCAATTGGACGATGAATATGCATCAATGTTCAAAAGATTTGTAGAAAGGGATGATGCAATAAGATACATTATGCAACAAGAAAGAAATGCTGGGGAAAAAACGTGGACCTTTGGGTTGATGGGTGCATTTATCCACCCGATCCAGTCACTCAAAGGCCACCACAATTTGAAGGGCTAACATCATTTGTAAAGTTCATTTGTGAAGGCAATGACGGATTGTATGGATACACATGCAGACTTGTCACACAAGGATTATCAAGGGTTCATCGAGCCTTGACAAATATGTAGACAAGATTACAAGGGAATATGCAGTCTTTGATGGAAAAGGATAGATTATTGGTTGAGAAGGATAGGGAGAACTAGAGCCTACAACAAGCAATGTTTGTCATTAAAGATGTTATGCAGGCTACACATGTGCAAAATATAGAGTTACAATCTAAAGTTATGGACTTGGATAAGGAGAATCGAAACATAAAGAGGAAGCTCACAAAAACTTTGGAGATTGGGCCCACTTTAAAAACCAAAGAAGCACTTCAACGCATCTAATTAGTTAAACCAATTCACGAATTAACCAAAGAAAGTGGACAATATCATAGATGGTTCAATCTGCTACAATGAGAAATATGTTCCCTCATGCAGAGAATGATACTATTGCCAAAGTCTTAAGCAAGGATATGGTCAAAAATACATTGAAAATTTGTAAATTCATGTACATTGTAGATGGTGTCGCAAGTGAACATCTTAGGGATGTGAGCAACTTGTTTACTGCTATAGATGCTCAGGGATTATGTGACAAGGTGGGAATGAGTTCTAAGTCATACAATTGAATACGAGATTTAAGCAAGTCTTCAAAACTAAGCAAGTAATGCCTCTGCCAAAACCATTTCACGTGAAGAATGCTCAAAAACAACTAAATGAGAAAGTAGTTCCTGCCTAATGACATTGGGGTCTTCAACACTAGCAACCATGCCATGGACCACCATGGAAAAAAGTGGCCCATACCTAGTACTAGATAATAAGTAGAGGAGCTTCCTTTGAACGTCAAAGCAACACTACTTTCTCCAAGCTAAAGTTTGTTGGGATGGTCTTGAAGGACCCAGCCTTCATTAGTTCCCTCAACTTCAAGAAGTTCTCAACAAAAGCCAGAAAGCATGTCTTGTGGAATACAATAATGTCGCTCACAAGCTAGCCGATATACTCCTTCAATGCCAAGTCCTGCACCCTTCCTTAGCTACTAGATCGGCCACCTTATCTAAGTGAAAATTCATATATATAGACAATGTCCTGCATCACACAAGTTTAGTGTCAGACTCACTGTGTCAAACTCACTATGCATGGAGTGTGTTAAAGATATATACACCGGATTCATGTAAAAATTTACTAGTAGAGCATCAGGAGTGTGCACATAAAATTTTGCCAAGATCGGGCCCCTAGATCTATAGATTCAGGTCCCCCAAACGTGAGCTTCTAGCCAGAGCCTCTAGCCAAGACAGCTCTAGGAACCCAATCTTGGCAAAATTTTATGTGCATGCACTCGATGCCCTGGATGCCCTATTGGTAAATTTTTATGCGAATCTGATAACATTAATGCAATAACATTACCTTCTCTACATCATCTATTTGCTGCTATTATGGAGCATCCAGGTCTGCTCTTGCAACTGGGCCACCCTAGTCTCTCTCTTGAGAAGGTATGAGAAGGTACTGCATAGTCGAGTTGAGGTCCAAAAATTCTTTCTTGCAACCGCTCGAACTCCTCATCTGAGATCTCATACTCTGGCGCCACATTCTCAATGTGCTCTTGGATTCTCACAATGAAAGAGATATCATCAACACTCGTGCTCTTGGATGCTCACAATGGAAGAGATGTCATCGACACTCGTGCCATCATATCGAGCCACCTCATCAACATGTGTTAACGCATCTTATATATCAAAATTTATAAAATCATCAGGTGCATCACACACCATGATACAATATAGCTCCTCTTCCCTTAGCTCCAAAATTTCTAGTACATCCTACATAAGTAAATATTCCACCCCCTCGATGATGATAGCATCATGGAGAGAAGTGAGAGGTGGCTCATCGCTTGTCGACGTCTCAACAGGGCAAGGAGGTGGGTGCACAATGGCTAAGATTTTTGCTGCCTCTACTCTCAGATCGAGTGTGATCTCCTCAGGCTCCCTCTCGATATACTCTAGCTCTAGCCGAGAGGGTATGTTGATTTCTTCCTCACTGTCCTCTTGCACCTCAGTGCACAAAACATATATGGAAAATGTTGCATCGCGCTCGATGAGATCCATCGTGGTGTGGTCCTTGGATGAGGTGGGGCACTGCTCTGACGCGGAGATGCTACCCCACATGCACAAGGGCTCAATTTATTACCTTTGCATAGCTTGATCCAACATGTAAATTGTATAAGAAATTTATGGGGACCCATCTAACAGTAGAGTCTGGAATAGAGTAGGTGAGAGGATTTGTTGCATCACAAAATGATGCGAGTATACTAGAGCTAGGGTCTACGGTGGAAAGTAAGCTCTCTAGACTCAAGGTCGTGCAAAACCTAGGGTATATCTAATCTCCTATGTGTGCGTAGCATGTGGATCTAATCCATGCGACGAAGGTAGGAGTAGTAGCCATGGCACACAAAGAGAGAAGGAAGAAGAGCACAAGTATAGGGAAGTAGGGACTGAAACTGAAAATGAGTTTAGAGTTATAGCTTTTATGTATCTAGGGTTTTAAATAAAGGTTCTTTTTTAACCCTAAAGTTTCAAATTAAAACTCTTACCTTAGTTTCTTTATTTCAATATTTTAAAGTAACCATTAAAATTACTCATACTGACAAATGCTTCATTCTACATTATTATATCCTTGATATACTTGGATCATTGAGTATATTCAAGTCCAACTACAAAAAATATAGAAAAATTTTAAGAAAATAATATAAAATACCTTCAAAATCCCTTGGATTAAATTTGATATTTAATTTTAATAAATAAGTAGAAGAGATGAACTACAATATATCATTATGCAATGACAATATTGCATAGATTATAGAACTCCAGCATGCAATTTAATTATGATTTTAACCAGTACAATTGACTAATTACAGTATGTATTATCATATACTTGGATCATAGTAAACTAAGATTATCTAAATTTAAAGTACTCAAAAGTTTTTAAAAAAATTATATTTGTTCTTTATTTAAAAAACTACAAGGATTTCACTATATCAAGGATATGTGGAGAAGCACATTGTTTACATGTCATGGATTGCTCACTACGAATCCTGACTTTTCTATTATCTAACTTGAAATAGAAGTTGCAAAGGGGCTCATTGGACATTAATTGAATTTCTTGTCTCAGAAAAGAAATGGGTCAATGGCTCTCTACGCTAACCACAAAAGGATTATGATCATTCCACAAGATAACCACATCTATGAGAGCTGTATGTGCCTCATCTCGAGTATCTTGATCCAAGCTGATCCACTCTCCTTGCAAAAGTCGTCATCTTCTATATCAAAAGTGAATGCACAGAGTTTGTCTAGCGATGAAATACATGTAATAAAAACAAAAATAATGGTAAGTAAATGCGAATAACAAAACAATTCATCTAAGCAAGACCTATGTCATTTGACTTGCCAAGACTCACCCAATAGCTGAGTTATCCATTCCTCGGATGGACCCTTGCATTGATAAGTAATCTTTGTTTTCTTCACATCACATGAACCAAACAAATGTGCAAACAATGAGAATGGAATAAATCAACTAAGATGCACATCTTTGGAGCCTATGGTGGGTTTCATAGCACTATTGATATCAGATTTTATCTTGGACTTACATACTCCTGACAACTCCAAGCTACCAATCAACCATTCACCACTAGATAGTAGCGGTAATGGGACATGCTGCAATATCTAGCTTTCTACTACATACAATTAATTATTTAAAAAAATATTTTGAGTTGCAAGTTGACTTGTAGAGTTATTATTATAGATCAAAGAACCTATGTCTTCATGCCAAACATGTATCTTGCCATTCCACATTCTGCCATTTGTGCAAAGTTGATGGATATAGAGCTATTAGTAAAACAAGATTGAATTAGAACGCTGCAAAGATTTTTAAAAACAACTCTAATGCAAAAGAATAAACAATGATAAAATTTAAAAACTTACTATTTTTTTTATAATTTGTAATGTAGTTCTTGTCGTGTACAGAGATTTGTTTGTGCGTATAAACATGTTGGATCAACACTTCTATTATTGTACTTGTTCCATTAAAGATTTTTCTGAACTCTAAAATTCTACCTTTTCAATGTTTGCTAGGGTTTGCAACATCCTTATGTCTGACCTTGAAACTCCCTCGAGTACTTGGGTGCATAAAAATCCAATCCAACTTATAGTACTTATCACAAATCCAATTATCGCCATTATCTTTCCTATTGAAGACCTCCACTCCAAGTATGTTACTGATGTTTCTCTTCCTGAAGACATCTATGATAACCAAATAGAAAAGTTACCTATCAGCATGTGTATAATTTTCAAATGTTCTCTCCAAATGAAATGAAATTTAAATGGAGCAATTTTAAAAAAACATTGTACATGTAATTCTTTTCACAAAGAAGCCCAAAGATGTTGAACAAGAAATTGACTTATGACAAGACCATTGTTCCTTCACTCAAAAATTTCTATAGTACAAAAACAAAAGAAATATCGAGTCAAAGCATACATATAACTTACATAAGCTTTGTCCAAATGCGTTGAAACTTAACCATGGAGCAACAAAAAAAAGTGGCAATATACATGTGGCTCTCTTTGCAAAGAAGCCCAAAGATGTTGAAGAAGTTGAGTTTTTAAAAAATTATTGTTCTCCACCCTCAAAGACTCTTGGAGTAAAAAAACAAAGTAAAACTCAGTATGCATATAGCTTGCTTACATTTTGTCCAAACGAGATAAAATTTAACAATGAAGCAACAAAAAAACAAGACAACATACCTATAACTTTGTTTACAAAGAAACCGTAAGATGTTGAAGAAGAAGTTGAGTGTTCAAAATATCATTGTTCTTGACTGTAAGAGACTCCTAGAGTACCAAAACCAAAGAAATTACATGTCAGAGAAAGCACATAACTTGCACAGGTTTTGTCCAAACGAGATAAAACTTTACCATAGAATATCCATGGAAGAGAACAATATAGCTGTAATGTTTTGTGAATAAAATCTTAGGGCTTTGGTAGAACAAGCTCTGCTCTCATAAAACATGTGAAACTCACTCTGTATTTGTGTAAAGGAAATGAAATTTTACAGGGTTACAGATAGGGCAAGCAACAATGAGGCTGCAAAATTTCGTCAGGAAAGAAGAAGTGGGGAAAGAGATATGATAAATTTGAGTTCCGCCTAAGAAAGAGGGGGAAACTAAAAAGGGGAGAAATGAAAAGTCAAACATAAAAAAATAAGGAAATGGAAATTCTAGTCACAAACTTCCAGGAAGTGTCAGCATTGTATTCCCCACATTTCCCCTTATTTTATTGCTGAGGGAAGATTTGGGCCAAGATATGGGTAGAATATTCATGTTATTTACTCCTTAAGGGGCCAAAAAAATAGTCCATATTTTTCC